>NC_092499.1:69639090-69940454 GCF_047511675.1 Marmota flaviventris
CCTCCACATGCAAATGGCACGGTTGTCTTCTCACCCCGACCTCTCTCTGGATGGCAGACCTGCATGTTCCCATGAAGAGGTATGTCTATTCCAGTGTCTGACAGATATCTCAAAGTTAGCACAAGTAAACTCCGCTATCCCCAAACCAGTTCCCCCCAGGTTCCCTGCTAGACAGTGGTGCAGCTGCCTACCTAGCTGTCAATACCCGATGGGCTGCCTGAGATAGCTGCTCCTTCTTCTTCCTTTATAACTGTATCCTATTGAGTCCACCTCCCTGTTAGATTTTGGTTGCTCCCTCCCCTTTTACCCACCAATCTCACCCTCCATCATCTACCACACATGCTTCAGCCCTCTGGTTGGAAGGATCTACTTATAACTCTCATCTGATCACATTACTTCTCTGAATGAAATCCTCTAGTGTGTTCCTAGTGGATCCTTGCCCTTGCTTGCCTCTGGGTGTACCCTCCATCTCCTGTCACGTTGCCCTACCTGAATGACTTTCAATTCCCTGAGTTTTCTTCACTTTTGAGTCCTTAAATATGCTTTGCCCAGAATGCCTTTTTTATTCTCTGTGCACATTCAATCCTAGTTCTTCGCTTGCTCAGAAGATGTGCCTTCTCTCCCTCCCCTGACTAGGTTAGGTGCCTCTCCAAATCCACAGTCCCCTTTGCACGTTTCTGTCACGGTGTTTATCACTGTTGTAATTTTTGGCTTATCTGCTCCTGTAGACTAAGAGCTCCTCAATGGTAGGGACTGTACCAGTCACTACAATGGTGCTCAGTAGATAACCTCAGGGTGATATTGTTGAAAGAGACAGTGAAACCCCACATGCAGTGAATATGTTCATGGATCTAGACCAGGCAAATGGCCTTCTAATAGGGCTTAAGAACTTTCTGCAGAACTATTGCTAGTGAATTTTTGAGATAGGGCAGCAAGGGAACCAAGAGATCAACAAATGCTGCCCAAATTTTTAAAAAACATCAGAAGATGAGTTATTGAAATTAGAAAGGTAATCTTGATGTGAGCATGAGTAGTTAGGGAGGCAATACTCTTTGACAGTCAACATGAGCTCACCAAAAAGTCATGTTGAACTCAAAAAGTTTTAAAACATTTTTATATTATATTATATTTATTTATTTATTTTAAAATATGTGTGTGTGTGTGTGTGTGTGTGTGTGTGTGTGTATTTAGTTATAGGTGGACACAATACCTTTATTTTGTTTTTATGTAGTGCTGAGGATCAAACCCCCTCATGCATGCCAGGCAAGTGCTCTACCACTGAGCCCCAGCCCCAGCCCTATATTTTATTGTTTTAAGAGATGGGGTCTCGGGCTGGGGTGATAGCTCAGTGGTAAAGTGCTTGCCTAGAACATGTGAGGCACTTGATCTGATCCTCTATACCACATATAAATAAATAAAATAAAGGTATTGTGTTCATCTACAATTAAAAATATAATTAAAAAAAGAAAGAAAAGAAAAGATGGGGTCTCACTGTTGTCCAGGTGGGCCTCGAACTTTCAATCCTCCCACTTCAGCCTCTCAAGTAGCTGGGAATACAGGTTCATGCCACTGTGCCCTCAAAAATATTTCTGAGAAGTGTATGCAGCCATTAAATGAGAAGGATTTAGTGCATCTTGAGTTCAGAAAAATGTGTAAAATGTCCAACAATACCTTTTTTGGCATAATGTAAGAGTGCCAACATATGTGGTAGGTATTTGATATTCCAGGAGCTCTGTTTGTGGCCCAATCTGTTCTTTTTTTTAAAAAAAAAAATATTGATTTTTTTTTTAGTTGTAGTTAGACACAATACCTTTATTTCACTTATTTATTTTTATGTGGTGCTGAGGATCGAAACCGGGGTCTTGCACATGCAAGGCGAGTGCTCTACCACTAAGCCACAACCCCAGCCCCTCAATCTGTTCTTTCCACACCTTCCCTTCTTCCTTTGAATCTCCTCAGGAAGTTAGAGTCATTAACAAGTATTTTTAAAAAGAGTTGAATGAATGGAAACTACTTTGTTAGGGATTCAGAGAATATGTTGCATATTTGCTGTGTTCTCTTTTAGCAAAGAAATATGTTACATGGTTAAAAATTCAAGTGCTATACCAAGAATTAAAACAAAGCATAACATTCTCTGTCTCTATTCTACCCCACCTCCAAGATCAGCTATCCAGGGGCAAAAATATCTTCAACTCTTTTTGGCTGTTTCTCTTGTAATTTACTTCTCCATATTCAAATATTCATGTACTCTTATTTGTAGATGTATAAATTTTAGACATTATCTATTCCATTTGATGGATGTTGAGGGAGCAGGATAAGCCAGGGTTTGGTGGTTTAATAGGTCAGCAGTCCATTTCTCCTTTTCCATCCTTCAAATGCAGGTATACTTCTTCCCCAGTTTGGATTTGTTGCTCTCTAGGCCTGCTGTACACCTATTATTTCTGGACTTCTCTTCAACTTTCTCCAGTCTTAAAGTCCAGATTCCTAGATTAAATGTTTTCTTCTTCTCTTATTTACTTCCTTCCTTGTTTACACTATTTGGCATAATGTAAGAGAAAAGGTATGTTGAGAATACAATTTTTGAGATTTTTCTTGTTAAATATTTCTTTTCTTTTGGTAAAGGGGATTGAACCCAGGGGCACTCAACCATGGAGCCACATCCTCAGTCCTTTTTTCTATTTCATTTAGAGACAGGGTCTCACTGAATTGCTTAGGGCCTCTCTAACTTGCTAAGGCTGGCCTTGATCTTGCAGTCCTCCTGAGCCACTGGGATTACAGTCATGTGCCACTGTGCCTGGCAAATAATTCTTTATTGTACTCTCACACTCAACTGAAAGTTTGGCTGGGTATAGAATTCTAAGGTAAAAACAGTTTCCATTAGAACCTTGGAAGGTATTAATCAGGATTACAGTGAAGGGAACAATGGTGGGAACATACTGTGTTCACTAATTGTATTCCATCTTCTCGGGTATACAGGCCAACCTCACTCTTTGGCCTTGTTTTCAGTTAGATCAAGGCCATGAGACTGAGTTTTGGCCAATGGAATGTGGGTAGAAGCTCTGTGCTAGTTCGAGGCTTACACAATTCTATAATAGTTCTCATCCCCTTCCACGGTGATGCAGGCCACATCTCCAAGATGGTGACACCATTAGCTGGCTCCTCTCTCCCTAAGTGATTGCAGAGTCTTATTCATGGCTTCTGCTAACCGTGAGCCATTTTACTGTGTTAAATTGTTGATATTTTAGGGCTGTTTTTAGCTGATCCTAATTCATGAATAAGTCCTCTGCCGTTCTCACTCAAGTTCCTTTTCCATATGAGGAACACAGCAGGGGTATGACATTTGGACATGTTCATGAAGGATAAGTAGGAATCTTTTGGACAGAGCAGTATAAGCCAGGGCACAGTGGTGTAACAGAGCAGAGTGAACTCAAAGAACAGAGAAATCCATGCAACAAGTCATTCATTCATTCACATATCAAGTGTCTATTAGACATTAGGTATAATTACTAGGGAATAGAGAGAAAATTTCCCCATCTGGATTAATGGCAGAAATAGAAATATAAACATTTTAAAATAATATTTAAATACTACAAGAGCAATATAACATAGTGGCTAAGGGCACAAGCTCTGAATACATAGTCTTTAAGTTCAAATTCTGGCTCCAACACTTTCAGCAGTAAGATCTTGGCAAGTTATTTGACTTCAGTTTCTTTGTATTTAAAATTGAGACGACATTGTAACATTATTGTTATGAGGATTAAGAGAGATGATACAATATAAAGCTTTATCTGTATTGAACACAGAGCACAACTTTAAAAATATTAGCTGTTATTATTATCGTTGAGTGTGTATGGACATAGACTGAAGCTTAGCTGGGAAAGACTTTTTATAAGTTATGTCAAGGTGGTGTTAGGGCTATACTCTGTAGACATTAGAGATTATTCTACAGAGAAATAATAATTTCCAAAGAGGACAGCATTTCCTAAACTCTTGTAAGTCCATTATATGGTTAGACTCAATAACATTCTGGAGCGCATTTGCTGGTTCTTAATTTTATTGATTCTGCCTTCAAAGTTCAGAGTGCAAAGTTGAATCCCCAAGGCCAATGCGAGTCAAATTTGTTCCTTTCTCAACACTTCTTAGGTTACTTGTGATTTGATTTTCTGCTTGGAGACATTTGAATGTCAAGGGATTACAGACTATCTGGACTGGAAGGGGCTTGGAAATGCTCTCCTCCAACAAAAAAGCCAAAAAGCAAAGGTGCTTTCTAGATAAAGAAGATGAGACTCAAAATGGTTGGTGGATTTTCTGCCATCAACAGTGCTCCTGGCAGTAATTGTTGGTATTTGGGGATGATAAGTAGTCCTGTTCTTCTGCTTGCTCAGAGCTTGGAAACAAGAAAGTGAGATGTGAGGATCTGACAGGAGAAGAAAAAAATATTGACTTTCTTATTGAGTGAAGTCAAATTAGAGAGTACAGCTTGATAGGCAGTCAGATTGGCCTTTGCCCTGAGTTGAACCTGCATAATTTATAGATGCTGGTGGTTGTCTACCCTACAGAAGTTCCCTGCCTTGCTCCCTGGCCAGCAGCACTGGTCCCCAACTCTCCAGGCTGAAATGCTTGTGGTCTCTCTCATTCTTAGCCTCTCTGACAGCAGGTCACCACTAGGTGACCTGACCCTGCCCAATGTGATTAATGAGAAAATCTGCATTAAACAGTAAAAGTTATTAAAGAAAAAAAATCTGCAGGAAACTTCTGTTAGATCTTTTCTTTCTTAAAAGAGAGATGCTTGTGACAAGATGCTATCTTCCCTTTATTCTCTTTCATTTCTGTTTTTGGACATTGTGGCTTCAGGACACCAAGTCTGAGCTGGGAGGCTTGTCAACACTTGTGGGTGGCAGAGCAGAAAACAGGGAAGCACCTGGGTCTGGATGATGTTGTCAAGCAGCAACACCATACTCCATCTTCCCGACTCTGGGCTTCTTGTTATTTAAACTTAAAAATAGCACGCCACCTTCAGTGGCTGGTACTTGTACCTTGCAGCCCAATCCATCCCAACGTAGACCAGACTGTGGGATGCTGAACCACTGTGACCATTTTCATTCCCCCAACCTCATCAATCAGGTAGGAAACTAAGGTAGGAGTGTGGAGCAGAGAGACAGAGGCCAAATAGTCCCTCTTTGTTTCTTTTGCCTGTTGGGGAAAAATGAGTATGGAGATAAGTCTCCTGTTCCCCCACCAAGCCTGATCATAACACTGGAAGGAAAAGATGAGCATCTAAAAGAGCACTACAGTTTTTAAAAAATCAAGTCTTAGATCTATATTTTTGTCTGGTAAATAGAGTTGAACCGAGCCTGTGTGTGCGTGTATTCTGCTGGTATTCCTAAAGCTTCACACTTTGGGCTCAGGCTGCCACAGGCCTCGTCCATCTTCAAGGCAATTCAGAAAACAGAGCATTAACAAGAGTGCCAGGCATGCCTGAAATAGGCATTTTGTTTCCAGAGCCCTGGATAAGAACAATGCAAAAAGGATGAATCTAGTGGCGACATCTTTGAGGCACAGTAATTTCATTATGAAGTTTCCTTCTTTACTTTTGCCCCTGAGGGTAGAGGATTATGACAATTATGTTATTGCTCATCAGGCTGTCAGAAAAGCCCAAACTCTTTTTTTTTTTTTTTTAAATCCCAACAGAGCTACAGAATAGCAACGTGATGGAAGCAAATAGCTGTCTGTCAATCAAATCTAATTTCCATACTCTCTGCATTTCCTTGATGAGATAGTTCAAGTTGCAAAGAGGGAAAAATGCTTAGTTTTTATCTCCCTAAGTAATGGACATTAGTAACAAAACCCAACCAAATTGAGCAAGGTACCAACAAGTGCCAAGAGGCAGATGAGTGTCCACACAGGCGAATCTGTTCACATTGGTGTGGGTGGAAGTGACCAGGTTTAATGTCCTGTGTGGGAAAGGAGGTGAGGGGGAGAGGGTGCTGACCTAGCTGCCTGGGCCAGGGCTTCCAGGGTCCCTGCTGTCTGGGTGAGTTGTACAAATGCTGTACAAATGCTGCACTACCTTATAGCGCCAGCCATTCCATGGTGACACCCATACTGGCCCACTAGGTTCTCATTTAGATCTGGGGAGACAAATCTTGTCAGACTAACGGTTCACTCTTCTGGAAATTGATGTCAAACTTTCACGGAGACTGACAAAGTTTTAAATCAGGAGAAAAATGTTTGGTGTTGTCCACAGTCATTTGAGTTATTTGTTTGTTTACTTAGATGTTGATTGCTCACTGTGGGCAGGCACTGGGGACATAGGGTGAGCAGGAAAGTCACACACAGCTACGTGGAGCCAGTGGTCCAGTAGATTCAGAGACAAGTGAGCATTGGTGATGAGGTGATGTGAAGGAGACATGATAGGAGAGGCGCTCGGGATCACAGGTGGCACGGGCACCCAGTTCAGACTTGGAGGATCAGAGGGACTTTCCAAGGGAGGCAGTGCTAAGCCAGGTCCCAGATGATAGGTGGGGGTGATATAGAGGAAGGAGTTGTGACAAGGAAAGGGCAGGTGTCAAGGCCAGAGGTGAGAGGGTGATGAGCTGGGGGAGAGGTGGGGAGAGGCTGAGGAGCCTCTTTTATCCTGAGTGCCCAGGGACAGTGAAGAGTTTCAGCCAGAACTTACCGACTAGGGTCAGCGTCACGTTTACAAAAGAAGATTCTAGCTCTAGGGGACTGAGACAAGGAGTCAGAGGTATCAGTAAGAAGGGTCTTCAGTGTTTCTGAATTAGGGAGACTGAGCCTCAAGGTGTTCAGGAAAAAGAACTGACGAGCTGTGTGTGTGTGTGTGTGTGTGTGTGTGTGTGTGTGTCTGGGTGCAGGATATGTCACAGGACCGTGTCTAGAATGAATCCAGTGGTATCATTTATAGAGATGGAAAATGCAAGATGAAGGGGTCAGGAAGGGGTCTGAAGAGAAAGACAGTGGGCTTTGTTTGGAACATAAGGACATCGGGGTGTTTCTGTGACCTCCGAGTAAGGAGCAGAAGTGGATGGTGAGGACATCAATGAATGGTACTGGATGTTGAAATGCTTCCCACTGGGGGCTTAGGCTGTGTGTTTGGGCCTTTGTTGGTTTTCCATCCGGGCTTGTTAACTCAGACATGGGGTTGAGGCTTTTACATTGCTCGGCTCTTAAGTCTCCACCTACCTCTCTTTAATCTTGGCCATCATTACAAAGGAGGGTGACTGATTTCAACAGACAATGATTCCAGGACCCCAGAGCCACAGCGGTAGGCAGAACTGGACCTCAGATCAGTCTTAAAAATGCTGCTGTTCAATATACTCACCCCTCTCATGGCTTTAGGGCCTCTTTTGGTATTTTCCTTCTCCTCAGCCTTTGCCTGTCCAGCTTGGGTGATAATTTTTTCCCCCAAATTCTATCCTTTCTGATGAAATCACTCCATCTTTTTGATTATATTAGTTTCCCTTCTCTGGACCTGATTATTATTCTGGCCTCATTGCTCACTAAATGTGAGGGCCCTCTCTACTTGGGAGGAATCTCTCTGATTCAATTGGATGCAGCCTCTTCAGCTATGTTAAGGTAAGAAGCAGTGATTCAGTCAGGCAAACGGGCATGTTTCCAAAGATGGAGAGTTTCAAGGAAGTCATCAGGCTCAGCAGATCAGAAATCATCGTTCTGGATAAATAAGCATTTTGATACATTCTGAAAAACATTCTGTTTCATGGACTCCTTGCTGCTTTAAGCTTTGAAACTTTACGTGCACAGCGGCCTGGGCTCAGCTGGCGTGGGTTCAGATATTTCTGTAAGGCTGACCTAATAATCCCCTTATGGGTTTCTCGTTGGAACAAAGTGTCTGAAGCTGCCAGATACAGCCAAAATCAGGCAGTCCAAGCTGAGTTTGAATCCTAGTTCCATCACCTACTAGCTGGGAGGTGTGGAGAATTTGCTTAACCTCTCTGGGCCTCAGTTTCCTCATCATGAAGGGTAGGTATTAATACTTTATAGGATTTTGTTGTGGAAAAATTAATAAATATGCCATATGAAAAGGGTGGAAGGAATTTTGCTGAGCATAACACTGTCCACCATGACAGCCACGATGCATAGCTCTTGATCACTTGAATGCAACTACTGTGAATGAGGTGTGCTGCTGATTATATGTGCTGTTAATGCACCTCAGACTCCAGAGGCTTGGTACATAACACAAAGGATGTCAAGGGTATAAAATAGTTCACCAGTAGCTGTTTATATTAATTACATGTTAAAATGTGAACATTTTGGAGAATGTTGGGTTAAATAAGATCAATTTTATTTTGATCACACTGGGATTAAGTATTGAAATGCATCTCACCTGTTTCATGTTTCCTTTTTAATGTGGCTACTGGAAAATTTAATACTCCCTTTATGGCTTGAGTGCTGCCTCTGCGGTCAATGTGGGATTATCCTGAAGGGTGTCTAACATTCACAGCTTGGGTCAAAGGCTCTCCTTAGCTGGTCTCTGCTCCAGTCTCTCGCCCCTCTGAGGCCACAGGTTCTCCCACAGTTCCCAATCTGCATTCCACCAGTGGCTGCCCTCCTCTTCCCTGACTCTTCCTGAGCTCACACCATGCTGCACCATTATGAACTGAGAACTCACTGTGTCTTCAGTGATTCATTCAACAAATGGTTTTTGATACTTAACTGTCAGCCAGGCGGTGTTCTAGCCATTGGGGAAGTAGCAGTGGACAAGACAAAGGCCCTGATCTATAGTGGGTTCCTCTGCTTGGAATGAATATCTTCTCACTTTCCTTCAGAGTCACCTCTCTAGGAAATTTCTCCTGACAACATATCTTCCCACCCTCTGCTTGAGCGTCCATAGATCCTATTTTCATTTTCATCATAGCATTTATCACATTTTACATTGTGTTGATATTTTAAAATCAAATCATTTGAGGTAATGCAGTTTTAAGAGATAACACAGAGAGTCATGTACCCAGCATCCAGTTTTCCTTAATGATAACATCTTGTAAACTATAGTACAATATCACAACCAAGCTCTTGACATTGATACAATTTCTGGTCTTTTTCAGATGTCCTGTTTTACTTGTATTTGTGTGTGTACATTTATCTCTGTACATTTTTGTTTTATGTTTCCTTCATGTATCCATCACCATAGTCCGGAGAACACTTCCATCATCACAAAAATCCTCATGTTGCCCTTTCATAACCATGCCCCATCCCTCCGGACTCCAGCCCTCCTTAATCCTGAGCAAACACTAGTTTGTTCTTCATTTGTTTGTCATTTCAAGAATTTACAATAATGGAGTCACATAGTATGTAACCTTTCAGGATTAGTTTTTTAAACTCAGCATAACTCCTGAGACATTCATCTATTTTTTTTTTCCTTTGGTGATAACTGGGGATTGAACTCAGGACCTGTGCATGCTAGGCAAGGGTTCTACCATTGGGCTAAACCCACAGTCCACGTTCATCTAAATTGTTGTGTGTTCTTTCCCTTTTATTGGTGAGTAGTGTCCCATGGCATGGGTACACCACAGTTTGCTTAACCATTCACCTGCTGAAGGATACCTGAGCAGTATCTAGGTTTGGGCTTTTATGAATAAAGTTGCTTTGAATGAGGAGAGGTGTTCTTTTTTTTTTTTTTTTTCTTCATGTGGACCTAAGTTTCCATTTCTCTGGGATAAATGACCAAGAATACAATTTCTTAGTCATATGCATGCTGATTTATTTATCATCTTTACTAGGTATTGGCTCTTTGAGGTTGGGTTCTTAGCTCTATGCATATTTACATCATATCTAATTGTTATGTATGTGGCATATGGAAAGACTCAATGAAATGATCAATAATATATGGAAGGATGGAAAAAAGGAAGGAAGAAGAGAGAAAGAAACAAAATCTATGATTACTGTTCATTAGCTCTTCCCACCCTCAAGCTGTCCAACATCATTATCTTTCAATTTTTTCTTATGAACCCATTGACCCTAGAACAATACAGTGCCTTGCACACAGTAGTTGCTTAATATGTATTTATTAAATGATGTAACGAATACTCTGGAGAGTGGACCAGCTCTTCTTTCCTCTTCTCCCTCTTCCCACCACCCTACTCCATCACCTGTGCTCAGCAATGGGCACAAACAGACACGTATGCATACTCTGGTGCCTCGATCCCAGGACTTTTCGGGAACAAACTCAATAGCTAACATATGGAGTGCTGTTGCTTCAAAGCTTGCTAACAACAACTTTGGCCTTGTCTGTGTGACTACTTGGGGAGTTACAAATGAGGGGTTTGGGGACCCAGCAGCTTTGCAGACGCATTCCAATGAGAATACAGGATGCACTTGAAATGAAGAATGCTTCTTTGTGACTCATTAAACTCCTCTCTGTTCTTCTCTATTAGGCATGTGTCTGCCATGCCCTGCAAATCTATGACACTCCAAAGTGGAAGAGTCAGGCGGAAATAAAAACATTTCACTTCAGCGCCTAAACCATGTGCCCTTTAATTTGCAATAAATCTGTGACAACCGACAGATACTTCTTTCAGACACTCGTGGAGAAAGGCTTGACTTGTCCTAGTAAATCAGACACAGGCTTCATTATTTTTAGTCTCGTTGAAAAAATGTTACCATGGAAACAACACCATCATCTAGGGCAAATGTTATCTCTTTAAGTCAATAACACGAGGAACTGAGCCACAAATACCTAGTGCTTTCAGAGGAAGAAATGGCTTTCCAATAAGATTAATTTCTTTTGCGTCTTCACCATTCATCTTCATTTGCAAACCCGGAAGTTTTCTTCCCCTGTAAATAAGAGATATTAAAAGCAATGTACAACTCTGCAAGATCCAAGGCTGACCTTTCTTGTACCTGTTTGAAGAAAATCATTAATTCTATTAGTTCCTTGAAACTTGTAGCTTTGCTTGTGGCTTTTAATTCACCCACAGGAGGCATAATGGTAATGAATTTTACCCTTGGGCAGAGCATTGGGCTTTCTGAGAGGAAAATGGGGAAAGCTACCTTGGAGCAGGAGCAGCTTTCTGTGCTCTTAAGGGACCATTTTAAGGGAAGCAGCAAACAACTTATTTCCTCTGGGCCTTCCCTTGGTGCCTGCAGAACATGGGGTGGAGTGCTCAGTAAGTGTTGGTGGCTTAGTCAGTTGGACCCCATATTTAGTCAAAACTGAAATTCTTTGTTAGTATTTGTGAAGATTTATTAATATATTGAATTTTGCAACTATGATAAATTTGCACCCCACCCCCAAAGTATAAAAAATTTGGACCTTAAAAATTAAATCTAATCCTTCAAGCTTTTTCTCCTACCAAAAATCATGTTAATTTTAGTGTCAGATCAAAGCACCACAGATTGAGTGGGGGAAGCAAGTTGGGACACCCTTGGCCTTGTTTTGGAGTGCTGCTGAGGTCTTACAGTCCCCAAACACTTTGTGTCCTCTATTCTCAGACTTACATTTCTCCCCACATCTAATACCATTGAAATCAGGGTAATAACTGTTGGTGTGATCAAACTTTCTCTTGGCAGCTTTTGATTTCTTATAATGGTGGTGCAGTTCCTGGGAAGGAAAGAGACGCACCTGTGTACTACTTATCGAGCACTGGGATGTGCACGTGACCCCTGCCAAGGAGGTGTTTTAATGTGTGGGAAGCTGAGGCTCAGAAAGGTTACAAGACTTGTCTAAGATAGCAAGTTGGTAATTGGCAGAGTCAAGATTTGAACCCAAATTGGATGACTTTATTGTAGTCAAATGACCCCTCAGATTTTCCATCTGATTTGCCCTCAGCTTGTTCTGTTCATAAAAGAGTTTACAAATCCTTAAATTTGGGGGCTGGGAAGCACCTTATAAGTCGTAGGGTTCAACCAGCCATGTTACAGATGAGGAAAGTGAGGCTGAGAGAAGCAACTCACCAAAGGTAAAGGAAGTCGTGCCACTGAGAATCAGCACGGCTGGGCCAGGAACAGGAGATTTTCAAGCTCTTTCAATGCCTCCATCCCCAGGACACAGTGAGGCCCCTGGGGACCAGGCTCAGGTGCTCAGCCACTCCTTCTGACACTCTGCTCATTCCTCCTCTGTTGTCCTGTTCCCCCAGACCTCAAGATGATTGCTTACAACAACCCCTCTCTATTAATCCATTTCTTGTTGCCAATAACACAATACCATAGGGTAAGTGAATTATTAAAATAATAATAATAATAATAATAATAATACTTTGGCTTACAGTTCTGGAGATACAAATTCAAGAGGCTGCGTCTGGTAATGGTCTTCTTTTTGTCAGAATCCCATGGTAACACAGGACATCACATGACAAGAGATGGGGAATGTACATGCAGATGTGTGTCCTCTGGTTTCTCTCTCTCTCATTAAGCCACTAGAATTCAATCATGGGGGCTCCACTCATATCTCATCCGATCACCTCCTGAAGGCCTCATCTCTAAACACTTGAGTCAGATTAAGTTTTTACCTTCTTAATATCTCACAATGGGTATTACATTTTAATGCCTGAACTAGTGGGGGCCATATTCAAACTATATCCAAGCCATAGTACCACTTCTTCCCTTTCTTTACCCCTAGTTAACTTGTGTCTTCTGATTTGTCCTCCAAGGTGATAATGAATCCATGTGAAGATGATCATGGAGCTCAGTGAGGGAAGCTTCTCCCCAGCCTGTGCTTGGAGATGTTATATCTTTGCTACCTCAAGAAAGCAAAAAGCTTAGTATAACTGGAAAGGTGGCAGGTGCACAGACCATGGTACCGAGATATCCTGTAGGAATCAGGGCCCTAAGAAGCCTTTGCAGTCATGCTGCCACCTCTCACTTTGCCTGTGGAGGGGTGCATGGCACGGCAGAGGGCAAGGATTGCAAAAGGTGGCATCCATACACCACTGCCCTTTTCTGCAGCCATAATGCGTCTGAGAAGCCACTGTTCTCTGCCTGCAGAATGATTTCAGTCACCTTCTTGATGCAGTGCTCCAGACAGATACTTGGATTGACGACAGTAGTTGGTTACAGAGATGAAATAAACCCAGTTGCTTTCCCCAGTGTTGTTGAAGGCTTTGGAAGTAGGCAGGTTACAAGATGACCGAGTCTCTACTTCTCCCAATGTAAAAAGGAGAAATGATAATTGACTTACACAAATTTTTGGAAGGTGTAGAGATACCGTGTATAAGAGCACAGCAGACTGCTGGTGCCTGGTAGGGAACAGATGCTCATTATTGTAAGGTTAATGCTGATGGGGCAGAAGGCAAGGATGCCAGAGCTCTGCTTTGTAAGGCGGCTGGGAATGGTGAAAGGAAGCTGCTCTTGACCTCTCTTTGTTGCCTGTCTTTATTTTGTGATATGCAGACCTAAGTACATATGTTTCAGGTCTAAGAGGCTTGAGTAGCTCTCTTCAGAAATCGTTCTCAATGTGCAGCTAACTCTTTGCCTAGCAAGACAGGGAGATCACACCATGCAGCAGTCTGTCCCCATGGTGCCCCATGTATGCTACTCACAGAAAGTCCTTTATTTCAAGCCTAATTCCACCGTTTTTAAAATACATATGGTAATCAGATTCTGGAGACAGGGCGGTACATTGATGAACTCACTGAGTGTTGCTATATGTTTTGAAAATCCAAAACTTATATGAATACATTTACTTAAGGAATAACTTTCTTTGCAAAAAATAGAGATGCTTTAACTTCTATGTTTAGTTTCATTAGTTATTTAATATGCATATTAAATGTCTTTGGCTATGTCATGATTTACTATGATATGAAAACTCCTAAGGACATAGATGATGTCTGCTTCATTGACTTTTTAGAGCAACCAGAAAAATGCCACAAACAAGTAGATTTTTAATCCATTTGCATGTTTTTGTTGCAGATTGGAATATAAACTACGTTCTATACTCACAAAAATCATTCCATTCTTATTTTAACCTTTTAAGACCAGAAATCTAATGGCACATTTCTAGTAGAGCAATACGTACAGTACAAACACATAAACATTGCTTTATTTTAAGTTAAAAATATTAATACTAATTGATTTTCTATAGTAAAAATCTTGCCAATGTAGAAAATGTGAAAACTACTAAAAAGCATATGGAAAAAAATGAAAATTCATATTTTTTCCTATATGAGTCATTTAAAAATGTTATTAATAATATCTACTACTTAACTAATTTTAAGGCTTTCAAAAATTGTTCTCACTGTGATTTTCATCTTCCAGTTAGGTTCCCATGTTCTTTCCAGAAAGCATTAATGTTTTGTTATTTTTCAAAGTATTGAAGCACATGGTAAATTCAAGGAAAAAGTTTGCCATGAGCTGCTGGTAATTTCTCCCTGCTTTAAAGGAAACTTTGAAAAGTTACCATGAAGGGAAAGTTAATCCATCATGTCCCGCTGCATTTGTTCTCTCAAAACCAGGTGAACTACCTCTGACTCTTTCCCTAGGATTATGTCACCCACCAGGGCAACTTTCTGTTTCAGTAGGTGATGTGAAGAAACAAAACAACACCCTTTAAGTTAATCAGTTTTGGAAAATAGAGACTGGCTTTATATTCCATGGCTTTGATGTGCTTAGTAGTTCCTGTAAGGATCTGCCTCTCTTTTGTTGTGATTGACAAGACCTTTCCTATATATATGAGCCACTGAGCAGCCCAGTAACAGAGGGGAGAGACATTTACCCAGAGCTAACTTCACCACTCATTACGACTTTCTAAAACCTTGGGTACAAGTGTCACCTCTAAGTGTCAGAAGAGTTGGCTCCAGCAAGATCAGGTAAGGGCCTCTCCACTTTGAGACTTCATTCCTCCCAACGGGAAGCCTAGAGAAACTACATGGTGACAGGTGGGATCTGGAAGAACAGATTTGGAAATGCAGTCCATTTTAAGCAATAGGACGTGGGGGAATTCTGTAAATGGCTTTTCTACCCTCAGTTTAACATCCACATAGGTTCTGTCTTATGGGCCAAGCATGAAGGGCCCCTTCTGGTTACTAGACCACAGGAAGCTATCCTAGTCTATCCTAGAGGATCATTCAGATATCCTATCCAGAGAGGATAGACTTGACAGCAGATTGGGATCATTTTTAAATACTCCAATGCTTTCTGCATTTGAATTAATTTGAACCACAATGAGGTGCTTATTAGAGCAGAAGCATAGAGTAGAGGCAATTTGTTGCCAAGTAGGACACATTTTTATGTTTTTATTTTATTTTTATCAAGACAGGTGCCTGGTTTCATAAAATCTTCTGCATATCCACGTTGTGTGATGGGTTGAGTTAGTAACAACATGTGCAGGGCCTACTTTTATTACTTATCTATTTCCCAATCATTCCCCATGCATGACACCAAAATTAAAATTTTGATCAAAGCATATAGCATGGGACCCAAATACCCTGGACCATCATAAAAATAACTTACATGTATTCATGTATTATGTCAAGATACGCAATTCCTTTGTTGTTATTCATGTTTGGTGTTCATTTTGAAGAAACAAATTTCTTTAACATACAAGTCAACTCCAGCACTTGGGTTGCAGTAAGGAAAAGTCTTAGAATGCATGTCTAGGATTGGATATCCAGAAAGGTCCAGGGAATCTATACTGACTCTGTTACAGAGAACTCTGGGCACCTGTCTTGGAGTCTGTAGGTACTTACTATTTCTTGGCCCATTTTCCCTGAAATGCTAAGAGCAAGGTCCCTTTGATAGCAGCCAACGAGTTTGTGACTACCCCTCGGAGGGCAGCTGGATTTGTTAAACTTGATTTCTTTTCCTCTCGGGAGGAACAGCATGAAGCTGGCATACCTGTTCCTTGGTGCCACAGCCCTCCTGCTCCTCTGTGGCTGTGGCTCTGTCCTCAGCACCTCCAGTGGGGACCTGCGTACCTTTGTGGGCTGTGCTGTGAGGGAATTTACTTTCCTGGCCAAGAAGCCGGGCTGCAGGGGCCTTCGGATCACCACGGATGCCTGCTGGGGTCGCTGTGAGACCTGGGAGGTAGGTGGCTCAGCTAGTGACCGCTCAGGCCCGATTCTAAAACAGTGTTCCCCGTTTCAGTAATTGGAGGTAGAACCGGGTCATCTGCCCTCTCCTTACAGCATCTTGTAAAGCTGATCAGGAAAGCATGATGTCGCCCCCGTAACACAGCATTGATAAGATTCATAGCTTTATTTGTGGTCTCAGGGAAGTAAAAATGTGCTCCTATTTCACCCATTTTACAAATCACAAGGAAGGATTGAAGGGATGAGAGGCTCCGAAGTCATGAGGAGAGTCACCGCAGGTTGGGAATAAATTCTTGTCTCCAGCCTGTGACCCAGTCTCCTTCCTGTATTCCTTCATTTATGATAAAATCAGCCATTTGCCACGAAAGAGGCCCTAAGCTGTGGGGCAGGTGAGGGCTGGTCCTAGGCCTCTCCTTCAGTGCTGCCTCTGTAGCCCTGCTCCCCTCAGTTCCCTGGGGCCCTCAGGGATCATCATAGACACATCTATGAAGCCCCTTTATATTCAATTAGAACTGGCCTTTCAATTCAAATGGGGATAAAAATCTCAAACAAAGTTAAAATCCTACTGGACTCAGACGAGGAGCTGGTTAAAGGGATGAAGAGAAGAGAGCTATCGAGCACCCACCAAATCACACCACACAGTGATTAGCTGACTCTTCTAAACAAGGCCCACGTTGGCAACTGAAGGAGTACCAGCTCTGATCTTGTCACCCCCAGCTCTGAAGCTTTAATGACCACCCCCTGCTGTCAATTCAGTCACCAACTTTCAAGGTCCAGCAATATGGCATCTGCTTGCTTTCCCAGAGACTTCATGTATTCTTAGGTTTGGCTTTGTCAGGCTGATTTTTAAATGTTTTATTAAACAACCCTCATAAAATCTCATCTTGATCTTTTTCTCATATCCCATCTCATTTCCAACTGTCATATTATCATATTTATTCCTCAGTGCTGAACTCTAGTGCCAACTTCTTCTCTGAGCCTTGTCTGGCTCCGTGGCAATTCCTTGACTATATTCTACCTTTTGTTTGACTTCCTCCCCCACCACACACATGATTTTAAGTGTTTTTGAGGACAGAAGTTCATGGTTGCAACTTTCATAGCTTTGCCAAAGTACCATGCATGGGTGAGGTATTCAATAAATATTTCTTGATCAGAAAGGACTGACCTCTTCCTAGAGGTGTCTGTCCTCTGGTCTAATGGAAGTCAGCTTTGAAGCATGTGAGCACCACCCAAGGACTCTTCCTTTAGGAAAAAACAGGCATTTTTCAGGGATTCAGAGAGCAAACTGCTATTGCTTAAATAAAATTATGACCCTTTGAATGGAATCAGGTTATGATGCAGAAATCTACAAATTAAATGAAACTACCCCATCAAATTGGTTTCATCTTTACATCATTCAGGAGCTTAAGACCTAATAGCCAAGTGAAACTCAGTTTTTCTTAGTAACTGTTGCCATCAAATGAACTCAGGGAACTTGGGCACCTTCTCATGTGCAGGGCTTGGCCTGACAGTGCCACCTTTGGATCACTGCTTGTCCCTGGGCTAGTGGCAGCTCTTTGTGTACCATATCCTCAGACTCCTGTTTCTCTGCATTCAACCCATCTTCTCTTCTCTCACATGTTGGCAACTGTCTTTAGCTGGATCATGGTCACCCCCAGGAGGTCGGGGACTGTGCTCTCACTGGAGAAATGGAAGCACCAAGACAAAGAAAGGAGAGTGTCCCTAATTTTAGCTAACTTTTGTTTGTGCCTTTACTGTGTTAGGAAAATGGAGGTTACCTAGGGAAATAAATACAGATATGAGATTCATTTTCCTAGCAACCGGAGGTTTCTGAGATTAAAAGCACTGTTTGTTTGTTGTTTGGTTTTTAATAGCCGTATTGGGAACATGTCTGAATTTAAGGATGTTCATGATAGCAAAGTGACTGAACTTGCTTTTGAAGTGAAGCTATTGCTGCAAATAGTGATTTCTTTTGACCTGGGTTTAGAATTGCCCGATTTAGCAAAAGGAAAGCAAAACAAAACCAAAATCCAAAAAATGAATCAACTAAACCAAAATACTCACCGATTTCTACCCACCCCCAAAACAATCCCCAAACCCCAGAGTGAAACCAACCAAACAAACAACAACAACAACAAAAAAAAACCAGGAAACCCAGATACATTTGAATTTCAGATAAAACAACAAATACTATTTTTAGCATAAGTTTGTCCCAAATATTGCTTGGGAAGATTTATACTAAAGTATTAATTATCTGATATACAAATGTAGCTGAGTGTCTGGTCTGCCCATGTTCCTAGAATACTGAGGGTAAGAGGACACAGAGTAAATGGAAGAAGGTAGGAGAAAATGGCCCAGGACAAATTTAGCTCTTCTACATGATCATTGTTGAAGGCAAGGTTGTTATTTTCATCATCATGCAAGGACTTCATCTTGGGTATCTATCATCTGTGTATCCATCATCAATCTATATACTCATCCATCTATCCATCCATTCATCCATTCACTTACCTTTTTTGCCTAGAACAAGTGAAGACACTGTCCTTTGACAGATTGTTATCATTTTTGCCATGACTTCTAATGACAGAGTGCATTTATGGAACACTTATCTGTGCTAGGTACATATCATCTCACCTTATCTCTACAACAGTCCCATGAGGCGGATGTCTTGTTTCACAGATAGAAACGCTGGGACTTCAAGGAGTTTAGTTGATTTCTCAAGGTCTCCAACAAGTTGTAGATCTGGCAATCAAGCTTGACAGGTCTGCCTACATGACTCAAGATTTTTTCCCCTTGACTTTTTTTTCCCCATGCATACACACACACACACATACACACACACACCCATACACACACACACATACACACACATTTTCATCCTGTGACACTGGGGATTGAACCCTGGGCCTTGTGCATGCTACACATGCACTCTACCACTGAGCCACACCCCTAGCCCTTTTTGTTTTATTTTGGAATAGGAGGTATCGCTAAATTGCCTGCGTTAGCCTTGAACTTTTGATCTTCCTGCTTTAGCTTCTTGAATAGAAGAGGACCATATTTGGTTTTGGTGTATTATAATTATAACTATACATAATAGTGCTACTACTTGTTACATATTTGTACCGTGCACACGATGTAAGGGTTGGAGATTTTTAACTACTACCTTGTATTGAGTTTTCTCTGGCCCATATGCTCTGTTGATCAAAATTGTCTTTGAATTCAAGGTTAATACAAGGTGAAGGAAGGAAGTGAGTCCTTTGCTTATCAGAGTGGCCCAGAGAACATTCAGGAAACTGCCTGGCATTCTTCTTTTGCTGACTCTATAACAGTTAGGAGAACCTCCCAGGTACCTGCCTACGTACCATAGGGAGCAAATAGGCAGGAATACCTATCCTAAGAGAGCCTACTCTCTAGAGCAGGAGAAATGTCACACAAAGGAATAAAATACCTGAGATGTCATGTAAGGAGAAAAAGCAGGAAGGGGAAGAGGAAGCTCTAGGGTGTGGAGGGGGGATGTTACAGTTTTAAATAGCATGGTCAGGAAAGGCTTCCCTGAGAGGGTGGCATTTGAACAAAACCCCAAGGAGCAAATCCTATGGCAGAATGTTCCAGACAGAGGGAAGAGCAAATGCAAAGACCCTCACTGGGACTGTTCCTGGTTGGATTGGGGAATGATAGAGCCCCCTGTGGCTGGAGCCTAGTGAGGAAGCCAGCAAGGTGGGCCTGTCACAGAAGGTGCAGGGAAGACTGATGTAGGAGCTGGCAGGAGATCACAGTTCTCTGGCTTTTACTAACTGAGATGGGAAGTGAGTGGGGCTTTGAGTGGGCGGGTGTGGGGTGTGAGGCCATGTGTGATGTTTCAGGAGGATCACTTGGGTGCTGTTACAGGGTTATGTGGAAGAAGGGACACTTTGTTAGCAGGTATACATTGACCAAGAGTATTCATTTGCTAAATATTCACCTAGCACTTCCTGTGTGCTGTAGATTCTTCCAGGAGCTCAGGATATGGCAGTGAACAAAATCGGCTTCCTGCTTTCAGGAGTTTTCTTTGTACGGGGAGGAGGGAGAGCAATAAGTAAACAAATAAAAACCAAGCTGATGTCTGGTAATGACAGGAAATGAAATAGGATGGTATGTTTATGGGTTCTCTCTTTTCTCCCTATGGGGACAGAAACCCATTCTGGAACCCCCCTACATTGAAGCCTATCATCGCGTCTGTACCTACAACGAGACCAAGCAGGTGACCGTCAAGCTGCCTAACTGTGCCCCTGGAGTTGACCCCTTCTACACCTACCCTGTGGCCGTCCGCTGTGACTGCGGGGCCTGCTCCACTGCCACCACGGAGTGTGAGACCATCTGAAGCTACGAGGTCTGCAGGACGCAGCTGGTGGCCTCAAGCCTCACAGACCTACCTGCATGGGTGACCCAGGCAGCTCTACCCCTGGCTTCATTCAAGGACTGTTTAATCTGACCATACCTGTGGAGGTGGTCACCTGTCTCCCTTAGCTTAGGCACAAGGCCTGGATGCAGTATACTTACATTGAAAATGCAAAACAATATTTGTTCCTTTACCAGAATTGATTTCTCTAGTTCATATACCTACAAATTAGTTTTTCTTTGCCTTGAGTCTTGGAAC
The DNA here is from genome assembly GCF_047511675.1 of Marmota flaviventris. Classification (NCBI taxonomy): domain Eukaryota; kingdom Metazoa; phylum Chordata; class Mammalia; order Rodentia; family Sciuridae; genus Marmota; species Marmota flaviventris. Next base: position 69,659,728 of record NC_092499.1, read on the forward strand.
ATAGTTTGTATATCACAATCATCTTCCAATTTGGGCTGATAACATGGCATTGACTTAAATGCATTGGATAGAATTGGGAAATGGGGCTGTAAAGTCTTTTAAAAGTCTTATGTTCTGTTTAACCACTGACCTTTGACTAGATTTAGGAAGAAAGGGCTAGAAGTTATCAAAACCAATGCACTCACTAGTCTTCACTACCCAAAAAGAAAGTTTCCTTAGAGAAAAATGTTCCAATTCATTTTTAAATGAGCAAGTATCTACCCAGGAAACAGACTGCTCAGATTGATAAATAGCAGGGAATTGATCAAGAGAAGAGCTCAAAGAAGGTTGGATTTGGCTTATTCTTTTCCCCAGCAACATTCCTTAAGTTCCTGTAAGATCCTTACTATAAAGAGCCTACTTTGTGATTTAAAAAAAATCTAGAAAAATATGTAGCTAGAAGCTATCATTTAGGTATAAGAACTTCTGAAACTCATGTTTTTGGATGTGATGTTTTCCCAAAGCTGTGGTGAAATGGTCATTTACAAATATTCTTCCTTCCTTAGCACATTTTAAATTTAAATTGTAACTTATTAAATTCAGAAATTTTACATTTGTAGGGGTAAAAACTGCACTGTGGGCTCAGACGAGAAAAGTCTGTGATTGTCTAGCTCTTGCCTTCACTAAAATCTTAATGCAGCTGGTTCTGTGACTTTTCTTAAACTCCAATTTTATTCAAATGTCTTTCATTCTGTCATTTTGGGGGTTGAATTTAACCTTGTTCACTTTTCATAATATGCTGAGAAAATCGATATTAATGCCAATAAAGTGCATTCTCTGTCTTTTGAATTCATACAAATTTTCAGTAAAAGTCTTTTTAGTCTTAACTCTGCTTGCTCTAACATTACAAAGAATGCTTCGAAGGAACTATGAGGTTTTTCACTGAAGTGTTAATTTCGGATTTCATGGTCAGTTAGGGGCACAGAGAGATGACTCTGGGTATGCCAAAGGTAGTATAATATGCAGCCCTGGAACACAGTGCTCTGGTTTCCATTGTAGCCCTTTAAGCCATGAGTCTTCTCGAAAGAAGAACCAATGAATCCCCATGAAAAACAGTGGAGCAAATGTTGAGATTGATGGTCAAGCACCAGGATGTGGGAGTGAACGTCTGAGAACAAAGGGCTCATGCACAATTCACCCCAACCCTTTTTGGTAGGAAAGGAAGTCACTACATAAAGAGGAGTCCAGCCGGGTGCGGTGGTGCACACCTGTAATCCCAGCAACTCAGGAGGCTGGGGCAGGAGGATCACAAGTTCAAAGCCAGCCTCAGCAACTTAGGGAGGCCCTAAACAACTAAGTAAAATACAAAAAAAGTGAGACCCTGTCTCTAAGTAAAATACAAAAAAGGGCTGGAGATGTGGCTCAGTGGTTGAGTGCCCCGAGTTCAATCCCTGGTATCCGTCCCCCACGGTCCCCTGCCATAAAAGGGAGTCGAGTGCTGTGGTCTTTGCTGGGACCATGGGTGATGATTGGAGCAACATGGGATGGCACCATTCAAGTGTTTTCAATCCATCTCTCGGAACCTCCTTTAGGATTTTCTGAATCTTGTCAGAAATTGAGAAAAGATGATTGCAGCATCGGTGAGTGTCCTGGAGGACATATGCATGGGATGTGTAGGAGAATTTAATGAAGAGGCTGTTTATCAGTGTGTGGGCAGAGTAAGGGAACCACAGCAGGGCAAGGCACTTGTGGCTTGGAAGCACTGGGAAACCCTAGGCTGAAGGAATGAGAGAAGGAGCGGTGATCATACTCTAGGGAGAATGACAGAGAGGGACCCCTGATATAATATGAGACTTTTTTTTTTTTTGGTTTTCTATTTTTTATTGGTGCACTCTGATTATACAAAATAGTGAGACTCGTTGTGGCCTGTGTGTCCATGTACACAAGACAATTGCAGGTCATTGCAGACTCACCTTGCTTGGGGACCATAAAGGGCCCCTATCTGAGGAGGATGTTTTTCATGATGACATTTGCCCTTCTCAAATGCTACCCCCTTTCCCTACTTTCCCCACCCCCATTCCTTCCTGGACTCTACTTATCTCTTTTATATTTTCCTGAGGTCCCTTTTATTCCCCTTTTTCTCTCCAGTGGAAGCATCTTTTCTCAAATTCTGAACAGCCTCAGAAAATCCGAAAGAAGGTTCCTAGAGATGGGTTGAACTTGAGTGGTGCCATCCCATATAAGAGAAAGCATATGACCCTTGAATTCCTGAGTCTAACTTATTTGCTTAACATAATCCTCTTCCATTCCATCCACTTTCCTGCAAATGACATAATTTTGTTCTTTTTTAGGTCTACGTAAGTTTTGTGTATGTATCCCACATTTTCTTTTGCATTCATCTGTTGATGGATGTCTAGGTTGGTTTCATAGTTTGGCTATTGTGAACTGCACAGCTATAAATGGACATATGTATACATTGCTATAATATACTGATTTTAATTCTTTTGGATTAATACTAAGGAGTAGTAAAGCTGGATCATACGGCGGTTTCATGCCTTGTCTTTTGAGGACCCTCCATACTGATTTCCTTAGTGGTTGTATTAACTTACAGTCCCACTAACAGTGTGTAAGCTTGTTTTCTCCTACAACCTCACCAGCATTTATTATTTGTATCCTTCATTATTATGGCTCATTTATTAAAAAGACTGAATCTGCCACCCTGGAAGATCTCCTGCACTTATCACATGGTCCTAGTAGGGAAGGAAAGGTGCCCAGAGACCTGGAATGGGGACAGCTAGGTGGATGTGTTGAGGTTTCCTTGTGGAAGGGGCTCACCTGCTCTTCCTTGGAGACCATAAGGGTCCCCCATCTGAGGAAGATGTTTTAGGAGGTGATGCCTGCCCTTCTCAAAAACTGTCTACGGTCCCCGCTGTTCCAGATGAATAATTAGCGTCTAGTCTCAGGACGATTGGGCTGGGGAAAGGCTCGCCTTGTGAGGAAAGAAGGAGCTTCTCCACAGAAGGAGCATCAGGATGTCACAGTGTAACCAGGAGGAATTGGCCGATGTCCTTGGTCTTGGATCTTGAGAGTGCACCATGGGGACTGAGGAGGAGGTGACACAGTATGTGGCTGGATGAGAGGAGTTTACCCGTATGGGGGTGCCCTCAGCATTTCCCATCATTGGAAGGTTGCAGTATCTCGTCCCAATGTGCCATTGGGATGGGTCCTTCAAGCCTGGGGAAATGGTGGCTGGCATTAATGAGGATGTCTGAACTGTCCTGGAAGAGTATTGGGGAACAGAAGGGTGTCTGCTGGAATGGATTTACTGCAGCTGGCCATGTTCACCAGGAAGGTTCAGAGAACTCGCCCTTCAGTAGAACAGAAGGAACGTCCCAGCGGGGGCGCTGCATTGGAGGGCAGTCCCCTGGTGGCTCTTCTCTGTAGCCTGGGGCTGGTGCTGGGGAAGCTGCTAGGGAACTGGGCTTCCTGGTGTGGGCAGAGGTGATGGGGTTCTGGGATAGCAGAGACCACGGGTGACAAGTGGCTGTAGGAGGCAAAGTGGACCTAATTGCTGTAGCAGGCAGCAGGGCTACAATGCAAACCAGAGCTCTGTGACCTGCAGGCTGTGTGGTCCGTGGTGCTCCTAGTCTGTGCCATTCAAAAAACTTTGATAGTAAATATGCTTCGTAACCAGAAAAGTTATTAATGAAAAAAGAGGAAAATATCTGTCAGGATATATATGAGTGCTAGACTTGAATGTCTTTCAAAGGCCTTCTTCCCTCTTTGTTTCTTCTTTCTGCTTTCCCTTCTACAACTTCCTCTCATTTCTGCAAATATTTATTAAGTCTAATTTTGTGCAAAGCACTGGAAAATAAAGATATAAATATCATTATTATTTATGGAACCCCTACTGTAAGCAGGACCCTTTATACTAATTCTTCTTTATTCTCTGTCAACCATACTAGTAAACACTGTTATTTTATTTACCATTTTATGGAGGATGAAACCAAAGCCCAGAGAGGTCAAGTAACTTGCTCAAAGTAACACAGCTAAACACTAGCACATGTCAGGTTTCTCTGACCAAGAACCGAACCTTTTCCACTACAGCCTGATGGGTTTTTTGGAATGCTTCTTCCAAGTCATTCCTGCTTGGAGAAGTCTTGGAATGTATTGATGTTCGAGGATCTCACACCATTGATCAGCATTTCTTCAGTCCTTCCTGGAGGTGGCTCAAGGCAAGGTTGGGTTGTTCTATGAGGATTAGAATTTTTCTCTGGTTTCTTCTATAACCTCTAGGAAGATGCTGTTTTGCTGAATGCAAATCAAATGTTACAACAGAAGGCAATGAGCACAGAAGCAGAGACTCAAGGGGGACTCAGAGACGAGGGTGGTGGGCTCTGTGCTTGTTGCCCAGGCTGTGTGAAAACTGGGTGGGCAGTGGTGGTGCAGGCCTGTTAGGGTGGCTCTAGGTAAACGGTCAGTAACTCCTTATTCTGAAAATATGTTTATTTGTAGTTGATGAAAGGTAAGGAGTGTATGTGTGTCGGGGGTGTCTTCCTGGATTTTTTTTTCTGTGAGACTGTTTTTGAATGGAGAATATAAATTTTCATAGCCGATTATATTTCTGACTTGATTAGATCCATTACCTGAAGTGGTGATTCACACTTCCCTTCTTCCATGGGTTAGGAAATGAATGAGCCACTAGGAAAGTACCAAATTCTTCTGCAGTGGCCCAATTAACTCTTCAGATTATATACATAAAAAAATTAGGGGCCCTCGTCCACTGAGCCACATCCCCAGCCCTATTTGTATTTTATTTAGAGACAGGGTCTCACTGAGTTGCTTAGCACCTTGCTTTTGCTGAGGCTGGCTTTGAACTCATGATCTCCTGCCTCAGCCTCCCAAACCGCTGGGATTACAGGCATGTGCCACCACACCCGGCCAGATTACTTAGATTCTTAATGTAATAAAATCATTTCGGACATAACAAATGAACTGTATATCTAACTGAAAATAATCTAGTCTTGATGAGAAAAGTTGTATTCAGAAAATTTTCCACAAGGACTGTTTTCTTCATCCAAGAGACTCTTTCTTCAAAATAATGTGTGCTTTATCCTTTGGGTTCTGTTCTTCGGAGCATGAAGCAAACTATTAAGAGGTAACTTTTAAACCCATTCTTTAGCAAACTGTTCGAATTTTTTTTTCTGTTGCAAGTTTCTACTGGCGAAACAGTCTCCTGGATTACAAGAATCAAGTTCCTCAATTGCAAGATGAATCTTCTGGCATTTCTTTTACAGAACAATCTCCCTTTGGTTTAAGGAGTGGAATTATTTGGAATTGTGAACGGGGAAGTTGGGGAAGGCTCGGTGGCTCGTGGGATCCTGGAGGGTCTGAAGGAGGGGCCAAGGCCCTCTGAGCAGGTGGTATCTAGAGACAGGAGCAAGAAATAGAGAACAGACAAAGGAGCCAGGGGGGCAGGTGCAGAGCGCTATAATTGACAATGCCAGGCAGACTTGTCTCCCTCGAGAAGGAATTTAGAGGGATCATTCTATTCTCTTCCAGGTTCTCATTATCAGAAGGAAAGTGAAACTTTCCCAGGCTTGTTGGCTTTATTTTTGTCCCTAAGTTCCTCCAGCTGTACAATTTCTTTCATGCACTGAATAATTAAATTAAAAAAAAAGTGGCTTCCTGACACAAGGATAAGTTATATGCTTTGGCCTTGATTGTGAGCCATTGTGACTTTTGGAAAATCATGTCAAACCAAAGACAAACAACCTGCCCCCTCCCCAAACCCAGACAGACATTTTCCAGGGGACCAAAAAACATCTTGCTCTAACCAGAATATTAATAATACCAAAAGCCATCATGGTAATTTTTTTTTGGTGATGTTGAAGAGAGGATTACAACCAAAGAATAAATGGAATGATTTGACAATGGAATGATTTGAAAGGACATTTATTAACTGAAAACAAACCCTATATGTATACAATAAAAGATACTGAGGAATCACTGTTATCTTGAGGAAGTGAACACCAGGATTTTGCACTTGAAATGGGAATTTAACCCTGTTAGCTTTCAATTTCTTTCTGAATGAAATGTGTGAACAGGTGTCATGCTTTCTGGCTTTACTGTGTTATATATGGAAAGGTCCCAAAGATGTCCCTGTGTGGAGAGGAGAGCCATCAAAGTCAGGTGATCTGAGCTTCCAGGCTGTTCTGACCCCCCATCTTCCATTTCTTCTTGGATTCTGCACATTACAATTAAAATATGTTGGGGCACAGATTTTACTGAGTGGAATTAAAGCACCCAGCATTGTAAAATACATTGGAAATGTTTCTAAGAGGAAGATTTTGTTCCGTTTTCGGGTCCAGCTTTTTAGAAACAAAGTCCAATTGAAATAAGCTGTGCAATTCAGCATTGACAACAGCTCAGCCAACTTCAGGACAAAGCTGAAAGGGGGAAGGGACCATAAATTCACTCACACCAGTCTCCACGCTTTAAAACTGCAGATGAGGGAGAAGAAACCAGAGGGCCCTGATGGTTGGGGAGGGGGGTACTTCTCTTTTTCAAGCTTGATTATTCCAATGTGTTTTATTCAGTAGACCTTTCTATTCAAAAGAAGAGAGGCTTTCAGATAGCTCAGACTGGGACTTCACTGTCACAGCGAAGGGACTAGGAATCAAACTCTTAAAAATTACAAGTAAAAGGATTCTTGAAGAGAAATCAAGGCTGATGAGAGTTTTCTCCCTTTCCTAGTTTCTCAAGAAAAGGCTAAAATGAACTCTCCCCTGTGGCCTGGGGAAGGAAGGGTGGAAGGGGGTGCCACGTGGCCTGCCAGGCTGTGGAAGGACGTGCAGTCCTTGGTGTAAGAAGTGCTTTTTGGCAGTTTGCATCAGTTTACAGGCAGGAAATCAGGGATCCATTTGCAGTAATGGAAATAATCTTTGGTTAAGATCCTCAAATTTTTGGATTTGATCAAAGCTTTCTGAGAATGTTGGCTGCTTCGAGTAGCCAAGCTGCTCCTAGAGGTAAAAGGTGTCCCGTTCAAAAGCTCCTCAGGAGAGGGATCCTCCCAGGACATAGGTGGGATTCCTATTGCTTAGGGCTTGAAGGAAGACACCTGATTGCAAGCACTAAAGTGGGGTCTCTGTCACAGTCTGAAGGGAAGCCTGCTGCAGAAGGGGGAGGCGGACAGCCTTTCACAGAGGAGGCTGTCCCTTAGTGATGGTGCCATCTCAGTGCTGTCAGGTCCTCATTCTGAGATCGAATCACTGACATCCTAGCCAGAGAATTAATTAGGTAGGCCATTTGCGTAGGAAGTGGTCCCTCTTGTACTCTTGCTGATTTGTCTGAAGGTAGGTGTGATTTGCATTCAGAATTTCTTTGGCAATAAGGAGATTGAAAAAAACCATAGGCTTCACTGGGCGTGTGTGTGTGTGTGTGTGTGTGTGTGTGTGTGATTTTTTAAGAGCTCTGTACAGCATGGTCCACAGTGATGCTTAGTGAAGACATGTTGAGTAAGGGACTAGATTCTGGTCTGTGCTTAAGGCGATGGAGAGGGGAGTCTACAGAATGGATCTCTGCTCTCTCCAGAGGATAGGTCCTTTGTCCCCATCTGAAATTTAGAGCTCCGTGTCCTAAGCAAATGAAGACAGAAACTTTGCTAAATGTTTTATGCCTTAGAAATTTGTTTTATGTTTATTTTGTAAGTTTATAATCTCATGTGTTATGAATCTTATTTCTTCAGGAAAAGTAATTTTAAAGGACATTTTTTTCCTCTTTCCCTTGTAAACACCCCAAAGGCTTTCAGAACAGAAATACTTTAGATTTAGCAGACCTTTCAAACCAGATGCTGCTTTTCTGCTCAATTCCAAAATATGCATATTCCTTTACTGCAGCTGGGTAGCACATGACAAGAAAAAGAAAGGACTTCTGACAGCCCTTTCATTCATCCAAGAAATGAAAATGACTCAATATTAATTTAGGGGATACCCACATAGCTCTACTCAGAAATTGTCTCTTTTCCCTCCAAAGAACTAACAAACTGAAGACTGCCTTGTTTAGGGTCCCAGGGAAGCTAAGCGTGATAAGCAAGGTTGCTGACTATAGGAAACTTCTCCTCGTGGTGCCCCAGACATTACCTTAGCCTGAGAGGCTAAGTTGACGGGGTCTTCATCAGGCAGCTCTGTGTTTGGATGTAGAGACTAATAATGAACTTGACCATCTCATAGACCAGTTCTCCCCCAATTTTAATGTGCATACAAATTACTGGGGGAGGGGGGGGTCTTATTAAAATGCAGAGTCTGATTCAGTAGGTCTAGACTAGGCCTGAGATTGTATGGTCCTAAGTGCCTCCAGGGTGATGCTGATGCTCCTGGGCCCTGGACTACACTCTGAGAAGCAAGAGGCCAGACAACTTCCCATTCTATAAGAAGCCTGTGGAAAGCAGTTTACTCAAGTGATCGCCGGAGACACCTTCAAATGACTCACAAATGAGAGTAGGAAAAAGACTATTTAATGATTTGAAAATCAGAACATGACACAAAATAAACTGCAAGGTTAAAGAGTACATGAAATAACATTCCATTAATAATGACCAAGGTACATAGAATAGCCGTTACATAAGACGCAGATTGTAGGAACACCAGCCAGCGAGCCGACTAGCTGTCCTTCCCTTGACTGTAGAGATTACATTGAGTAGAACACGAACTGCTACAGTTGAGAAAAAACTCTGCCGAGATGTACTTAAACAGTAATTTCTGTTGACTCAGAGAGAAAGACAGTGTAACCAGGTGATGAGAATGTAGAATTCATTAACTTTCTTGCCTGTTGACTCCTTGAGGACAAAAGAGTCTGCTTAAAAAAAAAAATTAAACAACACTAGGTAGAGGTAATTTTAGATGTGTATTTAAAAAGCTGTCCCAAACACACAGCTCTACTCAGAAGCCGTCTCTCCACCCCCCACCCCTCAAAGAACTCACAAACTGAAGACTGCCTTGTACGGGTCCTAGGGAAGCTAAGCGTGACTATGGGAACCTTCTCCTCCTGATGCCCTAGACATTACATCCCCTATAATCCTGATCAATCCTATTCAGCAAACTATGTTACTGAGAGACTTGGAGGACATAGCTAAAAACACAACAGAATTACTCCAGCTGTGCCTTCACAAAGCTTCTGAGCCACAGCAGAACTCATAGAACCAAATAAAACTTCCAGGGTTGGATGCGTTTAAAACACACATGCACCAAAGCAACCCTGATTCTTGACATCATATCCCCCATAAGGGAGAAGAAATATATTGTGACCAAAATTAATCATGCAGTTTTTACTCTAATTTCCTGTAGTGGAATTTCAAAGGCAAAAACTGTTGGTGATTTGCACCCCACCATTTCACAGACGAGCCAAACTCTCTTTGACTCTTTGTTTCCCTGACCCCAAGGGACACCCAAAGAGCACAGCGGAGCCCCTGATGGCTGAAGTGATGCTGAAGATAGAGCTTGGTGCTCTGGTCTTTGTTGGCCATTGAAGCACCATAAATTATTGCTTTATCATATGCGATTGCACTTGTACCTATTAAATACAATCTTTCTTTTGGAAATACCCCATTGAAGATGCATAAATACCATGCACACAAGGAATTTGTTTTTCCAGATATTCCAAAGTTCACCCTTTTCAGATTTTTAAGTCATGTTCAAGCTCAGGAAAACTTTCATTTGTTCAATCATATTTCTTGATTTTCCTTGACTGCATGTTCTATATAAACAGAGATGGTGAGAGGCTGAGCTCCCATCCTGCTATTAAAGACCCAAAGAACATGGTCCAGAATTTTACTCATCTGTAGTGAATCATGAGTGGAATCCCCTAGGATCGTGACCCGAGGAGCCCTGATGATCATGGAGTGCTCTTCACAATCACAGTCCATTCCTCCCTCTGCCTCTAGAGACCAGGCAGAAGTCAACCACTCTCCAGGAGGATTCTCAGGTGTGTGTTCTGCCTTGTGTTTGGTTGGGGCTTCCTCTCCATCCTGTTACCTTTTTCTAAAATTCCTAACTTCTTTCCTAAGAAATTCAGTTTTCCCTGATCTTCTCTTTTCCTTTCTGTTTCTAAGGGTCCTGGAAACGACACTATCTTGTGCAGTTTTCTTACTGATACTTGGACAGCATACTCAGTGACTCTCCAAACAGCTGGTGCCCTCTGGTTCTCTCTGTTGAGAGTGAATGCAGATTTCAAATCCTGGCAGCTAAACAAGGGTGGGTTTTAAAAATGAACATATAACTGGTTAGATAAAAATCTCCAGCATGATGTCAAGTATGCTTTTAAAACAAACCCTCAATTTGGAATCTCTTTGGTGTCATGAATGAGTTTGCATTTATGAATGTCATAGGGCATCTGGGGATGCTTGCCTCAAGTCAAATATATTTTTTCTTCTTTTAAAAAAATTTTATTTGTTCTTTTTAGTTACATGACAGTAAATGTATTTATTCTTGAAGATGCTCAACTTTAAACATTGACCAATTTTTTTTTTGTTGGATTCGAATTTTGGATTTAGCTTTCTTTATTTTCTCTTAAAATTGTGAGTGTTCTTTTGCTACCATTCTAATACTATTTTCCTATTGGGGGTCTAATGAACATTGTGTGTGGTTGCACCCACTTCTCTGATGGATTGCACATCTTCCAAAAGATACTTTGCATATCATAAACAGACATATTGCCATCAAAGTTTCAGTACCAAAGCCTTCTTGCCACATGTGTATGACTTACTTTTGACCTCCCAGCTTGGTGCTTCCTAGTTTAATGTTGCTGAAGTTCTCACCTTTAGTAATTGTCTAACTTTTCTTGGCAGAAATCAGACCAGATTTCTTATGTGGACCATGGTTTTGACTTGTGTCTTAGTCCTTCTGTATTTTTGAAATAGCCTAAGGAGTCCATTAATTCCATCAACCAACCAATCAAACATCTGAGTGAAAAAAAAAAAAATCTGTCAAACCCGAAGCAGTGGCACTTGCCTGTAAACTCAGCAGCTTGGGAGGCTGAGGCAGGAGGATCACAAGTTCAAAGCCAGCCTCAGCAACTTAGCAAGGCCCTAAGCAACTTAGTGAGGCTGAGTGGTTAAGTGCCCCTGAGTTCAATCCCAGTCCCCCACCCCATCCCGCAAAAAAAAAAAAAAAATCTGTCAAACTATTGATTGAACCATTAGATTGGGATTACATTGCTGATTACCTTGGATTTCAGGCATATTAGAAAATAGATTGAATTCTTGTCTACAGTTTTTTAGTAGTTTGATGGCTTATCTTATTTATAGTGGCTTAACTATAAGAAGTTGTGTGTTCAAAATGTATCTGGAGAGTAACCTTAAAGATTTCATCTTCTACTATTATTTTCTTAGCTTGCTTGAATAAAGTACTGTCAAATGCATTCCATATGGCGAAAAATCTATCACATTGGATGCTACCTTCTAGATGTCTTTATACATTTTGTAATTATTATTAATAATATGAATATTTATATGGTAAAAAAAATATTTATATGAGATCTGTAGGATAAATGATATAACTCCAATGATGTGCCTACAAAACTCCAACTTAATGTGTGTGTTAATGAATCAATTGAGGCTCAAGGGCACTGGATGGGAAGCAGAAGAGCCAAGATCTGTGCTGGCTCTGCCACAACACACCTCTCTTAGGCCATTGCAGTAGAGTTTCTCATCTGTGCAGGAAGGACTGGACTACAGTTTCTGAGGCCATTTCTAGCTCTGAAAAGTTAAGACTCTGTCCTCACATGGAGATCAGCGGCCATTTGTTGACTTTGGGAGACAGCGTGGACCATTAAAGATCCTTCTTCCGATTTCTATGTCTTTTTATATTTGTGGTTTCAGAGCATTCCATTTCATCTTACAGCAGAAACCACTTTCTAGTGAAATGAATTAGATCTTGCCATAAAAGAGGGAATGAATGACTGATCTGGTGGGATGCTAACTCACTTGGGTTGCTTTGTTCTACTTGGTAATTGACTCCTAAGGCCTCTTGGAGGAGTCTGTATTCCATTCCGACACCAATAGTCTCTCTCTGTCCAGGCTCCGGCTCTGTGTGACAGTGATCTTCCCACTGTGAATGCTTTCATCCCAGTGGCCCACTAAGGAGGTGATGACCTGGGGAGCTATGTGCCTGTGCACACATCTGGAAAATTCTCTCTGGTGGAGCTAATGTACTGCTTTCAATTTTTCATCCACATCAATGAGAAGTAAGGAGTGGCCTTTTAGCAAGATGTAGTGATGCAATAATGTAACAAAACTGACTAACAACACTTCCTTTATTACAGGGCTAAATGCTCATTATTGTTTGTAAAGGATGAACTCATAACCTCTGCAGCTATAGTTCATACATGGTTGATTTCCATTTACAAAGGCAGAAAGTCCTCATGTTCTCTAAATGTCAAGCTTTGACTTACAAAGCTCCTGTTTCCTTTTAGGTGGTGTGTGTGTGTGTGTGTGTGTGTGTGTGTGTGTGTGTTTAAGAAAATGCTAGCAATTAGATGGGAGAAAAGAAAAATAACACTTGCAATGTGGAAGAAAGGAAAACACATTTCAGAAATTCTAAACTAACCAACCAATTAACCAATAAAAACAAAAGACTGAAGGGGTATCATGAAAGATCTTAAGAGAAAAGACTCATAATACAATTCTTTTCTATGTGGTTCTTCTAGGAGCAGAAGGGACAGAAACACTGGATTTTTTCAACAGCTTGAATATGAAAAAAAATTTGATATATTTCATACTGCAAAAACAGGCTTTGCTTATGCAATAATATAAAATGATCAAGTGACTACCTGGATTATTCCAGGGCATGTGAAAGCAAATAAGACTAATTAGAAGCCATCTTATTCTCTAATTAAAAGGGAGGAAGTAGCTCCCTGTGACGCAAGAATTTCTGGATGTTTGGAATTGTCATATAGGAAGGTCACAAGATCCCCCTACTGCGAGCTTTTTCTTCTCCTAAGCCAAAGTCCTTGGAATGCATCATTTGGAAAAATGATTCAGAGCTTGGTATTCACAAACCTGGTTCCTAGACAAACTTTTAGAATAATGAATATGGAGAGAGAGAGGCAGTAATTTACTGCCTGCTGTAACTGGAAAATGTCATTTAAATGGAACAGGAGCGTCCATAGTGCAAGCTAGAAGCACCTTCGGTCTGTCTAAGCAAGTGGAAAAATCGAGGCACTTTGCTTGAACCGGGAGATTTTTGAAACACTTGCTTTTTCATGTCCAATGTCCAGCTCTTTCTTTTAGGTCAGGTTATGACTGGGAAGAACAAAGGAATTGGGCACAGGAGAAAGTGTAAAATCAAGGAGGAAAAGAACATGTAATGGTGGAGGGGAGCAGGAAGCAGGGAAGTCCATTTTGCTTAATATTTGAAAAGATGGGTTCTGCCATACCCTTCCTTCATGCCATTTGGAAGGAAAGCAGAATTACTTCTTTCTTAACTCAGTTCATTTTTAGTTTGCCCTGGCTGGCAATAGTAGGTGGAAAAAAACAGGTCACTTATCAACTTAAGCCCTTTCACAGTGAATTTTTGGCCAAAATGTGGATCTGCAAAATAATTCAGATGGTGTTTTTTTTTTTCCCTCAAAAGGTATTACTCTGTAAATTTTGAAAAGTTTTAAAGTTCTCTTATAATCAGCATTCAGAGGTACATGTTGGTTCCAAGGACTTTGGTAGAAACATGCTGAAAATAGAAGCGAACATCAACCATCTTGTCTTTAGGCTGCTTTGGTATGGATTTGTAAGGCCTGAGTGAATTGAAAAAAATAGGAAATTTCTTGAAATAATGCAAAAGGAACGTAACACGCATGGGTAAAACAGCAGATTCAGAAGAAAACGTTGGTTTTTTATATTCCCGAGTTTTGTAAAAGATGTAAGGCCACCAATACAGGAACTGAGCTCTTCCTCTCCCATCAGCTTTGTGCTTGTGGGAGGGGCAGGTGAAGGGCGAGGTGGCCCTTGACTGTTCCCCAGGTGTTCGGCAGCGACACTGTCTGAAATCCGCCTCCGCTTTATCGTCCGGGGTGCGGCGTGGGTGCTTCTGGCCGGGGCGGGGACGGGGGACGGGGGACGTGGCAGTTGGTTGACTGGGAGGCTGTGCTGGGGAGCTCACAGGTGGGGCGGCCTTGGTGAGAGGGAATTCATTTCTGGTCCTGCCCTCCTTTTTGGCTGGAGCTGGGTGGCAGAGATTGGCTGCTGTTGCACCCTTGGGTGGGGTGGAGGCGAGTCTCCAGCAGCTTCAGATGATGGAACAGCAGCCGTGACATTCTGAGCAGCGGTTCTTCTTTTTCTTGGGGTGGAAAATGGTGAGGATGGCTTCATCAAAAACCGCTTTGAGACCCTTCTGAGTCAGGGCTGAGCATTCCAAGTAGCACTGTGCTCCGATCTTAAATACAGAAAGAGAGACAGGCCTGAGCAGGAAAAGAAGGGCAAAGCTCTGTGGGTCAACCCTCGGCCCAGCCAGGCCTTACCTCTGCCTGCCCTACAAGCAGCCTGGGGATTGTTCTGGATTATGTTTTTTTTTTTTTTTTCCCCTCTGCATTTCAATTTGCATCTGCAATCCTAATCTTTTTCTATTTTTCTATTTTTATAGTCTTATATTAACAATAAATGGTTGTGGATCGTTTTTGGTAAACAATAATTCTGAAAATGATCTACCAACATTTTTTCCTAACAGGAAAATATAATAGGAGAGGATTTGAAACTGTGATATGATTTGAATGTATGTTGTGAACAACAGGACCACAAGATATTGTTTTTAGCACCCTCTCTTTTGCTTGCAGTGTGGAAGTCAAGTTCAAGTGAAATGCATCTCCTGGATGAAGTAAAGCAGAATCAACATTGGCTGACAAGAGTGCATAGGATTTCTAGGTCATCCTTGATTAAAATACTTTGGATAAGCTATCTCTCAAGAAGGTAATATCTGATTGGCATTATCATTTGGTTTCAACATACTTTAAAAACATTTTAAGAATTTAAAAAATTTTTTAAAAATTTAAATTTTAAGAAATTAAAAATATATAAAAATATTTTTAAAAAAATCATAAGATACATTTGCTGAGGGAGACATCTTCCTCATTAGTGCACGGTCTGTATATGTAAATGGTAAGTGTTTGGTACTTGTTTGGGGCTTTACTTGAAAACTTTGTAATGATGTCATTCCATGGTGTATTTAATAATCACAAAATTCCTATGAGAAACAGACATTCAGGCCAAAGCTATAGATTCTCATTAAGAAAATCACAGGCCATGAAGACCAGGTTTGGCAGTCAGCCTCAATGTAGGAGACCTGAGATAGAAATGGCTCATGAGCTCAGTATGAGCCAACAACATGATGTTGGCCTCTTATTATTAAGGACATCTGGAGAAATACATGTGTTAGTTTTTGCTTCACATTAGGAGACCACCTTCGAAAAAAATTAAAGCAGATTCAAGAAGAGGTTGACTAGATGGCAAGCTCTTGGAAACTATAGCTGATAAATGGTTAAATGGGGCAGCAAAATCATAGGTCTATTAGGACCAATAATTTACATAAGTAAGGAAATCAGGGCTGGTGTGAGGCAATAGGGAGAAGTGGGGACTATGGTGGACTGACTGTAAAGTACACGTCACCTCTAGGGCAGTCAGTCTTATTCTGCTTCCATGTGAGAATGTTGGGTGATGGTTGCCCATTTTTGTATTTTTCAAGAGGAGTTGGAAATTGGGAATTTTATTATCTTATTTTGGTGCTAGGGTTTCAATCCCAGGGCCTCATACATGCAAGGCCAGCACTCTACCATAGATCCATAACCCTAGCACCTACATTTTTAATTAATATTTACCAATTTTTAAAACCTTTTGTGTGCCTTCTGATATAGGATGTATTTGACTGTTACCTGCAGTGTGTGAACTAAAGAAAAACGGAGGTTTAGCTTCAACAAGAGTGGGAACAGCCCCAGGAAGGGATTAAATTAGAAAGTGAAAAATTAGACCTAAACTCTGGGTCTCTTGATATGTGTTCTTTTCCTTGTTCCATGACCGTAACTGTAACCTTTATGGCTCAGCTCTGCAAGAAGCTGGTCAAGTTGACACTTAGTGAACCAGGTTGCTCTCTTATTTGAAAGGCCACAGCTATAGAGACTGAGAATGAAATAATTTTGTTTTGATTGGGTCCAGAAACTATTTCCTAATGTCTCTAATAGATGTTAGTCACTGTGTGAACCAAATGAAAATACCAAAAGCATGGTATTGAAATCATCGATGGAAAGCCTATTTTATGGCTTTCAATCGGCCTTTAGATTAGGAAATAACTTTTAAAGAAAATAAATAAAAATAGTAGGGTACAAAAGGGGAATAAAGAGTGAAGAAAAATTTCCTAATAATGTCAACTTTTTTGGGGGCGGGATGGATTGTGTCCGTACTTGATATGCTAATTGGTTAAGATGGAAGTTCAACCAATGTGCCAGCTGAGTTATTGCTTGTAATGGGACAGCTTGTGTCAGTCATGCTGAAAAAATACCTAGAAAGTGCTGTGGTAATGTTCTATCTGGGAAACCTCTCCACTAATGATCACAAGCCTTAGTCTGATTCTGGAAATTTCAGGAAAGCCTGGTTGAGCCAGGTTTACACTGGGGGTCCTGCAAGATAGGCAGGGAACTTTGTCCTCTGTCCCCATGGTGCTGTGGATAAGCTTGTTAGAGTTTGCCTTTGATGATGCAGGAGGAGCCCAAACTTGTCTCTCCCAATTCCAACTTTACTGAAGATAATGAAATAGTAGATAAAGACATTATTGTGTAACAAGGTTAACATAACATCAGGCTGTACCGATAGTTCCAGGAAAAGTAGCCAAGAGATTTGGGGTGTGATTTGGGAAGTATGTGTGAGAAACAGAACCCAGTTATGAGGTAAGTACTGTTACCACGTTTCAAGGACTCTGAGGGTCAGAGAGAAGAATTCATCCTGGTTCAGGGAAAAGGCAGAGCCCCTGTTAGAGGGATTGCGGGGAGGAAAAATAATGTATGTTCTCAAAGGTGTGAAATGGAAAGCTGGCTCATAGAAATATGGCTTTTCTTACAGCAGTGACTTCATCTGTTTCTTGGTACAAAATGACCTACTCAGTGAAATATGTAGAATCCATCTGTAAGCGCTCAGGGTCTTGTTTAGATACACATGTTAACAGTCTGGAGCATGCTTTACCAAACTGACATGTTTTCAAGAAAAAGGTGGAGATTGAGGATATCAACAGAGAGAACCCTTTTCTGATACTTTTACAGTGGTTAAAGCTTATTGTTTCAAAACCTGGGAAACATGCCACAGAGGTACAGAAGATCCAAGAGTCTGACTAGAAGGAATTAAACAACAACAACAAGCCCACTGATGACCTTGATGACTAATCAAGTAAAAACCATTCATTCTTCTGGATCGTCGTGGTGTTGGTGGGGTATGTAGTAGTGTTGGATTGAAAGTAACTGGAAGAGATAAAAGCAGAGAGGCCTTCCCAGCTGTCTGAAGGGCTGCACCGATTTAACAGCCATAGCCTGCTGACCCAGAGCTTGGGGAACATGACTGCATTTCACCACCACGAGAACTTTACAAGGCAAGTCTATCACCACCCTCATGATACAGGGTCTTGTTTAGATCCACATGTTAGCAATCTGGAGCATGCTTTACCAAACTGACATGTTTTCAAGAAAAGGGTGGAGACGGAGGTATAGCCCGGAGAACTGATGTCCAGAGAGGTTAAAGTACCTGTTTATGTCCATACAACTAAGAAAGGGCAGAAATTAGCTTTTGTCCATTTTTCTGAGCCAGAATCTTAACCATTCAGCTTTGGGGATTGTGGTAGATTGAAGGGTACATACCTTGTCTGACTATTTAAAAGTTTCAGTTGATGAGGAAATACTGTCCCAGAGTTGCCAGGCATTCTGAAAGTTTTTTTTTTTTTTTTTTAAGACGCCAAAACAACATATATTTATGCAAAGTTTCCAAAGTGATTAAATGTTGGACCCTGGATTGCATTAAAAGTACCCATGGGGCTGATCAAGATATTTGTGGGTGAAATTTGGCCCATCAGTTGCCACTTTGCTCTTTGTGCTTTAAAGGATGCCCTTGAAGGTACTGGTCTGGAATTTTTGTCTCCTGTCCCCTAATTTTGTCTACTGCATGAACTCATCCTTATCCTTCATGAAGCCTGACAGAGATATCAACTGCTTCAAGAAATCTCTGAATCTTCCTTCTCTGAATGTCAGTCATTCCCTGCTCTCTGTTGCTTTAGAATTTGCATTCACGTGTCTCCTCCTCTTCCAGCCTGTGGGCCTCAGGCATTCAGATACCAGTGGTGAGGTGGTGGCCTTTGAAGACCGCAGGGCAAACAGGAAGGCAGGAGCTACAAATCCTGCATTCAGGAGGAGGGTATAAAGACTCCAGTTGATTAACATTGACTGAACATTGTTATAGCATTTTTTTTTCTGCTTTAAATTCTACCTGTGTGTATCAGAAACCCAACAGGTAACAGGTATGACGTTAGAGTGACAATAAGAACAAAAGATACCAGGGGAAGACCATGGCAGGAGAGGGCAAAGAGAGGCCAAAGAGAATAAAGAAAAATAGGAACATGTCAAGAATACCTCAGGGAGTCTGAACTTAGAAAATCCTGCTTAGGTTGTATGGAATGGAACTGAGACAGAGAACGCACAGAGTACCATAATCTTAGAGCTAATGTGTAACATAACACGAGGCACATAGTAGGTGTTTAATCAATTATTATTGAAAAAAATCTGGTAGTAAAATGGACCTTTGCGCATGTGTAGGCTGAAACTTAAGAGACACAATAATTGAAAGACAAGGAAGGATAGAACAAGTTAAAGGGTAACAAGGAATGTTTATTAGAAATTGATGCAAAATATTTATGTGAACGTGGTTGGCTTTGGAGTGTGAAGGATGGCAAATATGGATATTATGAAAACATCCTTTAAAAATAAAATGGCCTTTGGGACAAAAAAGAGATGATGGATGAAAAACACCAAACAAAAAGAATCAGGTATGAGAACTCTGAATTTGCAAAGCATTTTAAGTTTTGAGGAGTGTACTGCACAGTGAAATCAGAGTCTTCTGCACATGAAGACAGACGCCCCAAACTCAGGGTTTCATGTCAGGCTCTAGGAAGGAGGCGGAAGAGACCGCGGTTAAAGCACTGCCCCATGTCCCAGCACTGCAGCCTCCTAGCTGGGCGCTTCCCCTCTCTGAGCCTCAGTTTCCTCCAGGCAAGTAGAGATAACAACACACACACCTGGGGGGGGCGGTGGCTGTGAGGATTAATTAAGACGAAGCCTGTGATGTGCTTGGCACGCGGCCCAGTGCATGATAAACACTCCATAAACACTGGCTGTTCCCATAAACTACTTGACAGAAAAGTCAAAGAGTAGAAAAACTTAAAGCATCTCTATAATTACACGGATTGTGATGAAACAAGTTAAGATCTCGCTTGGTTTTCTTCTAAATTGGGTTTTGTAAGCGAAACACGATTCTCTCTGTACCTGAGAGCAGTTGCTAGGAGAAGCTCGCAGAAGGCGATGGAGTGGTGCACTCAGCCATTGTTTCTGAAATAAGTCTGAGATGAGATGGGAGGTTTTGGAGCGACTTCTTTTCAGAGGGAAGAAACAACTGGGCAAGTGAGAAGTGGGGCTAGGCAGCTGTCAGGTCGAAGGTGGAAGACAGGCTCAGAGGCAGGGAGCAAGGAGACCAAACTCCTGCAGGGAGCTGGTGCTGAGCCGCTGGGGACCTCCTGCTCCGAACCCACCCAGGTTTTTATGGGGCTATGTATTCACACGTGTTAATGAGAACATTTGAAGCAGAATGTTTAGGGAAAAGGTAGCAGAATCTATCCATACTTATTTTCCCAGAAGAAAAGTAAATGGTTGAAGAATGGACAGTTTACACAGGGTCAGGTGCTCAGGTGACAATGTCCCCAGAGCTGGATTAGAATCTTTTTCTTTTTTGGAACCAGGGATTGAACCCAGGAGCATTTAATCACTGAGTCACATCCTCAGCCTTTTTTTTTTGTATTTTATTTAGAGACAGGGTCTCACTGAGTTGCTTAAGGCCTTGGTAAGTTGCTGAGGTTGGCTCTGAACTCACGATCCTCCTACTCAGCCTCCTGAGCCACTGGGATCACATGCGTGTGCCACTAGGATTTCTGACTTTGGTAGGTTGAATGGTGTGAATCAAACACACTTGTCTCTCCAAGACACTATTTCCTCACCTGTACTATGAGAGGAACACTGTCCACTAAAGAGAGTATGCAGTGAGGTGGAATTTGTGAAATGTTCAGCATCCTAAGAGCTCTGAGTGGCTGGTCCTGGTGACATTGATATGACTGTGCAGGAGTGGGGACTTCACATGTTCGTGAGACGTTCTCATGCATTGCGCCATAAAAACACAATTTTATTTAATTTGCTTCTAGTTAAGTATATCACATTCCTTTGTGGTGCCTATAAACAAGGTTTAATATGAGAAATGTGTACATTTTTATTGATGAAGAACTCATTCTCCACTAGCTTAGAGAGGGTGATGAACTGCTGGGGGGCATGTATCTAGAAGGGTTAGTTACTTACAAAGTAAAACAGAAAAATTTAAAGCCTCCTACTTGGGTTGATGAGTTTGAGACTAAATCATTGAGGAAGGGATTCAAATGATGGAAATGTGATTTATAAGCTTTCTCTTGCACAAAGTACTTCCGTTTTCTTGTGTCTATTTTACTGGCTGCTTTGCACACATCTTGGTGATAATGGAGAGGTAGAGATTTGGTGTCTGGCAAATACTTGCTGAAGCATTTCTCCCAACAAAATCACTCCACATTTCAAGACTGAAAAAAGGTCTATGAAAATAGTTCAGCTCTGGGTAAGTTGCCTTTTTGTTGAGCAACTGCTTAGATTCCTCAACTAGTTACTTTTTGGTGTATGTTATTTTTTTCCAGACGCTGTTGTAACACAACCCAGCCTTTCTAAGTGGCTACTCATTATATAATGAGAAATAGTGTATAAATATAACCTGAATCTAAGTCTCTTCCAAGAAAAATCACAAAATACCGTGCAAGGGTCATTTAGATGAGTTATGTTGATAATAAGCACTGAGATTTACAAACAGACATCTAATGACTCCCTTTAATTCATTCTAAATATGACAACTATTTTGTAGGGTAACCTTTTTTTAGAGGTTGCTAAATCAAAATGGTAAGTGCTTTGGCTGTTTAAATTCACAGAGTTTCTGTCTTAATGAAAAACAGACAATACTGGCTGACAGGAACACTAACCAAATGGCCCCTCCAGTCTTTCTAGAACAGAGGGGAGGATACAAAGCAGAGAGAGGATTCTAAACATGCTGCAGTTTAAAGCACACCCTTATGGAACCTGCCCATCCAAAAGCACACACCCTGCTCTTTTCTAGTAACCACTTAAAGCTGAATTAAAAATTAACAGTACCGCTTTTGCAAGCTTCACTCCATGCTCGTAAGTGAGCGGCTTCTCCTTCATATATAGTAGGCGGGCCAAGGTTTTGGGGTCATCACGGAGATCAATCTGGCAAAACACACATGAGACAAAGTCATTCATTTTTTCAGGGCCTGCCAAATATTTTAAACTCTGCCAACATAGTTTCTTTCTCCTGAACATCTTTGAAGTTGCTGAATTTTCTTTAAGAAAGCATGTGTGTGTGCCCAGGTTAGGTCGAAAAGGTAAAGTGATCTGCACTCGGCCACACCTGGATATCCTTACACTTGCTCTTTCAGAGCAGTTGCTCTGAGTGCAGTGGCTTATTCCAGTGATACTAGTGTCTAGTGCTTTTGAAATTGTGTATTTATTTGCAGTTTCCACTAATAGGACACACAAGAACCAGACACTTTTGTTACCTTTCAGGGATGATTTATCAGATCCCAATTTCTATTACTCATTATTTAATAGCCTATTTCCTGACACTGTTTTTTGCTTTTCCATATCAAATATTCACCCTCAAATGGATGAAGATTTGCTGCCTCTCTGACTCTTCTAACAAATGGACTGCATGCTCAAGAAGGCAGGTCCCCAGGAGGAGTTTCCAAAGGGTTCGGCTTAATGAAGCATCTTTTCAAAAGCAGAACTGCCTTGAAGGGAGCATTTGTTAGGTTTGATAGTTTAATAAAGTATTTTGGTTCCTTTAAATTTTGCTGTGGCTGGGGTTGTGGCTCAATGGTAGAGTGCTTGCCTGGCACATGTGAGGCACTGGGTTTGATTCTCAGCACCACATAAAAACAAACAAATAAATAAATAAAATAAAGGTCCATCAACATCTAAAAAAAAACACTAAAAACAACAACAACAAAAACAAATGATTGTCTTTCAGAGCGGAAGCATCAATTGTGTGCCAGGATCTATGGATAAATGAATCTTTTACTTTGTCTCTGTTCAAATAAACACATACACTCTGTATCGGTCCATGTCTTCCTTAGGCGATGTTTTTCTTTTTTTTTTTTTTTTGGTGTTAATTTTTTTTTAATTTCCATGATGAGACACAAATGTGTGTAAGAAAACACATACTTGACAAACTTATGATTTCACTGCCATGTACACTGATATAACTTTTTCCTCTTAAAATAAGCCATTTTTCTTTGTCAAGCAGAATGTAAAGTGAGAAATAGAAAGAAACAGCATATGAAACGGAAAACCATAAAGTCCCCAGAGTCATTACATTCCTATGACTTTGGAATAGTAATTTAGATTTTGAGAAAGCAAAAAACAAAATCCTTTTAAAAGTACAAAAAGTCAGGACAGGGGTTGAGGTTGTGGCTCAGAGGTGGAGTGCTCGCCTAGCATGCATGAGGCACTGGGCTCGATCCTCAGCACCACATAAAAATAAAATTAAGATATTGTGTCCACCTATAACTAAAAAATAAATATTAAAAAAAAAATCAGGACCATCTTTGATCCATTTGTGCAACTGACTCAGAAATTCAAACTATGCAACTTCATTAGCTTTCAAAATACTTTAAAGGTCTTTAGAGTCCAGAAAGGTCTGGCATGTGTGTTTTAGCTTCATTTCTAAGATCTGAAGATCAAGGGATTTAAAGACAATAAAGTCATGAATTTCTGTCTTCCATTTCCAGGAATTCTTTCTTTTCAAGGAATTCTGTCATATGTGCTCATTTGGATTGCCAGGGTCATTTTGACACCCACACCTATTTTGAATTTTAAAACAATTGTGGATTTTAGCTGCAAAAGTATTAGATATGTGCAGTTACTGCCCTTGTTTTATTACTCTGATTCAGGGCTGGAGAAATGTCTATTTAAAAAAAATACTTTGTTATTAAAAAACAGATTATTTTTTAAAGAACATATTAAAACAGTGCTTCATATTAAATAGCTGTTCTCTTTTCAACTCCAAGTCTTTACTCATGCACACTTTAAGAACTTCCATTCATAGGAGGGACATGTCCCGAGACCCTCTCTTTCAGTGTTTGGTAGAACACAATGTTGGTGATGTACCTAAAGGGTCTTTTCTTCTTGCAGCCCACCCACTCTGCCATCACCCGCATCTTAACCTGGGTCCCTATGAGGACGTAAGGCACATGAGGCATGCAGTCCTTCAGCTCCGGCACCCATTCCTCCTGGACATTGTGGTAAGAGGCAGGATTTACAACCGAGAAGCAGATCAAAAACACATCGGTGTTGGGGTAGGAGAGCGGCCTCAGCTGATTATAGTCCTCCTGCGGGAAGAGCAGATGAGAGTGTGTCCATCTGTAAAGGTCACAGCTGTAAAGTGGCTCCTGGGAGTGATACCGTGAAGATTCTACTATAGGCACTGTGATCCCCCTCCTCCCCGGCTCTGGTCTAGTGTTCTCTATGTTATAGGAAGAATACAGGAGCCACTGGACAGGAGAACCCCTTTTTGTTGCAGATAGAGATTTGTATCACCCTTATTTAAGATGAATTTAAAAAATGTTTTAGCAGCTTTACTGAGATATGATTTACCTATCACAAAGTTCATCCACTTATTTCTCACCATTTTTTTTTGGTATCGGAGATTGAACTCAGGGGGCATTTGACCACTGAGCCACATCCCCAGCCCTATTTTGTATTTTATCTAGAGACAGAGTTTCACTGAGTTGCTTAGCTTAGCAACTTGCTTTTGCTGAGGCTGTCTTTGAACTTGCAATCTTCATGCCTCAGCCTACCAAGCCACTGGGATTACAGGTGTGCGCCACTGTGCCTGGCTGATTTTTCACTTTTTAATGGTATATATTTAAGGTGTACGACATGAAGTTTTGTTATACGTGCACATTCTGCAGTCAAGTAATTGAGCATATCCATCTCCTCACATAGTTATCTTTTTAATTGATGACAGCATGTGAAATCTACTTTCTTAGCAAATTTCCAGAATACAACACAGATCTTATTAACTGTAGTCCTCATGCTGTGTTTATTTCTCTCTCTAGGCTTATTCATCCTCTAACCTTGACTTTGTACCTTTGACCAGCATTTCCCATTCCCCCACCCTGATAACAACCCTTCTACCCTGCTTCTATGTATTCAAAAGTTTGCCCATTTAAGTGGTATAATCCAATAAGAATCAGTGCAGTTCTCCTGTCACATTGGAAATTGTTATATGTGATATGGATTTAAATTAATAGGTGGTTGAAAAAAACAAAGAAATTCCCTCCTTATGTAATTAAAACGAAATGTTTTCAAATTTAATTTAGAATAAGATAATTAAAATACAAAGAGTTGTTGCCAATTCAGACACCATCGTTTTTGAAGAAATATGTTCAGAGCTAAGAATTTCAAATTTATTTCTAAGATTTCCTGAATACCACAGTGTGGCCAAATAAATAAAATACCAGATTTTTTTTCCCATGGACTTTCCAGATCAGAATATGTTTCTGATTGAAAGATTCCTGGTTCCACATCTGTTGTTTTAGTGGGAGATGATAAATGCCTAACGTTATCCTTCCAAACATTTGATATATATAATATATACATGGTTAGTGTAAAAACAATTTGATTATACAGTTCATACTCTTGTGGTGCTTATGTTAAAAAACTTAATATGTCCTCTCCATATTTTTAATATTAACCTCATTATCTTTCTATTGACTCTAAAGTGTTTATAAAATGGAGTACACACATGTGCACACATATACACATATGTGACAGGCAGTAACCTTAGAAGGCAAAGTGTGGTCATCTGTTTGGTGGAAATGCATTGATCTATCACTGGGCTATTCAGAGTACCCAGGGGTTCAGTATGCATGGCCACCACAGTTACTAGTGCTAATAGTATTAAAACTTAAGCAAAGATTTTAGGTACCTAAATAGGATGCAATGCAAGATGGCAAGGATGGAGAAAAATAGAATCCTAAAAACTCAACCAACCAACCAATAGCAACTCTGTTACTGTGGGCTCCTTTACCACATTTCTACTAAAGCAAATGATTGAAAGTCGAGTGCACTGATGAATAAACATTAGTCATCCTGGGAAGTTGGGCCAGGCTGCCTCTCAGTGACTTGTGCCCACATCTCCCCCTGTGTTGCATGAGGTATAGGGAAGGCAGCTGGGACAGTTCATCTCGTGGGACTACCTTCTCCTCTTTATATATCTAGCCCCAAATACCAGACTTTCTCTCCCATGGTCTCCCTGCCTAGCTGCTTTTTCTCTGGACTATTCCCTCTGAGAGAAGCATGCTAAGAAATCTGAGGCTATAAACTACAACTGGGCACGATACTACCTGCAAATCCTGCATCATTTGGCCTGGGGTGTGCCTGGACTTGATGGCAAATGATTTGCATCATCTTTACCATCAACTGAGGCTGCGTTGAGGGCTCATAGCTAAGGGCCAGGTATTGTTTCAAGCAGTTATATGAACTGTCTCATTGAACTTTCACAATGGCACTGGAAATATGGCACCATCAATAGAAGAAAAAGTTAAGGTTGAGAGAATTAAGTTCATTTTTAGAGAATTTCCATAATGGACGAATGCAACAGAGTTGTTAAATACCAGAAGGAGGCATCCAGCTGCATTCAGATCTGGCTCTTAATTGTGACCACACTATTGCTACAGCTCAGAATTTTAAGTGACAGAATAGGCATTTTCTTAAACTCCGTTATCTAGGAATCAGTTCTTGAGTTACCCAGGGATCTAAGTGGTAGACCATGGGGTATGTTGTGTATTTGATAGCTGCATCTGCTCAAAACTACCACACGATGGCAGCAGACACTGTATTTTAAAACCCCAAAGCCTAAAATCCAAACAAAACACCACTGGGAGAAATGTCTAAAGTAGGTTAGGTAGGAGCAAATAACAGGTCTGAAAGAATCATGTTTATTTGATTCTTTACTCAGCAGCTACCAGATACATTATGCTTACATTATGCAAAAGTTAAAGACCAGGGTTCGCTGGGCTAAGTGTAGGTGGGAAGGTGAGAGAAGTGTGTTTCTGATCCGAGGAAACCTTAGTGCTGTTGCATGATTCCATGTAACATGGTTTGTTGTCACTGAACGTGTAGCACTGTCAGGGATGCTATATGAACTATACACGGTAAGTGAGAACTGGAAATTGAATTGGGAAAAGAAATGCACGAAACATCCCATTTATGTGAAATGGGGTGCACTTTTGCTTGCCTTTTGTTAGCTAGTCTGATAATGTTCTAACTGACTGAATTGGAAAAATCCAATGTCAAGGCTGCAGAATGACACCTTAGACATGAGTTAGTGCAGTGGTTTCCAAATTGTGGTCCCCCTGACCAGCAGCATGGGCGTCATTGGAAGATGATTAGCATGCTTTCTCAGGCCTCATCCAGTCCTCCTGAAGATGAAGCTGGGGGAGAAGCTGCTGCACCTGGGTCATAAGTTTCAGAAGCACAGGTTACTGCTATCCCTACCCACCACCCCTGCCAATTTTATAGTTTCAGAAACTAAGGACTCACTCATTGAATGATTTAAACAGGATTACAGAACCAAAATACTTTCTGAGAAGGCTTTACCTGGGCTGGTAGGGGCTGGTCCTTGGCAATGGCTATGAAACATGGCAGGTGTTCAGGATTGATAAAAGTAAGTGTTCCCTTGGGACTGGGGGGTTTGGTGGTGGGAGGTTGGGGTTTTGAACTGATGCCAGATGAGAGCTGGAATGATTTTTGTGATGGAGCACACTTTGACCCTAGGTTGGATGATCACGTGGAAATATGATGTCAAGGGGCTCTGATAAGGGGTTGAATGGTCCAGCTGTTATTAAGGCCCCTTCTTATATTGAAATTGAGAATGAAAGATAGGTTCTTGTGAGCTTCTTAAAGAGACAATGTTTTAACCTGCAAGAGTCACTTGATGGGGCTTTGGAGGGCTAAAGTGGGCAAAGGGATGGGGGATTTTGGGCTTTTGAGTGTTTTTTACCCAACTTTACCCAGTGAGCAAGTTCTGTTGCATGATTCCATATAACATGGTTTGTTGTCACAAAGAGAATGTCCACTGTGAAGGTGTACCTGATGCTCTGAGGTTGGGGGGGGTGGACTATGGATGATTATTTTAAAAGTTCAGAGGAAGCCTCAGTAGCAGATAGGCCAAACACCTGGGTCCTAAAAATGTTTGAGAACAACTGCATCAAGGTGGTACAGGTGGTGGATTAGTGAGGCACTTCTCAGACTTTACACACATTTGAGTCACCTGGGATCCTTGTTAAGGTGCAGATTCTTGTTTGGTAGCAGGTCTGGAGTAAAGCCCACAGATTTGCATTTCTAACAAGTCTTTGGATAATGCCCATGCTGCTGGTCCAGGGACCACACTTTGAGTAGCAAGAAGAGTTGCGCTGAGCCCGGCTCCTGGCCCAGACTCATATTAAACAACTGGGAAGAGAATTCTGCTTCCAATTCTTTGTGGGTTTTAGTGACATTTATTCTGGATTTTTTCAGCACCATCTCATTTTCATATTCTCCCATAAGGGAGGCTTGGTTTAGAAAACCTGGGCATGCTGTGTATGGGCTGGGTGCATAGGATGGTGCTGAAGAGCATAAGCTGTGGAAACAAATTCTCCAGGTTCACATGCCTACCCTGCCTGTGACTATGATGTGGTCTTGGGTAAGTTCTGCCTCGGTTTCCTTATCAGTCAATGTGAATGATCATAGTGTTGGCCTCATAGGGTTGTTGTGAGAACAAAGTGTGTTAATATCTGTACACTACTTGGAATGGTGTCTTGAGCATGGTAAGCACTTCAATGACTGAGTAAAACAGTCCATCCTCCATCCATGTCAACAACAGCTGCAGTTCTTGGCGCTGTTTTCCTACCCTCACTGGATACCAGGGCTGACTCTGAAATTGACTTTTTCTGAACTGAGTAGTAATGAGATCCAAATGTTTGTAAACTCTGCGTCTCTCCGTCAACTTCCCTCCAGTTTCATTTTTCATAGTTTGTGGAGAAGTAAGATCTGGTCCTTAGGTTACTTTTACCAAAACCTGTCATGTGGGCTAACTGCTCCCTAATCCTCCGAATGCATCCTTCTAGAAACTGCAGTAAATGCCTGTGACAAGGAAGTTTGAGTTGCTTATTGAGGGAAAAACATTTGTTCTGAGGTTTTAGGCAAACTTTCCATAGAGGGTTGAGGCCAGATCCCGTGCTCCAGATGGCTCCATGGGGTCAGCCAATAGCTAAGAGAAAGGCCTGTGTGTGTCCAAGTGGACCTTGGGTTGCCATTAATGAACCCCAGCTGTATTTCCCTCCTGCTGGCCTGTGGGCATCTTCAGCCCTCAGGGGAAAGAGGAGCTTCAGAAATCAGATTCTGGTTGAGAAGTGCAGCCTCCAGTCCTGAGTGAGTGAGGCTCTGGGCTGATGGCTTCCTGTTCCCACAATTATTGGTGGTAGCACCACATGCACCCCCTACTGTGTGAGGCTGGTGTGTAGAAAACTCCTGGATTTACCCTGCTGGGAAGCTTGGTGCCTGGCTAGACTGACCGTAGGCTGCCCCTGGCTCCTGATACCAGGAGATGCTCATTTACTTCTGGCAGTGCTGCTACCTGCCACTTTTGCAAATGCTGTCTTTGAGATATTTCCATCCTGGAGTTTGGCCCGAGAGGCCACAATCTGAGCAGGGTGTGCTCACATTGGGGGATGAGAGGGATGCAAGGCGTCTTGGTACCTTTGCTGGCTCCAGCTCTAGGTGACCCGCCGTGGGTGGGTCTGAAGCATGACCTAGGAAAGACCCCTCTCCCAGTTTGGCATTCCTCAGGCTGTGAAAGCCCAGGGTTTGCTTCCTCTCTCCCCTTGATCTCTCACGACATGCTATAAACAAACTGGTCTGCCTAGAGCACATCATGGAAGTCAGCTCTGGCACTCTTTCTGTAGCAGAGTGCAAGATCTGAGCTCTAGAAATCCTTTTCAGAGAGATTTTCAGCAACACACTGCAAGAGGCATGTGCCGTGCAGGACGAGTTGGCTCAACCTAAATAGATTTGGCTGGAGGATTGGCCTTATCCCTCCCTAACATGATCTGAGAGGTAAATCCCCCCACTTCATTGTCTAACCTAATGTTTGGAATCCTACCCAACAGATGAACCAGAGTTCTGAAGACTCTTTATCTTCAAAGGGCTCTGCTCAAAGTCCAAATATTAGCTTGTTTCAGGGGGTTGAGGAGGCAGCTGACAGCGTCTGCGTGTTGACTTCATTATAAAATGTCTTTATCAAGTGCTCGGCTGAACTGTGAAGGGGCAGGAGTGACTGGAGCCAGGGCTTTGCGGCAGCCATGCCTGAGGCAGGCGAGTACCTCAGCAGAGGGGGAACCAGGTCAAACGATTTTGTGCAAGGCTGACTTTGTGGGTAGAAGTAATGAGTTCCGGTCACTTTACCTCTCAGAACGCATTTGCTTCTTAAGGTGGTTTTTGTCAACTCTGACCCATGGTTAGCTCAAGACAAAAACGAGGGGCACTGCTCTTTGGTTTATTCATGTAAGAAAATCTAATTATTCAAGCAAGATGGAACTCCATAGCCAGATTCAGAGACTTATTTCATTTTTTGTGGTTCAGGGATTATCAATTGGTTTTGAGATCATCTCTTGTTCCTCATTAGTAACTGGCCAAGTGCGTAATCTTGAATTAGTTAGATATTCCCTAGTCATGAGACCTCAGCAACATTCACTAGAATCTAACCAAGGAGGGGTGGATTATCCTACCTAGGACTGGGAATGGAACTTTTGGAACAATGCTTCTAAATTAAATTTGTTAAAAGCCTTCTTGGCTGTATTGTAGGATCACAGGAATCAACTTTGGGAACAGGGCTTCAACTACCAAAGACTTCAAGAGTAAGTGTTTTGCAAAGTTTAATGTGCATATAAAGTGAATTTTCAAATTCAGTGGACTGGGGAGAAGTCCCAGAGTCTGCATTTCTAATATACTGCTGGTGATGCTGATCTGCTGGTCAGTGGATCAAACTTTGGCAATTTTCTAGAACAGTGATTCTCAAAGTATGCTGTACAGACCAGCAGCACCAGTACCAGGAATCCTGCTAGAAATGAGAATTTTGGGGACTTTACCTATAGAATCAGAAATTCTGGGGGTGGGTCCAGTGTCTGGCTTTTTAACAAGCCCTATAGGTGACTTATTTGTGTTTAAGTTTGAGAACCACTGTTCTAGAAAATAACTGATTGGTTATCCTTCAGTATAACATCCCAGGATTTGAAATCTACCAAAAGTTCTACCTTGGGTCTGGCCTCATCCTTTTGCTTAATACTCAAGTTCTTTCAGGCTTTCTTGAAGTTATCTTTTTAAAGGTCCTAATCATAGAATTTTTAGGTCTAGAAGGAAGCTTAAGAGCTATTCTGATTCCTTTTTCCTGTGCTTTATACCCACTGTAAACCTTGTCCCCTTCTGAGCTTTCAAAATAACTGGTGGAAAGCATTAAAGTCACAGTTAAGTTGAAGAAATATCTAGAACCCATTTGTTATTCTATTATCAGTATTTATCATTTCTGTGTCAAAGGTCTGGGCCAATCTACTTGCTTTGATTTGGAGTTTAATGATATTTTTACAATGTCTGATAGCTTTGACTCTTATACTAATAGTATTTTTTAAAAATTTATAAAGGACAAGAGCAGTGGGAAAAAATAATTAAACTCCACAAGAGCTTTTAAACAGTATTATTGGATTTGAAATTGCATAGAGGCCTAGAGAGGTGGTTCTTGGGGGCAATTAATGTACAGGAGCAAAAAATTGTCACAGAAAAAGGGGAAAATGGGATGGGCACCAGGGGCATAGAGGGCTTTGGAGAAAGCAAGGGAATCAGGTTTCAGCGTCATGAAATAATCCTCGTATTGAACTTTTCAAACTGGATTATATACATAAAATTTGACTACGAGCCTGGCATAGTGGCACTTGTCTGTAATCCCAGTGGCTTGGGAGACTGAGGCAGGAGGATTACAAGCTCAAAGCCAGCCTCAGCAACTTATTGAGGTCCTAAGCAACTCAGTGAGACCCTGTATCTAAATAAAATACAAAAAAGGGCTGAGGATGTGGCTCAGTGGTTAAGTATCCCTGAAGAATGGGACACCTCAACGATTGTGTGATTGGATTAGAGTTGGCAATTCCACCCCCCAAACAGTGCATCACTGCAGCTGGACTGCTTTATGGTGGAGGAGACAACCTGTACTGAGGTCCTTGAACTTTCGTGAAGAGGAGCCAAACTGATTTTTCCAGTTTAATGAAAATGGGGGGTGGGGGGGTAGGTGGGGGAGGTGGGCATCATTTTGTAGCTACGGGTCCTACTGTTGATGTGAGAGGTCACCTCCACTCCCATCTGCCCATGAGAGAAAATCAGATGCTCCTAGGAGCCTTGAGTCTGGTGCTAGATTTCCCAGGTCCCCATCCTAGCCTGCACAACACCAGCCTTTGATGTCCCACATACATCTTATACCGTGGTGCTTGCAGATGCACACAGAATTCCTCGCAAAGATTTCACTTATTTATTTTCTAGCAGGGAGTTTTCAAGTGGAGCAAAATGACATAACTTCAGATAATTGTGCAAAAAGGGCGAGGCAAATGCATAAGTAATCATTACCAGGAAACCCACAGTGGGAAATAACATGGTCAAATGTTTACTCCAAAGGACTTAAAATGTATGAATTTGGACAGACTGAACAACCCGCTGATTCTGACCTAAATCAGTGACCCGCAACATATGATAACAAGCTCTATCCAAGAATTTGGGCCACAGCCACCAACTGCTTATTACCTTCCCCTCCTCCAGCCTATGAACTCAGGGCATCAGAAACTTCATAAGGATGTGTGTGCGGGGCACAAGGACAGACAGTCAAGGGCATCCGATCTTTTTACCCAAGGAGACAGTACCATTTAAGAGCTGAGGACTCTAGTCCATGGTTTTACATTATTGTTTGCCCAGGTTCTCCAACTTGAGGAAACATTGCTGTCAGAGAGGAAGTATTTCAAGAATCTTAGAGAATTTAGAGTCAACTCCCAGTTCTTCACTTTGGAAAATATCCAGAATCCTGGCTTTTCTTCCAACACTTAATCTGTTGTCTTCCTGCCTCCTGATGCCTCCTCCACAGGCTCTTTTTAGACCCTTTCATAGTCCATTAGTCAATTCGAATGAAGGATGGGCAAAGAAAATAACATGAAAAGACAGTAAAACTAAAATTTATGAGATCATCCCCTTAAGCCTGAATCAGGACTAGGTTTGGTGGGAGGAAACTGCAAAACTCTTGAACAAATATATTATTTTGGTTATTGATGGTCGTCAGTAAATGACTAAATCATTATTTATCAAAACCTTGGCTATAATAATGAATTAGATTTTTGTAATATAAATTTAAAAAAATATTAGAAATGTGATTTTGGTTGTCATTTAGGTAGAAAATAAATTGGCCTCAAATGATCAGAATGGGTGATACCAGTGCGGTTAGTCCCCATATGCCTAGCCAAATGGACCATTCTTTCTCATACACCCCCTTCCCTAGCCCTTAATGGATTCAGATAATAAAAATGTACCTGTCCTGCAGTGTCATAGAGTCCGAGCAGGTGCTGCTTTCCTCCCACGGTCACTGTAACTAGGGGAGAAGAGAAGAGGAGAATCTATAAACACAAGCTTCAATCAGGAGCCTTCCCATTTCTTCATGCCAACATCTCTCTGGGCAGCAAGGATAAGCATATGCTTCACCCATGTTTATTCTAAACCAAGTTGACAGCATGATTTCCAAATGAAAGGCAACCTTGGGCTGCAGTGACAGCAGATGGTCTGAGCCAAGTCCAAATTTCTCCACTGAGATGAATATTATTGGTGCTATGAGGGCCCTCTGTAAGCTGCTCCTTGGTCCTTGTTGGGTTCTAGAATATCATGCTCCTGAGGGAAGAAAAAGGAAGCTGACGCCTTTCGAGTTAGGTCATTGTCTTCTTTGGTTTGAGTCACCTTTCAGGAGACAGTATTGTGTACACAACTCCTCTGTTAGAAATCTCTCAGCTTTTATCTGCCTTTGAAATGTCAATAAAACCCAGAACACAAAGAATATTAACCCACCTTCGTATTTTATAGTCTACAAAGCAAAGCAAATAATTAAATGAGAAAAGCTTAGCATTTATTTAAAAACAAATTTCTAGTTAAATATAAACTTGATTAAAAACATAGAAAAAATATCCCTGTGCTTTAGTTCAATGGATTCATTATGATCTTTGAATCTTGATTGCAGGAGGAGATGTTGTATGGGTTTGATTTCACATACCTAAAGGAAATCTAGAGAGTGAAAAGTAGCCGGTTTGATTTACCCAGTAGGCTTCCTGCCTCGCTAAGCAATTGTGTCCAAGAGTGAGAAATAATATAGGATACCAAGCACTCTGTGCATGTCTGGAGATGAAATAAGGTCTCAACTTGAAACTAAACCAAGATTGAGCAGATTTAATGCAGAAGTTAGACAATTCTCTTGGTGAATAGAAAGAGCAAATTTAAATTTCTAGAAAAATCAATTTTTTTGAAATAGGAAATAAAATATCAAGGAAAGTGTGTTCTTTTCTCTAGTTGATTAAAAAAGTGTGTAAGTGCAATGATAATATGATTTGCGATTCCTCCATCACTAGCTGTGTAGGAAATGAAAGATAAACTGAATAGCAGTCTTTTATAACCATATCTCTAATCTGTGCCAGCCAGGTTCTCTAGTCTGCTGTTCAGGGTTGCTGATTTGGTACTGAGTCTTACTTTTATTTTTAGGTCCATGGGCTTAATGTATGCAAAATACTTCTATTTCTTTTCTTTCTTTTCGTCTTTATTTTGCAGTGCTGGGGATTGAACCTAAAGTCTTACACATACTAGGCAGGTGTTCTACCACTGAGCCACATCCCTAGTCCTGTAAAACATTTCTTAATGCCATTCTTTGAGAAGCACTTGTTTAAAGGTACTGTCTGCCCAGACACAGGAAACTATCTAATTTACTCAGATTAACCTGTGTTCAGCTTGATAAAATGACTCTAGCCACCCAAGTGAATTTTTAAATGGTAAACCCAGCTCCACTGAATCTTGGTTACCATGCTGACAGAGGAAAGGCATTTAAACATTTTTACTTCTGATCGTAGGTTAAACTGGTAATGGAAATGAAGGTGAAACCACGTGGCCTAAAGTTCTTTGTCCTGTTTTATTTTCCTGTTTGTATATACTTGCAGAAGAGAGCTGGGTCAGATGTTCCTGAAATCTGCCCAAATGATTTTCTTTAATGACCGGTTGGCTGCCTAGTCATGGATTAGGAATGAAGGGAAGAAATCCAGCTATTACAACATGGAATTTCATGCCTCTAGGGAACTGGGTACAAGCAGGTCAGGGCAGCTGTTCCTGAGACCCTTAGACTGTTGGAAATAGAAGACCAGATACAGTTCCTTCTTTTTCAGAATATGAAGACAGGTGCTTTACTGGGAAGGCCTGGGCACAATGCAGTGAAGCATACACTATGCCAAGGGCAGTGTGGAGGGGTGTGAGAGCCTGCAGCAGGAGAACTAGTCTGTGTGCGTGTGTGTACACATGCAGAATCCGAGAAGGCTTTCTGGAGGAGATGACTGATCTGAGTCCTAAAGGATCACCTGGAATTACAAGGGTGCTTTGGGGGGAGCTGAAGAGCTGGGTATACAGGGTCAGGTTGTCCTAGATCACTAACCCAGGTTTGTTCAGATGTGAAAGACCCAAATTGCTCTTTTTTTTCCCTCAAAATTGTAAAGGAGAAGGATTTAAAACAATTCTTTTGGGTTAATGCAAAATGATGGTAGCGGGGAGAATACCATTTTTGGTTAGGAAGCCACGTTGGAGTTTCAGCTATGATGTGTAGTGACTGTGCATTCTGTGTGGGGTCAGCCCTGCTGAAAGAATCCAAAGGAAGGGTGTGGAACTTGTGCCCTGTCTCTAGAAGGCACGTTACACTTTCTTCTCTGCCTCTGCATTCTTCCATTCTGTTGAAAGGAAAATAAGTGGATCATAGTTTATGCCAGAGGACATCAAGGGACCACCAGAGATGGATTTAAGCGTCCCTGTGGGTTGTGTGCATCAGTCGTGTCTTTGTGAGTCCTTATCTGGGACTAGCAGTGGATGCCATACTGTTTACCAACCTGTGTCCCATGAGGCTCCCTGGTTTGGAAAGGCACTGGCCACAACTGCATAGAGGGAAGCTGCATCCATAAAATGCTAATGGGAAATGGGGTAAGGTTCAAAGAGGAGCATCTTTCAAGTCAGACATTTCTGCATTTGAATCCTGTTTACTAGTCACCATGTAAGTGACCTTGGGAAAGTCACCTAACATCTATGAGCCCTCACTTCCTTATCTGCTAAAAGAACTTGAGAGGAGGAAATTAAATGAAAGAATGCCTGTTTATTATGGGTGCTGAACAATTTTTCAACAAATGTTTATCGAACTCATTTTAAAGGACAAGGGCACTGTCCCTTGCTTTCCACTGAATGCCTGGTTCATATTAACTGACACATAATGGGATCTGAATATTTGTGAATGACTAGTCACTTTCTACCCTATGTGATCTGTCTTATATCCTTGCTAGATAGAAAGACTCTTGAGGGCAGAATTTCCGTATCCAATGTGCTCCATTCTACACAGCACGGTTCCTTCTGAACAGGGTCGATGCTGAATACAAAGTACAGAGACGGAGCACCAGGGGCAACTCGGGCAGACAGAGCCTTTCAGAAGGTGCAGAATGCAGCCTGATACTCCTGGCAAGAATCTAACTGCTGGGAGACGCCTATAGCCAGCAAATCTGCCTGGCAGACAGTGGTCAGGCTAGAATCCCAGACCACCTTCTATTCTGGGAGCTATCAGAGTTGTTTTCTGAGCTCAGAGAGGTTTTAAAGAGAGGAGGTCAAATGACCTGCTAATAGCGCAGATGGTTCTCTCAGTAAAGTGTGAAGAGTTGTCAGTGACCTGTTAAGTATGTAAAACGAAGGCCTTCTTTCTCAAATCCCATTAAACTCTTTGCTTCCTTGTGTTTTTTCTTTGAGTGAATTGGAGTGGTTAATTTTGAGGCGCTATGAGGGACTAATGAAGCCGAAGTCAAGGGTTTGCTCTCTGGTGGATCAATTAGTTTTGCCCAGAGGAAAAATATCCCAAGCAGGAACTAAGCCTCCTTCCCTGAGCATTTCAGTGAGCTCACAAAACCGGGTGTCATTCACAGATTGGTTGAGGAGGTGTTGTTTATGCCCTGTAGGCAGCTCAGACCATTGGTCCAGTCTGTCGGCTGCCCAGAGAACCGGTTCAAAGCCCCTTCCTCATTTGGTGGTGGCCTGTCTCAGCTGCCAAGAGCAGGATTTTGAAATCAATGAAGGGAATAACATGCTGAATCCCAGGAAAGCCCTAATGGTGGACATGTGGGTCAGTGAGGAGGAAGCCCTCAAATACTCTTCAGTTCTTGCACACAGTCAATTGTCTGTATCACTGTGTCCAGTGTCCCCTAGGAGGGGTATGTGGTGCCATAAAGAAGCTATTTTGGAGGAAGAAATGCTAGCTTTCTAATGTAGCAAGAAACAGAATTTTTAAAAAGTTAAAAACATGACTGTCATACAAATATAAAAGAAGCACATGCCAAAGATTTATGAACTCATGAATGAGTGAACCAGTAAGATGGCAAATCTTGTCCAAAGAGCGTTTTGAGGAACTAAGTATTTATAGGGACATAAAAAGCAATTGTAGAATAAAATAGCTGGGTTCAATAGAAAACTGATTATTGTCCTATAAAAAAGATAACCTCTGATAACCTTTTGACTGAATAGGAATTATTTGCTTCTCTTCCCCAAAATATTTACAAGTTAGCATGTAACCTCACAGATGAAATTTTAGTCATTTAGTAGAATGAAACAAAGTTAGTTACCTTCCCCTAGATAATTAATTAATCCTGGAGGCAGATGTGTTAAACAATACCCAGCAGGGCATCTAAAGGCCATCCTAAATGCTCATGGCCTTATATCCAACTTGCAGATAATTTTTCCTAATGTCTGAATTCAAGTCTGTGCTTTGCTACCTGTGTGGTGACATGTTGGGCAAGCAGTCAGTGGGCCTGTGTCTCACTTGAAAATGAACCAATCATCTTTACTCTAAAGGGGCATAAAGATTGTTCAAAAGGCAGGGACGATCATCACAACAGGTTATCTCTGTCTAAGGGGCTTTAAGAACTGGGGGATTTAAATGAGAACTCATTTTTTCCCCCTGCCTTTTGCTGTCTGGAGAACTTCAGCAGCATCCACTGACCCTTTTCCATCTGAACTCACCCTCATTCCAGCTTTCTGTCCTTCCTTGTGTTCTGGAAGATCCTTCCTGGGACAGCAACCCACCCTG
Organism: Marmota flaviventris; assembly: GCF_047511675.1. Taxonomy (NCBI): domain Eukaryota; kingdom Metazoa; phylum Chordata; class Mammalia; order Rodentia; family Sciuridae; genus Marmota; species Marmota flaviventris. The sequence goes on from NC_092499.1 coordinate 69,697,541, forward strand.
CTCCGGTGTCCACCCCCATAGCCTGCTTGGGCATGCTGGCTACCTGTTTGAAGCCTCACAAATGTGTGTGTGTGTGCATTTTATCAAGGATCCACACAGAAGCACCAGGGAAGTCCCCACAAATCACAGGAAATTAGAAAGCAGTTCATAGGAAACCAGAAACACTGCATCTTCTTAAATATGAATGAGAGCAAATTCCTCTTTGAGGGGGGAACACCTGTGTTCCTCTTAAACCTGTTCAAGCAACTTCTCGCTCATCTAAACCAGCCTGCCTCAGCCAGCTCCTTTCTGGCAAAGGATTTCTCTTCTGTGTGTGGTGGGAAAAAAGGGTGACTGTGGAAGTTTTTTATTTAATGTGCTGGCCTGAGTTCTGGATTCCGAATGATGAGGGGAAAACCAAACAGGCTTCTTGAGAATCCACTAGGGTTCTGAGCTGAAGGCTTCCTCTCCTTAGAACTGTTTATTCATCCCACGATGGCACAAGTCCTTTGAACAGGCAACATAACTGCCATGTACCTTCTAGCCTTGGTCCTGTTTCTTTTACCTGTCAGGCACCTCTGTTGTGACCAGTAGGATTTGACTTGATGTCGTGCCATTTTCTAACCTCCCTGAGTTTTAAGGTGGATGAGTAGAATGGCACCCTGGATTCATTGTGAACAAACTCTGGGACCTTGGGCAAGTGATAGCTTTCCCTAAACCACTGTTTTCTTATTGGCAAATTGAGGTTTATTTGAGGAACAAAGAAGATGGTGAATGTGAAAATTTTGTACACCAAAGTGGTGTCACTGAGCAGATGGCTTCTGAATTAACAGTAATTTTTAATAATAAATAAATTTTTATTTATTATGTGGTGCCAAGAATCAAAGCTAGTGCTTCACACGTGCTAGGCAAGTGCTCTACCACTGAGCCACAACCCCAGCCCCTGAATTAACAGTATTTATGGGAATAGAGTTTCCTAGAAAGATGCTACCCTGGTTTGGGTGTGGGACGAATTCAGGAAAGGTCTTCCCTTGTTAGTACTTGTTTGATGATGGAGGGAGAGTGGGGAGAATTTTCTCAGTTCTGGACTCTTGAAACTGACTGGGGATGAGGCCAAGCCAAAGAGCGAGCCACAATTCCAGGACAACCACATTCTGGAATTTCAGTCTTGCTTGGCTCCACTTTTCCTTCCTCAACATCATTTTTGTCCATATCCTGCCAATTCTACCTGCTAAGTATCTTCAGAATCTCCCTCCTCTTTGCCCTCCTAGAGCTGTCCCCGTATAACTCCCAACCTCATCAGTTGGAAAAGGCTCCTAGTCTGCTTCCTTCTCAGTGTCCCCAGAGGCAATGCAAGATAAAAATCCAAATATTTTCTAAGAGCATACAAAGTCCTTGGAATCTGGACCCTGATTTGCCTTTCTCGCTCTCTTTTATATATGTATTTTTAACCTTCCCAGAATCCAAACTTTCTGCAACCTATTATATTCATGATGTCTTTGCTTAAACTGTTCCCTCTGGAATTCTGGTAAAGGAGTTCTGGAAAATTTTCTCCACACTTGGAAAACTTACTTCCATAATCCCTCCTTGATGCCCACCCAACTGTCTCATGCTTACTTTCCCACAAAGAGGCTGCATATTATTTTTTCTTGTGTCTAGTAGTGACTGGGCATGCAGCTCCTTAAACATTGGTTGAGTGACTGACATGTGCATTAAACTCCTACCAAAGGGAGTATTTTCTTTGAAGCATCTTTATCTCAGGCAAGTCTTTGGCATTTCCCAAAAGGTCACCATTAGCTTTTACAGACATTAAATGGCAGGATGGGGTCCCCAGTCAGACCCCCTACACTAGAGCTGGTGTACCTGTTGTGAGGGGCACCAGGAAAACATGGCTCTGTTGGGTGGCATTCATGCTCATGGCTGTACTCTATTTTTCTAGCCAACTTCAACTCTGGGCCAGCGAGGCAGGATCTCTACCTCTTGTCCTGAGGTTCCCATAGCAACCAGGCCAGTCTGACATTAGCGTTGGAGTACAGAGAAATTGTTTTTTAAGTAAGACTCTGGGAAAAAGTCATTGGGTTTTAATTGAAATATGCTCACAGGGGCCATGGCCCACAAACCAGTGTGCTTTTTGTAAGATCCTCTGCATAAATATTTTAAAGACTCATACCAGCTCCTGTAATCATACTTATACATTGCTGTAAAATCAAAATAAGTAAGTTGTCATTGAGGTAGAGCAGAGTAAGTACCTGATTTAAAGGCTAAAACTTTGCATGGTAACTTTGACTTTGATTCGGTATTGTAAATGTTTCATAGCAGTCACTAGAGGAAGCTAGCTAAAAAACAGCTTCTTGGTTTTAAACCTCCCCTAAGATTCTGTGGAAATAGGTCTGGTTAGGGCCCAGAAGTCTGCATTTTTATTAAGATCTCGAGACAAGTGATTCAGACCTAAGTCTTAGTTCCCGCGTCTTTAAGATGAGAATCATACTAACTCTGATGAGATAACTTGTGGGGAGAAACTGAAAATGTATCAGGTGCCACTCAGACACTTCTTCTCTTGATCATAATCAACACTCAAAGCAAGAGCAAGGCAGCCTGCAGGGAACAGTGCTTGTTGTCCTTGTCCAGAAATGGTCACTAAGGAATTCAAACACCTAGGTGATGATCCGGTAGGCCAGTAAATTCCTGTTAAGAGTTTTCAAAGAATTATTAGGCTCATAAAAATTCTATCAGGTACCTGCTGTAACTACTGAGAAAATATGGTGGAAAGTATACTTTTCACAATAACAGCAAAAACTATAAAGTGTCCCGGAATGTTCCAGACCTTTATGGAAAAGGAGCACAACACTTTGCTGAGATACATAAAAGAAATGTTAAAATAGCTCCTGTTCTAGGGTGAGAGCTCTATATTGGAAAAAAAAACATAAAGGAAAAGGATTGATATATTTGACTTAAAAAAAGGAAGGTATATGTTCTGAAAAAATAGTCACAATATATGGATGGTCAGAGAAAGTTATTATCTTTGATACTTAAGCACATTTTGTAATCAATAATGATTACTTCAAAAGAAAATAAGGGAGCTGGGATTGTGGTTCAGCAGTAGAGCGCTTGCCTGGCATGTGTAAGGCACTGGTCTCAATCCTCAGCACCACAGAAAAATAAAAATAAGACAAAAGTATTGTGTACATTTACAACTAAATAAAAAATTAAAAAAGAAAATAAGGAAACATTACAGACATTTCACACGCACACACACACACACACACACACACACAAACATGACATGCCAATAAATATGGAGTAAAAAATATTTTAAATTAAGCTGGGCATGGTGGTGCACACACCAATCCTAGCAGCTCTGGAGGCTGAGACAGGAGGATTGCAAGTTCAAGGTCAGCCTCAGCAACTTAGTGAGACCCTGTCTCAAAATAAAAAAAACATAAGGGCTGGAGATGTGGCTCAGTGGTAAAGCACCCCTGAGTTAAAGCTACAGTACAAAAAAAAATTTTAAATTAAACAAAGACATCATCTTTGGTCTATCACATTGGCAATGATAAAGAAATGGTACCTAGTACCAGTGAGTGGATGAAGATGTGGGCACTCATATATGGCTGGAGGAAATATAAATTTGCTCAAGTTTTCTGGAAAATCATTTAGTAATAGAAATTAAGAGCCTAGACGTGACATTTCCCCTCCCCCATTGACTCAGCAATCTTTTTTGTATTCTAAGTAATAATCATACAAGCGTGCAAGGATATATACATATAAGAATATTCACCATCAACACGTTTATAATAGCTGATAGTTGGAGGCAACCTACCATTCAATAAGCAGGAAAGGTCCTGCCAGTTACAGAGCACGCTTACCATGGGACCTTTTAAAGAATGAGGAACATGGTAAAATATTGAGGATATCATGTCTAGATATTAGGAAAATATTCTGCATTGTGTATGTAAAATATATATGGAAAACTGTGTTCCCATACTTTGATACCACAAATATTTAAAACAATAAAAAATATTGCTCAAAAATTGTGTTATTATGTTGCTATTATTGTTAGCTATAGATTGGATTAAATGTCATCTGAATGAATTCTCTTGTTTCTCTGGGGTTCGCTCTCTGAAGCTTTTGTGTTAGGCTTATCCAGATTTATCTTAGGTTGTAGGACCATGTTCGTGGTTTTACGAGGAGAGAGTGTGATGAATAGGTGTGCAACAGCGAGGGTTCATAAACTGTGTTGCAGAGAAACTCATCTTTTTCAGAGAATTATGATGAACCACTAATGTTCTACCTATACTGGCTTTTCAAAGGTACCAAGAAAATATTGTGCATTTGAGAACGCTGGAGCCTACCACAATGTATTAGTTGCAAAGAGAAAGAAGGATATGGCCTGTAAAGACAACAGCAGTAAATTGGTCCCAGATACAGTCCTTTATTGACAATGTCTGGGCATAGGGAGATAAACTAGCCAAGTGATATTTAGAGTGTGTGTTTCTGCTCGCAATAACTTCTTTTCCAAAGTGTTGCAAGATAATTTGGAGAACATTAAGTGATTTTTCTGTTTTTGTGCATGGCTGTTAACCTAAGATTGTATGTACTCTCCTGGCTTTTTGTCATTCAGAGTCCTAGGAATTTTATGTAATTGTGTTTTTTTCCCCTTTATTTAATTTATCTTCATCTAATATCCCCAACCAGAAGAGAAATTCTTTTCAGGTAATAAATAGGAGTTCTTTGCAGGTAAAAATAAGATAGCCTTATTTTTCATTTCTTAATGTCTGTCAAGAAATAGTCCATCAAGAAATATTTGACTACTATTTGATAACTAATTGTGATCCAAAGAGGACGTGTGGGTATGCATATATATGTATATATGTATTATGTATTTATTATATACAATTTGAGGTAAAACAGTCCTTGGATCTTTTCTGCAATAAATATATGTGAGGCTATCTTTTTCTTGTAACTTAATTATTAAGTGTGTGCTGATAGTTTGTAACTCCTACTGCTTTTACCTCCTGGTTCACATATTTTTCCCTAATTGTTTTTCTTCAAACCACCTAAAAATAAACATATGCTTTTAGAGATGCTTATCAGCAACATACATGCCTGGTTAGCCCATCCTATCTTTAAGGTGAGGTTCAAACTCATAAGGGACACACTGAATGTCACCTACCATCAGAGTCTATGGGATGCACTGTCATTCAAAGCCAGGAAGATACCTCCTGCAGTGTTTGACACTGGGGTCAGTTGTGTTGATGGATTAGTAATCTGAGGCTTTGAATCGTTCTTCTTGATTTTTGCTGATACTTTTTTGTTATTGTTGCTATGTTTTAGGTAAAGTTTGATTTATCTGTGTGTTTAAAGGAATTTCTAAAATGTAACTCGAATATAAGTGGGGATCCATACAGTACAATCCCAAGGTGTTTCTACATTCAGGAAGACACAGGACCAACTGCCCAGAGTGCCTGTAAACCAATCTGATCTTTCCTGAAAATAAAGACACCAAGGGAGGGTTCAAGTCATAAACCATCCCACGGCTTCTGAAAACCATCTTCTTCCCTGTGTTTTACAAAGCCTGCCACAGCTTTGGCGCCTCACCTCTACCCTCTGTTCCTTCTCAGTCCTCCTGTCAATGTTTTCACCTCTCTGGCAGCACAGTATAGCTGAGGGTTAGCCCGGTACTTCTGTGTTTTCCTTTGGGCTTTGGGAGAGAGGGAACCTGATGTATTTTTTTTTTTTTCCTCAGCAGGAATACGCAGGGTGGGGGCTGGGAAAGATGATACACCTTTACAGTTTAGTACCCTTTCTTGTGTTTCTAAAGCATTTGTAATACAGCCCCCCACCCCAAGAAAAAAAAAAAAGGTCAAGGGATCATTTGCCAAATTCTTTTATACTAATAGTACAACTCCCAAGTAGTTTAAAGGATGCTGTCAAGGCCAGCTCTCCCGCAGGCTCTGCTTGACCTGAGAAAGGCTGAAGGTAGAAAAAGGAATTGGAGATCGGATAGTGCCTTCTTGGAGCTGGTCACTAGTCGGTCAGAGGCAAAACCAAGTTATGCCAGAGGATCCATGTGGATGTATGTGTGAGGGGGACTGCCCTGTGTGGAGGGTGTGGAATCATCCGCTCTGCCCTTCCTTGTGAAGTCTGTCACTCAGGTCCTCATACAGCAGTAAGGTGGTGAAGGGTGGTATCCAGTGGCTGCCAGGACTATGGAGAAATGACAAGCTTGTGAAAAAATCAGGGAGGAAAAAAACTTGCTGGAGAAAAAGAGGGGGTTAGGGAAAGAAGAAGAGGAAGGAAGGGAGCACAGGGGGAGGGAATGGCTTACTCTGAGTCAATCTGTGGAAGCTGGGTGGCCCATTGCAGGACAGACCTTGTGCTAGGCAGTTTCAGCCAGCTGGTTTAATCTGGACACCAGGACTTTCTGGGCCTGGCTCACAGCTTTTGTGACCTCTTCATTGTCATACTAAACTGACCTGGTTATGTAGAGAATGCTCGGATGTGTGGCCTCTCTGGACATCCCGGAGTCTTGATCTATGACCTGTCAGCTAGGAAAACCCAAATCACTTTTGTAGGACTATTAAACTTTTGGAGCTGGTTGTGGCAGAAGAGCATATGGGCCCTGGGGTTGGCTCTGGTGTAGAGAGCTCTCAGGGGTGCCTGGGACTGGGTGAGGAGAGAGCAGAAGGTACTCTGTTCTTTTCTGGCTGGACTCTCACACCACTGCACCCTGTCCTCTAAGAAGGAGATGGGAAAGGGTCAAGGTTAGACCAAGGGTGTCACAGAGGAGCAAAGTGCTGGTACAGTGAGGAAGGCCACAGTGGCACATCTGTTATCTTCACTGTGGCCAGGCACCCCTACCTTGTGAAGCTCATGCTTCTCTCTCCCCTCAGTCACTGGTCTCTAATGGGGTCCATGGTGCGACTGTGCAGTCTGAGCCACAAGCTCTCTCCCAGAGGACAGATGTGGAGTATGGGGCCTGCTTTAGGGATTCAACAAATGGATAAGTAGAATACTTTCAGTCACAGAGTTCATTAGGTAATGACAGATGCTAGCTGCCAATTGGTGGATAGCATAGGGGGTAAGTGATATAGGGCATGGACTGGAAGCATGAGGTTGAATAAAAAAAATCAAGATGCTACATTGATTTGCAAAGACATAACCACCCATGCCACAAAGCATCCTTCTATTAATGGTGGAGGAAACATTCTCGCTGAAGTTCAAGGCAAGAGCCACTTATGAAGATGCCAAGAGATGTGGTTCCAGGACAAGGGTTCCAAGAACCCTTGGAACAGGGGTCAAGGAAGAATCCTTCAGTGGAGTCTGAGAGAGTATGCCCCCTTAACTACAACCTCTTTGAGCCCCCCAGATGGTTGGCAGATATGTATGAAAGTGGGGAGTACAGTCCACATAGGAAATGCAGACAGGATATTGGATCTGGACACGACTGAAGTACTCATTATTATTTGCCCCTTCACTAGTCTTCAGAAACTCAGGAGGTGTGGGCATAAGTCCAGGAGGAGTCCTGCAAGGGGTTTTAGGGTCCTCTAGGGAACGCCTCCTGGGAGGGCTGCTGGATTCCCCAGTGGGGATTTGAGGCATGGGAGGGACTTTGGCCAAAAAGAGATAAAAGAGATGAAATTATAAACAAGCCATCTTGGGGCTTGGACTGTCTCACTCCCCTGGGTCATCACGGAGGGGATGTGGATCTCAAAATCCGAGAGCATGAATCAAGAGAGGGAGACAAATGACAAGGGCAAAGGACACCGTGGGAAGGGCCACTTTTCTTAGTTGTCTATTTCAATATTTCAGTAGATGGTACCCAGCAGGCTGGATGGTCACAAAAACCCAACAGTTTCTTTTATATGGAGACTTCTGAGTGTCTTTTTGAAGTTCTGCGACCTAATTTTTAAAAATGTGCTTTTGGATTCGTGGGAATACCTGCTTTGGCTGTGTGTCCATGTGTCCACTGTAACGGCTGTGTGGACATGGCTGTAGGGGCAGCTGGTGATGTCAACTAGTTCATCTTCTCTGGGTGAGTTTTCTCACCCGATTTTCTCCTTTGCAGTCTGAAAATTGGCATCTTGACTTCTTCTTCTTTACCCAAATCTCTCCTGTTTTCTTATTTCCCACCCACTGAGGTACCATATATATAAATGGCTAGTGACTCACAGGACTATGTACTCCTTACAAAGACAACCCCTCCCAGGCCCAGCTTAATGCTTTATGAGTGATGGATGATCAGTCAATGGGTATATAAATGTCCCTCTGCAGTCTCCAGGAGGGCATCTGCCTCAAACAGGATCACTGCAAACTGATCAAGCACAAATAGTGATCTCAGGAGCATCTGGTGGGTGGGAGGGGAGTGCGTGGAGTCTTACAGCTTTCCCAGCACTCAGGAAATCGCAGCAGAAGGTGCTGGTGATACTTTCTGGTGTGGATGCCAGGAGAGACAGTTGTTGAATTGAAACTGATCAATTCTAGAAAACAAGAAGGCCATTGAGCCATGGCTTGGGCACACTCCAAGATAGACAGTGATGGAGTGTTTGGCTAGATCCCAGCATGGGAAGCCTAGGCGCCTCTGACACAGCCTTGTGGAATATAAGGCAGCCATTGAAATGGTCAGTTTCAGGGTCTGAGGGGAGCAACTCAAGCCCTTGACCCCAACCTCTGCAAGGGGTTGGCTCTGCCATGGCTCCGCACTGTGCTGCCCACTGCACCACAGGGAACAGTGCTAGAGCTACGGCCACTCTGCTCCCCAGGCAGGAAGCAAAGAGAGAAATAGCGGAGCACATCTGCTAATTATGTTCCAGACTTAAAAAAAAAATAGTGAGTATAAATGAACATCTTGAGACAAATTCAAACTTTTTTTTTTTTTTTAACTATCATATTCTGTTGATACTTCAAGTGTCAGCAAAACATTTTCTCTTTTAGACTTTGATGCATGGCTCAGGTCTTCCAGCTCACCACGAGGTGTGGCATTTGTCGCTACTTGTTTTCCACATGTGATCTCAGAAACAGTAAGAGGGGAGTAGCCTTACAGATCAATAAGTGCTGACCTGCCTAAAAATAGCTAGAGGGATGCAGAGGATGGCAGGAAAGAAGGAAAGCAAAGAATAAAAGAGACTACGAAAGAAACGATTTAAAATATTATCTAAACCTGTGTGCTCTTGTATTCAGGGAAGGGCACTTTTAGCAGATGGGTGAATTATGAATCAGCACATTCAGGCAAATGCCAGCCTGATGCTCTGGAATAAGGGCAAAAACGCAGCTGAGTGACCCTTTGTGTGACATGACCCTGGATCCTGAAGGGCATTCCTCTTGAGAATGATACAGGTCTGGACTTTTTAGAGTTTATTAAAAAAGTAAGGAAAGGCAAGAGGAATATGTGATGAATATATGTAAATACCTGAAGCTAAAGAAGGACTGGAAAAATTGTCTAAAAATCGTCAAGTCCCATTTGAAAGGTTACCAAAATTTCCTAATCTTTCTATTAAGTATTATCTCAGCTTCACGTTCTTAAGAGATGCTGCTTATCTCATCTTCATGACTCTGTTCTGCAGTTTTGGGTGGGTGGGGAAGGTTTGAGGGACATCAGAAAGCGTGGTGGATTCCAGGCAGGAGGAATGACAGTGCATGATAGAGGGCTATTGATTAGGAAGCAATAAGGATTTTTTTTTAAAGAGTTAAAAATCAGCATTTGGAAACAACCTTTGGCTACTTTGCCAGGGTGAAAAGTATTTTATATCATGTCTTTGGGATGAATTGTTTGAATTCATGAACTGGCTTAAATGGCTAGTATTGCACAGTGGTGATACTTCTTTGCTAGGATTTTAACCACATCCTAAGTTCATGCCTTGGCTTATCCTCAGACACCTAATTGTTAAGTGAAACTGTGTTGATAGGTGAATGATCCCCAAGGATGCTCTCACATCCTAATTCTCAGAAGCTAATATAGCAAAAGGGGACTATGAAGGTGGTTAAATTAAGGATTTTGAGTAGGAGAGATTATCCTGGATTATCTGGTGAGCTCCATATAAGTGGAGGAAGGAAACAGAAGTATCAAGAGTCAGAGCAGGTGATATCAGAACAGAAGCAGAGGTTGGAGTGATATAAAGGGGCCATGAACCAAGGAATGCAGACAGCCACAAGAAGCTGGCAAAGACCAGGTATAGATCCTCCCCAGAGTCTGTAGGAATCCAGTCTGAGGGCACCTTCTTTAAGACTAGTGAGATACATTTTGGATTTCTGACCTTCAGAACCATAAATAATACATTTGGGCAATTTGTTACAGCAGCATTAGGAAGTAAACACAGTAAATAGTTCCTAGCTGAGATATATGTTATGAAGTCGATGATATTTGGGAAGAGAGGATAACTTTCCTCCTGGTTTCATGCTTCTGTGTAAAGACATTTTTGGTTTGACTTGCCCCAGGGGAGTAGAGAGAATTATCTGGTTGTGCTGGGAGCAGTAACTGGTGTGTACAACTCTTAGTGATGGACCAGGAAGCCTACTGCTGCGCATGTGCCCAGGCTCACACTGTTTCTGTTTGACACTGTTTTCTTTCTCTCAAGCAGGGGAAAGAGATATTATTTCTGGAATCCCCTGAAACACAATCTATCACACAGATGTGTTTTCTCTTTTCCCTGAATAAGTTATTTTTATTACTTATTTACTATGCCTCACTTAGTTCCAGAGAGTATATAAGGTGGCTTATAAATATATTTCAATTAACCAGAAGGAATAGAAGGCAAATAAAGGCAGGGTGGATTAGATGGAACTGGAGAGAGGTTAGAATGCAAAATACATCACAGGAGAGCCTGTTCTGGTGCTGTCAGGGGCTGGGGTAGGCGAGGTCCATGAATTTGGCTCTGAGCTTCCTAATCAGTCAAAGGAAAGAGAGAAAACTGATTGGTGAATGATTTATAGAATCATTATGGAATCAGAATCTCATGATTTATGAATACGGTAGCAAAACACCAACTGCATACACAAGAAAAATAAAAATTGTGAAAAGCTCCTTTCAAAGATTTTTTTTAAAGAGAATTCTTATATAATGTAGTGGACAGTGTTCTAAATATCTTGAGTGAATATGGCTAGATATTTCATAAGCTATTTCTTATAAAGTTTCTCAGCAGAAGTAAATGAATAGAACATTTCTTTCATGTAAACTAAATAATTATTTTTTGAGCCTCTGCTGTGGGCCAGGGGTAAGGTTGGGTCCTCGGGCATGCATGGGTGAGCAGAACAGAATTACTCTTGTCTTTAGGGTAAATTAAGGATTTACCCTAAAGACAAGGGAGCTTACAGTTTGAAGGGGAAGCCAGATACTGTACAAATAACCTCTCACTAGGAAAGTATGAAGAGGGCCATGGGAATGTCAGGAGGCTTACTCTTTTTTTTAAAATTAAATTATTGATTTATTCTAATTTGTTATATATGAGGCAGAGTACAATTCAATTCATATTACACATATAGAGCACAATTTTTCAAGTCTCTGGTTGTACACAAAGTAGATTCACACCATTCGTATCTTCTTACATGTTCTTAGGGTAATGATGACCATCTCATTCCACCATCTTTCCTACCCCTGTACCCCCTCCCTTCCTTTGCCCTATCTAGAGTTCCTTCATTCCTCCCCTGCTCCCCCGCCCCATCCCCATTATGAGTCAGCATAGGAGGCTTACTCTTGATGAGATACCAGGGACAACCTCTTTGAGGACGTGACATTTAAACAGAACCCTTGAGCAGTAAGTTGAGTGAGCAAGGTGAAGAGTATTTTATGTTCAGTGGGAAGAGGTCAGGTGAGTGTTCATAGAACTTTCTGGGCAGCGGAAACAACATATACAGAGGCCTTGAGATGGGAAAGATGTTGATAAAAAGAAAGGCTGGTGTGGCTAGAATGTAATGAACTAGGCAGTGAGCTTGCATGCTTTATAGCTTGGGTGCAGTAAAAGTTGATGGTAGCTCAGACCACCATCTCCAGTGGAGAGCAGGGAGGTGTGTCTGCTGGGACAGAAGTGTGCACAGAGAGGTTGGCTTGCTGTTGTGGAGAGCATTTCTCTTGATTTCTGCATTTGATTGGATCTTGGGTCAACTTTGTTTCCTCACTGATTGGCTGTAGCATTTAAAGTAGTTGCATGTGCAAATTTGACATGTTGCCGAGGAGACATCTCCATCTGTAACAAGGCTCTGCTTGTAGCAGTGATTGTTAACCTTGGCAGCACCCTGGACCCATTACAACAGAATCTGTTGAGACCCAGGCATTGATATTTTCTAAAGCTCCCTAAGTGATTGCATTGTGAGACCAAGGTTGAGACACACTGACTGAGAGCATCAGATGGTGATGAAGCATGAAGTGTGAGGTTAGAATTAAAAACAGCATTCAAGGTGGAAAACAAGGTAGAGGAAGAATATTTCTACTAACAGGAAGTTTGAATCCAGCTATTTGTGATTTTCTCTAACCAGCTCTACATGGGAAAAATTAAATCATGATTAATTGAGGAAACTAACATCCTTGCAAACACTTTAACTTTCAGCAGCTCTTGTCAAATTTATCTGAAACACTGAACTTTATAAATAAAGATGAATTCTTAGGCGCGGCATGAATCAAAGTGTAGGCTAATTGGACACGAAAGGTTTCACCTCTAAATCATTGCCAGAGGCCAGCAGCTTTGAGCATATGGTGGCTGCTCAGTGGTAGTTTTTAACAGAACTCCAGTCTGCATCCTGTTGCTCTGGGAAGATTCCCAGGGCATCAGAAGTGACTCACGTATGCACTGAGTTGGCGAGTTCCCATCATCCCACCAACTCTTTAGAGGCTATTAGCTCTGTAAAGACAGGGACCCTACATATCTTGTTCCTTTCAGCATTTAACTCTGTACCCTCCTCTCCTTCCTAAAAGTGCCCAAGCTTCTCAGCCATATGGAGTAGGCTCTGACTGGTTGAAAGGGAAAACTCTGATTAATTTACACCTTTCACATATCCTATGTCCCTGTTTGGTTAGGAGTTGGGACATAGCCCAAGTCAGACCAATACAGATCAGCAAGATTTTGTTCCAGGTCCTTTATTTGAGCCATGGGGGGAAGAGGTCTTTTTCTGACTAGAAGTGAGTGAGTAGCTCCAGGAACTGCTGGCAGCCATCTTGGAACTGTGCAAAGAAACCCAAGAAGGCCAGGGCAGAAGGGTGTCCTGTGAGCAAGGCACCAGGCTTCATCCGAACCTTGGACTACTCCCATAACTCACAGTAACAGATACTGTGTCTGCCTAATTCACTCTGTGGCACCAGTATGCAAATAAACATGTGTCAAATGAAAAAATGGTGAAGAGAGGAAAGGACACAATGTTAGGAAATAGAAGTCAGGGTTGAGTTTATATAACCACCGAAGAAAAAGACCATTATATTAACGGCCAAACTCCCAGGATTTTTCTGTCTCTGAAATCTACTCAAAATAGCAAAATATGGAATTCCCTTCTGATTACCTTACAATGACAAAAGGAGCTAAAATGGAAAAGTGCAGTAATGAATAATGTCTGGCTATGGATGGATGGGAGGGAGCAAATTCTTTTTCCATAACACTAGTACCCAGGGAAGTCTGACTCAGGTTTAAGGCATGTAAGTCAATGAGTTCCCAAACCTAAGTATTTTATTATTTCCTCAGCTTTACAAATGTTCCTCTTTATTTACCTTGACATAAATATTAAAATTTGCCCATATTTGAATTTGTAGAATCACTGGATCATGAAGGAAAGTATGTCTACATTGAGACACAAGACTCAAGACTGACATACCTCATCCCAGGTTCACATTACAATTTATTAATTACTCATAAGTCCTACCAGAAGTCTGATGATCACGATGAAGCCTGTGTCATGATTTTACTTAAGAACACATTCAGATCACAGATAAAATTCACTTTTTAAAGAATAAGAATAGTTTGCATTTTCTAGTAAAAAGTTATTAGTTTCTTCTCCGGCAATGAAAAATTTTTATTTCTTTCCTTAAGATTAGTTTCTTGAGTTTTCAATCCCCCTGACCCCCCCTTGCTCACTAGAACATACTAGAGTCTATGGCTAGACTATGTATTGCTAGAACATACTAGAGTCTTGCTCACAGAAAAGAAGGAAATAGAAACAGAAGAAAAAGAAAAGGTTTTAATTTCAGATTTATTTGTCTGAAAACTCAGGAACTTTTGGTGAGTAGGCAGCCATGCTTGGAGACCTGTCACAACCTATCCCTGTCATTTCCACCACTTCGGAGACTTACCAGGGCTGAGGAGTCTACATACCACTGAGTGTGTACAACAGGAAAACCCCGCATTATTTCAACATAATGCCACCAACTTTTGCTTAGTCTTTATTTGGCTACTCTCTTCTCCACTACACTCGTCACTTCAATCCACATAAAGGCCAAGGTTTGTATGTCTCCTGTAGGTCACCCTGATTAACTATGATTCTTCCTGATCCTAGACATATTTTGCAGCTCTTTCCAATTCTGTCTTGAAACTTGTAACATGGATCTGGGTAGGAACCCAGGGAACAATTAAAATAAATGAATGTGTTTATTTCCACTAAGGTCTGCCTCAAAAAATTGTTTTATAAATCCCTATATAGGCTGTGATCTAGTTTGTCAAATTGAACTTGGAACCTGAATATGTTCATCCTCCTACACCACCACGGCTCAGTGATGAAATTTCAAGGCTAGCCCACAATAGCCCATGATAAAGATGACTTCTTATAAATAAATATAAGAAACAGTAGGAGGTTTTTCCCATATATTGTTAAAGTGGAAAAATTGTTAAAATTTAATCCTGAAACCTAATGGTCAAAGAAAAGCAAGGTACAATAAATCAGAGGAGGGAAATAATATTTATAAGGGCTAACATTTACTGCATTCTTTTGTACCATGTAGTCATTGCTAAGTGCTTCATGTAAATTATTTTGTTTATTTTCTCACTTTAACAGTGAAGGAAAAAGGGGACTCAGGCTTCATGACATTTCTGAGAGTGTACTAATAGTAAGAGTTGGAACTGTAAATGGAGCACAGCTTTGTCTGGTTTCAGAGCTTAGGTTTTCCCTAATATGTGGTTTTTGTAAAGATTATTAAAAAAAAAAAAACTCTGGATATTACAAGGCTCTTGATGTCACAGGCTTCTTATTAAGCTCAATTTCTCTAAATACCCAAGACTTTAATTTTTAATATTTTTATTATTTCAGGTTGTGCTTTTCACTTAAGAAATGGAAGAGAAGGTAGATTGCCTGAGACTAAAAGAAAAGTATTCTGAAGACTGGGTAGAAAGGTCAGGGGTTTAGAGAGGTGTGGTTAGCTATGAAGACAAGGGGGAAGGGAGGGGGACCCGTGCTTGAGCAGGGGGTGGGAAGCAGACGTGGGGTGTTGCCCTTCCCTGGAGCCTGGCCCAGGCCGTTGGCTGTTGCCAGGAGAGAGCTCGGGAAGGGGGGAAGCAGGAGACACTCCTGAGCTGGCTCTTTGAAATATCAGGAATCCTTGCACTAGGGGTCTCTTTTGGGCTTGTGAAGAGGTCATAAATCATCTAATAGTAACATGGATATTAGGTTACAGAACTAGAATTAGAATCCTGATATGTTTGAATATTCAAAGCCTGATTCGAATCCCTCCCTTCTTTGGACGTCTCTGATGGTCTGAGTTACTACAACTGTGGACATCTTCTATGAGGTCCGTCCTGAGGGTGGCTATGGAGCTTAGAAGAGTTCCAGACCCTTCTCTTTGTAAGCATTTACCCATGAAGAAATCAGTTCTGGTTGATACGTAGGTCAGATTTGT
The DNA here is from genome assembly GCF_047511675.1 of Marmota flaviventris. Taxonomy (NCBI): domain Eukaryota; kingdom Metazoa; phylum Chordata; class Mammalia; order Rodentia; family Sciuridae; genus Marmota; species Marmota flaviventris. The sequence continues at coordinate 69,713,322 of NC_092499.1, forward strand.
ACAGTTTTAAAAAACCATTTTTCCCCTCTAAAAATATGCCTCTGTTGTTGATGGAGCTAGCTGTTTTCTGACATTCTTTTTAATGAGGTAAGCCAATCTTGAACTTTTTATTGAGAGGATACTGAGATAACTTAAAGGTAAGGCAAAGTAAAGCTCAGAAACAACAGTGCTGGAAAGTTTATGCACACAGAGTTCTTTAGAACAAAATGGATGCTTTGGGTTTTATATTTCCAAAGATGTGATGGGAAATGTTTGGCTTTTTGTTTTTCAGTGACTTTTATAGCTCAGGATGTTGATATACAAAGATGGTCACACAGAAGTAAATCCTAGACACTGTATTTAAATTCATGTTTATGTTGAGAGCCACAGCCGAAGGGGCCCCAGCAAACTTCCAGCTGCCAGCAAACTTCCAGCTGCCAGCTGATGATTGGCTCACAGAGGCCCCAGCAAACTTCTAGCTGCCAACTGATTGGCTCCTCTGCGGTGATGCTCATTGGGCTGTTTCCCCGCCCTTTCGGACCACAGAGCTGCTCATTGGGGGACTTTTTTTTGGCTCCGCCCACACGACCCAGCCAATCGGCCTCAAGAGCAGGAGGAGTGGGGGAGGTTGAGAGGCTTGTGGGAAGCCAGTGGTGGCAGTTGGGCTCTGAAGGAATTCCTAAAGAGCTGTGTGGTGCGGTGTGTGTGTGTTCTAAAACATAAAGTTGGTTTCTTTTGACAAGTGGCTCCTGAATTGTGCCCAGCCAGACTGCGGCATGTTTATGTGACTCCAGAGCTCAGGCTACTTTCAATGTGCTCTGCACTTGGAGTGTGTGACACATGTACACACAAACAACTGTGTGTGAGTGGACACAATCAGAGGTTAGTACAATGACACCAAAGCTAAGACCTGACAACTACTTTATTTATTTGTCAAAAATTAATTTTAAGTAGTTCTATGACCTTTAAATTATTTAATATATTTGAATTTCAGTTTTCTTGATTTTGAATTGGGATATTAATACTTACTCTGATATTATTGTAAGGATTGGAGATATTGGGTACAAATAGCTTAAGAATGCTTGAAACTTGATTGGTGTTCAAAAATGGTAGCCATTGTTAATTTATAAAGCTCATCATTTTCTACTAAACATTACTTTGATTTGATACCTTGATAATGCCCCTAATAGCTTCATGAGAAACCATAATAATAATAGTGATAATAGTTGCTAAAATTTATGTCTTCTTGCAGTATGCCAACTGCCAAGCATTTTTTTCTGAGCACATTGTATCTTACATATTCCTCCCACTAAACCTACAAGATCAGAGCTCTATCATCTTGATAGAGACTGAGAATGAGAAGTTAATAGAATCACCTGTTTTCGAAACAAATGCTGTATGTGTTCTGTTAATCAACTGACATTAGTTACAGAAATTCATTTATAAAGTGTGCTTTTTACTATGTTAACCATTGACATAGGGTCAGAGATAGGCATCATGTACATTGTGCAGGAGGCACTATTTGCCTTGGAAGAGTTATTGGACTCTTACAGCCTAATGGAGATGACTCATGATTATGTGTGTCATTGGGTCAAGTCCTTTCTGGTTCATCAGAAATATTTTTCCATGTCATATGTCACTCCAAAGAGCAGAGGAATAGGAGGGACTAGCCATGGTACTTGCTAATGGGTCCATCACTACAATGAGGACCTGTTGATGGTGACGCCTACTGGATTCCTTCAAGACCTAAGAGAAGAAATACTTTTCTTGGATTTTAGAAAGACTTGTTCAGATTAGGATGGTGAAAACCTGAACTTTTATTTGGTCACTTTCCTTCCTTTGAAAGAAAATTGAATTGAAGAAAAATTCAATTAAAAAATTATGAGAAGGTATAGTTCTCTATTTGTCCATCTTTCCACCTTAAATATTTCTGGGCCCACAGTATGCATTCCCCTGGGTTCTGAATCTAGTAGTTTCCTTGTATTGGTGACATAGATAATCCAACATGTTGACTTAAACTGTAAAACTCAATAGAAAATGGGAACTTTATTATTTTAGCCATTTTCAGAGTTTTCCATTTATATAAAGAATATTGCATGTAGCAAACAGTTGAGACCACTCCATTTTACATCTTTGGGTTATCACTCAGCATAACTTCTAACATTGGAAGAGCTTATAAATTTTTCACTTAAAATGGGAGTAGGGAATGGTCGAAAGAGAATCATGGCACAGAAACCAATGGGGAATAGGAGGGGCTAGCCATGGAACTTGATGATGGGCCCATCAGAAATGGACAGGGGACTGGGGCTATGGCTCAGTGGTAAAGCACTTGTCTAGTACATGTGAGGCACTGGGTTTGATCCTCAGAACTACACAAATAAATAAAATAAAGGTATTGTGTCTATCTACAACTAAAAAAAAATATTTTAAAAAAAGAAATGGACAGGGCTGGTGTGCACTCTCCTGTTGGAACCTGGCTTTTCAAACTCTGTCTGAATGGTAAGAAGTGGAGAGAGTGCTTCTTCCTGCTACATCAACACCACCCAACAATACCTCCAAATAGAATTTCATTTGACATTAAAACAAAGATGGAAGTCTTATGGGATAGAATCCCACATTCACAAGACTATTAAAGATAATTTTTTTTTTTGCAATATGCCAATTGCCAAGCATTTTTTCTGAGCACATAGTATCTTACATATTCCTCCCACTAAACCTACAAGATCAGAGCTCTCATTCCCATCTTAGAAATGATGAGACAAAGGATGAGAGGTTAATAGAATCACCTGTTTTAGTAACAAATGCTACATGTGTTCTTTGAACTTTTGTCCGTGCCATTGCTGGGTACATTCTCATCCATTGCCCCTCTCCTCCACCCTACCCCCCGCCTGCCCCCAGTATTCCAAGCCACTCACTTCCCTTGGACTTACTACCACAGGATTTGCTTTGCAGTCATTTTCCACCACAGAATGGCATTTGGTGGGAAAATTCCAGAGGTGCTGGTGATTTCACCCATGACCCTTTAATTCACTTGAGGGTAATGTGGTCTTTAGAAATGGTATCCTCATACCATTTATTAATTTTTTTTTTATTCCATGGAGTCTCCTGGCCTGAATATAAATTAGCTTGACATTTAGCTACTGGATCAACCAGTTCCTGCAGGGACTTTTCTCCTGAAGATACTCTGCAGGCCTCAGGCTGATTTCCTAGTTGGCTTTGGGAGCTGGCCTGCACTTTTGTCCTCTTAGCCCCTTAACAATGCCACTAACTGCTTTGCAAAGCTAAAAGGATATTGATGTCCTTGTCGTCTGTAAAGCTGCAGAAAAGCACAGGACAGTAGTTAATAGGAGTGTCCTTTTCTTATACTTGCTTTCCTTTATATCAGTAAATCCTAAACTGTCCCTTGAAGCCACCAAAAAATACTGGCAGGTCATCTTTCTGAATGTGTGCCAAGAGACAGGGGAACAAGTATTTGTTTAAGATATAAAATAAAACGGGCAAGTTTGATGAAATTAGAAATCTTTTCCTCTCTCCCTGTCTTGGTGCTCTGAGTATTTATGGCTATATTAAAGGCTCAGGAGGATGCAAATGATTTTTGGTACTTGCTTTCCCAGAAAGCTTAGAGGATGGATGATCAATACTATTAGGATGACATTGTATTTTTAACTTGCTGCTTAAAATCCATATTTTATTTATGTTGGCTTCCAATGACTATGGAAAGAATACACATATGGTGGGACTTCCCATCACACTTGACTCCTGCCCACCAAGTGGTAGCATTTTGTGAGCCACCCCAGAACGAAAAATACCCTCAGAGGAACATTGCTGGGCAGTGTTCTCATTACCTGGCATTTCTTTATATTAGTTATTATGTCTCATGAGCTCTCTGGCAAGAAAGCAAGAGAAATATTGGGAGAGGGCTTGCCAGGGGTTGAATTTGTTATCGAAAGCTTTATTTTTATATTTAGTCCACTGTTGAACACATTCTTAGCAAATTACAGTTTCTACTTCATGGAACTATTATAAAGAATAGGAAAACAAATGCAGTGGAATCCTGTTTTGATGTCTCAGTTTATATATTAAATGAGTTGAATAATTTTTCTTGAAAAACCTAATTTCCTGGGGAAAAATCCTGACATAACTTGATTTCGATATATTTTTACTTGTTCTGCAAAGACCAGTTGGCATTTATGAAGTAGCTCTTGGGTGACCTAATAACAAGAATGTAAATGATCTTGTAGTTTGTGGGGTTGATTTTTTTTTAATTTTATTTTTTAATTTTTTAAAAAAAATTTCCATTAAATTTAAATTTTATTTTAAATTTTAGTTTATCAATGCTGGGTATTGATCATCCATTCCTTTCCCTCACTGTTTCTACCCTGTATTCAGTGTGAATATTCTAACATGTATTTATTCACTGTTTCTTTTCTGTGGCTTGGAGCCTTCTACTTCTTCAGCCAGATCTTTTTTTTCCCCCCTTCTCTGAGATCAATCAACCAGCAAGTATTTGTTATGTTGTACTGTAGCAGGATTTGCAGGAATTAGACTATAATTCCTAAAGGAATGGAGAAGATTTCAGTCCAAATTGCTGTGCAGAGCAGTTAATATAGAAGTATCTCATGCCAAAAAGCACTTAATAGTTTTGATTACCATAATAAATATGTGTCTTCCAAATGGACAGGATATTTACCTTCTTTTTAAAAAATACAACTATGCTTGGACTATTCTAGAAAGTCTATTCATATCCTATTAAAAATTTTTTTAATTGTAACGGACACAATTACCTTTATTTTATTTATTTATGTGGTGCTGAGAATCGAATTCAGTGCCCCACGCATGCCAGGCAAGCGCTCTACCACACAGCCCCAGCCCCAATATCCTATTATTATGAAAACTTTTTATGATTTTGTCTGATCACCAGCCTTCACTGGTTCCTATTGATCAAATCCAGCTTCTTACTCTATTTTCAATGTTACAAATTATTCATTTTATCATTGCACCAAATTTTTGGAGTACTTATCATATGAGATAAAATATAAAATTTTGTGATACTTTACACTGGAAATATAAGTTGGGATCCTTGCTTCCAAGGATTGAAAGTAGTGAGATTCAAGCCAGGTGTGTGGTGGTGCACACCTGTAATTCAGGTGACAACAGAGGCTAAGGCAGGAGAATCGTAAGTTTGAGACCAACCTCAGCAACTTAGAGAGTCCCTGTCTCAAAATAAAAAATAAAAGGGACTGGGACATAGCTAAGTGGTAAAGTGCCTCCTGGGTTCTATTCCCAGTACTAAAAATAAAAGGTATTGAGATTCAGATATTCACAAGGGTTGACTTGGTTCATAACCTCCTCTTTTCTCTGCCCTTAATTCCAGAAAACTTCACAATACATTGGTAAAAAGTCTTCTCTTTCCCTTCCTCTAATCGTCTTTAGAGAAGTCTGTTTCTCTGTCCTGCAATAGATGGCTGTGGCTACTGCAGTGCTGCTTACAGTCAAAATACCCTGGCCTGTCTTTCTTTCCCTTGAACTACTTCATAGGTACAGTAGATCAGTCAAATCAGGGTCTGACAACCCAGTTAATGAGTTCTAGTCAAAGCAACCTTCAAAAAAAGCTGAAAGCTGTTGAAATTTCCCAAAGGAGTCAATAATAAGTGTTTATATTCCCAACTTTAAATGTTCTTAGAATAATGTGGGAACCATGAAAAGTCCATGGGACATCCTAATTTTTCTCTAATAACATGGGTCCAATTTATTGCATGAAAGTTCATTTTAAAATAGGTTATGCTTGGCCATGTGTAATAATCCAGAAAGACCCATGGGCTAAGTTTGGACTTCTACTCCCCTAGCACCCAGCCTAGGGCATGATATGCCCGTTTGGTTTTATAGTTGTGAGCATGGGGTGTAATTCACTCTGTTGCTTGCTCATATGTAATGTAACCATGTCATGTTTCCTAGTTGTGCTGTATTGTTTATTGTATTGGAGAAATGGAGAAATGAAGAAATCACTTTACCTACCAGGACCTGGAGGAATATGTACTGATATATAGGAAAATCCTCCTGATAGTTCCAGAAGCACCAGCAGAACTTTATAAACTTCATGCCTGTAGAGGTTGACAATCCCTGATCTGAAACACTTGGGACCAGAGGTGTTTCAGATTTCAGAATACTTTGACATATATAATGAAATATCTTGAGGTGGGGACCCAAGTCTAAACACAGAATTCATATGTATTTCATATATACCTTATATGCAAGCCAGAAGGTAACTTTATATGATGTTTTGTAGTGTGCCTGCATTTTGACTATGATCTGTCACATGAGTTGAGGTGCTTCAGAATTTCCCACATGTGGTTTCACGTAATGCTCAGAAAGTTTCAGGTTTGGGAGCGTTTCCGATTTTTGATTTTCAAATTAGGGATGGTCCCTCTCTGTTCTCCCACACGCAGCTACATGTAAATGGCTTAAGACTTTCTCCTGAATCTCTTAGCATTAGATTCATACCAGGCTGATGATGACTTTTGCTTCAACAATTTACACAGCTCTCTAAAATTCCTCTGGTCTTAACTACATTTTTTTCTCATATGCGTGAAGAAAACAAGGAAATAAAGCAAGTGAGCTAGAAAAAAAATGCAGCATTACCTCTTATAATACTTCTAAAATCGATTTGACTTCAGATTTCTAAATAAACTTGAACTCTACAATTTTTTTCTTATCTCTCACTTATGAGTTATTCAGAAAAATTTCTTCCCTATGTGAAAGATTCGCTGGGTTAAGCCATGATTCAAGGCTGGTGGAAACCTGAGCCAAGAGGTGAACTCATTAGCGTGACTCTGGAGTGTGGCGAATCTGGTCTGAAGCCTGCCAGTGCTCGGCAGCTGCAGGACCAGCAGGACAGAGCAGGGTGGGAGAGCAGCCAGGCTTAAGTGCAAGAAAAATTCCTTTCGCATCTAAGTTGTACTTGCTAAAGAATGAGAAGCATGTGAAAAATCCCTTTATCTCACTATGTGGACCAGGTGTGATGGAGAGAGTCCGAGGCTACACATCAATTAATTGAGTCTAATCTTCAAATCCAGTAGAAATCCGTAACAAAAATCAGATTGATAAAAATGTAGAGCTAAAATTTCATCAGCATTTCTCAGTTTTATCTCTTGTGTGTACCATATTTGGATGCTAATTGGAAAACCAGATGAAGAAATTGCCCTTTGGAACCATAAAGTTTTAAGTTAAAGGGAAACTTCACAAGTGTGTAATTGGAGTTTTTGACTAATGGCTAACAGAATGCATGTCACACACCATTTTCCTGCTGTTGGCCTTGGAGGAAAACTAGGAGGATTTAAGAGATGATAATGATTCTCAAGAGCAGACACTTTTAATACTTAAAATTTAAAAATTTCTAGGGATTGCAATTGATCTGACATTCATACTGTTTCAAGTATTGTGTAGAAGACTTTGGAAACCAAAGAAAATTATCCTTTTTACATTTTAAAGTCTTTGCTCATGAAATAGACTTGAGCTGGTTAATGTTTTGTCAGATCATACTTTTGAGATTATGTCATCTTGTTTCCCAGTAGGGCCAAGCTCAGTGTTAAAAAAAAAGGTGGGGGGAAACTGAATTTTTTTCTCTTGCTCATATTTTCTCTTATTTTTATAGGCAAATTATATCTCATGAAACATCTGCTAAAAGTCTTTTGGGATAAATTGTGTGTGTGTGTGTTTCAAATCTCTATTAAGAGAGAATTCTGTGCAGGGTGAGAGGGGTTAAATGTCATTCTGCTACATATGGATTTCCAGAACTGTTCTCTCTGATATGCAGATGCTAACACAAAGAGGGTGGGTAGGATAGATATTCAGTGGATTAGACAAAGGAGAATGAAAGGAAGGGAGGGGAATGGAAATAGGAAAAACAGTGGAATGAATCAGACATAACTTTCCTATGTTCATATATGAATACACCACAGTGAATCTCCACATCATGTACATCCACAAGAACAGGATCCTAATTAAAATAACTTATACTCCATGCATGTATAATATGTCATATATACTATCATGTATACCTAAAAAGATCAACAACAACAACAAAAAAGTAAAAAGAGAATTCTGGACCTTTCAATGCTTATTGGCTACTAGAAAATGTTCCATGCCACATATAGACTTGGGAAAGAATATTCCAAAAGGCATTAGCTGGGTCATCTATCACCACAGCTGGTTCACACAACAGGGCTTGTTGAGGAGGTCTAATTCATAGAAAAGATACTATAGTAAGTGGTTCTTGAAACTTTCATCCTCTTTTCGAACCTGTAGCATCCTTGGAACTTACTGGCCCTAGAGGAAAATTGTGGGGTCAGAGTAAGAAGAGATGGACACAGAAGGAGAGATTTGACATATGTGGAAAAATCCAGAAATGACTTAAACTCTGTGAATGCCATGTTTAGGTTTTACAACATTAAAATAATGAGGTGTATTTATGAAGGGGAACTTCTTCCGTGTTTCCATATGTACATTTTTCTCCTGGGGAATACTTGTTCAAGCAAAAAAGCATTCATGAGAGAAAGTCATAAACTTGCCTTTTGCCCTTTCCTCCGCAGGAGAAAATAATTCTAAACTCAGGTCTATTTGATACACTCTAGAGTAGGATTATAGAAGGTACTTTTCTGATCTAAACATAGTGCCAAAGTTAATAATCAGAAACAAACTCTGGCATCTTTGTACCATTAGTCACCAAAAACAGACTTACCAATACCAAATGAGAGTCTCGAGAAAGTGCTAGTTGTAGGACTGGCAACAGGTGTTATTTTTTAAAAAATCTTCCTTCAAAGAGGATTTTTATTCCAATATTTTGCTTTGAAAAATTTGAAACACACTGAAAAGTTAAAAGAATGTTAGGAATATCCAATACCTTCCTACCACTTAGATTCAGCAGTTATTTTGCTACAAATGCTTTCTCTCTCAAAACTTGCACACATCCAATACCCGCGCTGTCTCCTCACCACTCTGAACAATTTGAAAGTAAATTATAGACATGGTGACATATTCTCCATAAATTCTTAGTGGAATTTCCTAAGAATAAGATCAATCTCTTATATCAGCACAATAGCATTAACATATATCCAAGAAAATTAACATCTATTTCTTAATACAATCTAAATTATTCCATCTTAAACTGTCCTTAGTTGCCTGTAAAATATTTTTAATTGTTTTTTTCTTTTAAAATCAGGACCCAGTCCAGTATGATGGCACATGCTTGTAATCCTGGAAGCTTGGGAGGCTAAGGCAAGAGGATCAGTAATTCAAAGCCAGCCTCTCTCAGCAACTTAAAAAGGCTTTAAGCAATTTAGTGAGACCCTGTGTCAAAGTAAAAAGTATAAAGGGCTGAGGATGTGGCTCAGTGGTTGAATACCCCTGGGTTCAATCCTTAGTATAAAAAAAAAAGTCAGGATTCAATCAGGTTAAAATGTATAGTATTTAATCTATAACAGTCTCTTTACTTTTTTTCCCCTATAACATTGCCTGTGTTTGGAGTCCAGGCAAGTTTTCCTGTGCATTGTATCATATTCTTGAACCAGTAATAATATCAATATGCCTTTAAAAATATTTTAGTTATAGGTGGACACAATAGCTTTATTTTGTTTATTTAGTTTTTTTTTTTTTAATTTAATGTGGTGCTGGGGATTGAACCCAGTGCCTGGTCATGCTAGGCAAGCACTCTACCACTGAGCCATAATCCCAGCCCTTGATATGCCTTTTTGGTAATTTAGAGTCACAAAACAAGAGAGAGCCCTAAGAACTTAGTTTGGTATATTAGTAAAGAGATACTCACCAAAGCGCTTTCAGGTTAGCATAGAAACCCCAAGAGATTTAGATTGGACAGAAGGAATTTGGCGGAAAACAACTATTTTGGGATCATAATTTTTCCAAGTTTACTGGTTTTTAGATATTCTAAAATCGAGCAGAAGGGGACTAACTTCTTTAACAGGTCATTGTCCTTCAGTGGATATATTTAGCCAATGATCTGGAATGTTGGTTTGGGACTTAAATGAGAGATTGTGGTTGAATTAAAGAGTTATCTACATCATAGTGTAATGGAGATCTGTGTATTTTTTTTTCATATGTATAAAATCACATTTTTTTTGGAAAAAATATATGTGAAAACTCAGAATTGAGACAAATTATTCTCATATATTAATGGTTTATTTTACATGTTTTAATGTTCAAATATGAAAGTATAATAACTCACATGTACAAATATATGTGTGTGTATGTGAATATCACATATTCAACTATTGTGGCTTTTTTTTAGTACTGGGGATTGAACTCAGGGGCACTCAACCACTGAGCTACATCCCCAGCCCTATTTTATATTTTATTTAGAGACAGGGTCTCACTGAATTGCTTAGGAACTTGCTAACTTGCTGAGGCTGGCTTTGAACTCGAGATCCTCCTGCTTCAGCCTCTGAGCTGCTGGGATTACAGGCATGGGCCACCTTACCTGGCTACATATCCAGCTACTTTGGATCTGAACAACCATAAACTGGCATTCTGTTACTAACACAAAATATATATCTTTCATGTCAGTTTTTTTGCACGAAAGCAAAAGAATAGTATGAAGGTAATGCTGTCAATATTCAAATAATCTCTTTAGTTCTCTCTCTTTTATTTATCCAAGGAATTCTTCAGTACCTACAATATGACAGGTGATATACTAGGGGCTCAATGTAAGGAGGAACAATACAACATGATCCCTCTTCTCGAGGGGTCACAGTTTAGCTGGAAGAGGCAACAATGTACAGAGTTCTAGCTGTATAGATCTGTCATAATAAAGAGATACACAGGAGGTGCCATGTGCTTGCCCCACATCAACCACCCAGTAAATATCTGTGGAATCATTAGATGAGTAAAGATCATGAACAGGAATCGCCTAGGAGAACATCCAGGGAGGTAGAGAAGATTGCACAGAGGAGTGAAGTTTAAGTCATGTCTTAAAGGACGTACAGGAGTTTTACAAGTGGACAGTTAGACATAGTAGGCACTTTGTCCAATTAGACAGGCAGTCAGTATAGGTAGATAAATCGAGTCAGGTCAGATCAGGGAGGCCAATTTAAGTCCCAGGAAGTTGGAGACCATCTCCTGAGGGACTGAAATGTTAATCCCTTCAGAGCCCTTCCTCCACCCTTATCAAGAACCTGCCCCTGCTCCAACCTGTTGCTAAGGTAACCTGTCCCAGGGATTGTTCCTCCCTCCAGGGAGTTGTCAATTATGCCCCTTTCCATCTTGGCCCCTCTGGCCCATCTGCTTCTCACCATTTGGCCATCCCACGGAGCATCTCCTGGGCCTAGTCACCTATGTAGGAAGGAGAGAGAGAAGGGGACAAGAGCAGAACAAAGGAAGCCTAAGACATATAAAAAAAGGCAGAATGCACTCACTTTTTGGGATACCAGGATACCATCTATGGCCCCCTTCTCCCTCCAGAGAGAAGTCTACGTTACCCGTTTTTAAACAAGCCCTGCTTTATGTGCTTGCCTTGGTGTGCTTCTCTAACGTTAGACTTCAGAGTGTGAGGAAGCAGGATTCATCACCACTAACTGGCAGCATCATGGAGTCAAGAGCAGCAGACGACATGTAGTGCAATTTGGCCAACCCTAGGGTTCACGCTGGGTGGTGGGCAGGAATGTGGTGAAAAGAGGAGCACAGAACCTATGGGCATTTTGAGTCTTTCTAGAACTTTGTACCTCTACTCTAGAAATGGTTGGGAGACACTGAGTGCTGTTGATTGGAAGATTGATGTAGTTGGTTTATTTAGAAAACCTCCCTGAGGGTGATTTTGGAGAATGGAAAGGGAAAACACGGACTGGTTAAAAGTCTGTTGTAAGAGTCGGGGAAGTGTCTGTGAATGTCAGGACAACAGCAGTGGAGATGAGGACAGACCCAAGAGTGATTTGGCCTGGTAGCCAGCTGATACTGTAGCTGTTAGATAAAACCCTACCTGTGCATTTAGGAACTGAGAACTTAGATGAATTTATATAAGGGGTTGAAGCAAAGATTTCTCTAGCATTATTTCAGGTATTAGCTATGATTTGGTTTGAATTTAAGTTTTACATTCAAAGGGATCTTATCATCTTCACTTCCTTCATTTCCAATTTCAGTTGTGCCTCTTTATCCACAGTTTTGCTTTCTGTGATTTCATTATCTGAGGTCATCATGATCTGAAAACATGAAGTGGAAAATTCCAGGAATAAATAATTTGTAAGTTTAAGTAACCATTATTACACTATATTTTTAGACTTATCCTATTTACCATTAGTTATTATTGTTAACCATTCATTTTACTAATTTACAAACTACTTTATAGTTATGTATATAGGTAGGAAAAAAATGGTATATGTAAGGTTAGTAGCGGCTGTAATTTCAGCTTCTCCTGGGGGGTTTGGGAGAAGATAGGAGAGGACTAATACATTTTTTCAGTTTTTTTAAAAATTGAGATATAATTCACATACCATATAATTCATCCCTTTAAAGTATCCAATTCAATAGTTTTTAGTATAGAGTTTGAAACCATTACTATAATGGATTTTAAAATATTTCAGGCATTCCAAAAAGAATCTTATACGTATTAACAATCGCACCACATTTCACCTTACCCTAGTCCATTGAAATCCCTATAGAGGGTCCCTGACTTAGGATAGTTCAACTTTTGATTTTTTGACTTTATGGTGCTTTGAAAGCTGTATGCATTCAGTAGAAATGATACTTTGAATTTTGATTTTTTCTTCAGCTAGTGACATGTGGTACAGCCTTCTCTCTGGTTGCTGGGCTGGGGCATAGAACTGCAGCTCCCTGCAGCCATGAGGTTGTGAAGGTAAATAACCAACACTTGGGTAGCATGTCAGTAATATGTTTAGGATCCAGGTATTCGATAAACTACATAAGCTATTCAACACCTTGTTGTACAATAGATGGATATCACTTGATTTTTGCTCACCTGTAGGCTGGTGTACTGTCCTGGGCTGGTTTAAACTGGGTGTGGCTAAGCCCTGATGTTCTGTAGGTTAGTTGTATTAACTGCCTTTCAACTTATGAGGGTTTTTTTTTTTTTTTTGGGGAAGCAACTCCATTGTGAATTGAAAAGCATCTGTAATATATTTTCTGTCTCTGTGGATTAGGCAGAAAATTACTTATTTCCTGAGTTCAAAGGCTATGCTTTTGGCCATGTCTCATGATCCTCACATTCTTCTCAATTTGTAATATCTTATCTATCTTTGGCTACTTGCCTTGCCTTTTGAAGATTTAAGAAAATTCATGAAACTATGTCCTTTTTAAGAGATGGTAAGACTAGTAGTAATTCACTGTTTCCTTGTCCATCAGACAGAGCTGGGGATAAACTCCGTTGTGAAAGTGGGTCGGAATGATTCCTGTTTTATCACACAACCAACTGAGTAAGCCTTGTTACTTGAAAAGTATAGATATTTAAATAATTATTATAATTACTGAAATCATAGTTACTATTGCCTTTCAATGTTGAATGAGAAGCATGATATTCTGAATTTTCAACCAACTGCAGTTTATCGAATTTGCACATGGCAGTAGAATATTTGACTCCCATTTTTGTCTTACATCACTGATTAGTGTGGTATTTAAGCTTAGGCATATTCCTGGCAGTCATTCCTACACTAGGAAGATCAGCAATAACTGTACATAAAACTAGCTAACACATATACAGAAGTGATTCAGCCCAAATTTATTAAGCTGCTACCTGTCTTTCCCTTAGCTGGATTCTAAAACATCCCATGAATTCAAGGATAAGAAGATGATAAAGTAAGAGGGGCAAGAAAGAACTATCTTAAAACACTTAAGTAGCTTAGAAAGTATCTTCTGCAATTGTTACAAAGGCATGTGGCTATGTGAGCACCTTTCTAGAGCCATCAAACCTTGGAAGGTAGCCCTAAAATGAGGGTCTCTGCAACTTAATCTTTATTAGCTTCACTATAAATTTATCTCTGGTGTTTAATACTCTGCAAGTTGAGTGAGTTATTAAACTCAGATCTTTGTTAGATCTGGTGGTCCAAAACGATTTGTTGAGTAATCTGTTTTTCTTCCACTCCCATTTGTCAGTTTTGATTTTCTATACTGCACTATGAGATGTCAGTTGATGTGTCAGTTCTACACTGTTTAATCCTGAGATTTTATAATTGTGCTTGAGAATTTGATAGAGCTATTGTTCCTTTTTTGTTTGTTTTAGATTTTTTGGTGGCAATTCCAGTTTGTTTTGTTTTCCTGTATCAACTTTAATGTTAGAATTTTTATTGTGAAAATGTTAAATATATAAATTACTTAGTGAGGAGTGCATCTTTGTTGTGTTGGTAGACATTTCTATTTGTTCTAATTGTTTTGATGTCTAGGGATATTTTAAAATTTTCTTTATAAAGATCTTATGCATTATTTTTAACTAGCTAATCCTTTTTTGTTTAAATGGAGTAATTTCTTCTACATTTTTCTAAGTGATGCACATATATGAAAAATGTATTGGCTATCGCTTATAAATTTAATATCTCCCTAATTGTAAACATTTTAAAAATATTTTTATAGTAGATGGACACAATACCTTTATTTTATTTTTATGTGGTGCTGAGGATCAAACCCAGTGCCTCAAATATGCCAGGCAAGCACTCCACCAGCTGAGCTACAGTCCCAGCCCAACATTTTTTGTAATAGCTTTTAAATTGATTTTTCCAGGTATATTTTTTGCAAAAAGTGGTAATTCTAGCTCTTTCTCAATCTTTTTTACCTTTAATGTTGCATTCTTGTCCAATGACATCTTATACCTCTCATAAAATGTTTATAAAGATAATAAGGGGTAACTAATTAAAACAAACAAACAAACAAACAAAAGATAATAAGGGAATCCCATCTGTATTCCTGAATTCAGTATTTTCACTAATTTCTAGCCTTTCTCCATTAAACCTGATCCTAGTTTTTGGACTGAGATATATCAAGAAAATATCCATACATTTAAGTTGCGTGTTGCTGCATAACAAGCCTCACCAAAATTTGTTCTCTCTCATATTTCTGTGCATTGACTAGAATCTGCTGGGCTATTGTTTTCTGTCTCATGATAGACTAGCATGCAGTTGTGTGGGACATCCCAGATAGCTGACTACATTGACTCAATTCTCATTTTTGTCTTTCTGTATGCCTTAGATTTCACAGGATTGACAGGTGAGTTTTGACATTTAGGAATCTTTATAGTTTTGTATAAGGGATTATTTCATTATTGTCAATTTTATATAAAGTAATCTTTTCTTCATCTAATTTTTTTAGAGAGCACTTATTCTTCCTTGTCATTTTAATATAATACAATTAACGTATTTCTTTGTTTTCTTTTCTTCCTTTTTGCCTTGCCCAATTTTGGTGGATAGTATTATCTTAGGATTTATCATATTTCTATTACTAAGTTGGTACTAAGTTGGTTAGCTTTCTGGTTTTTTGTTTGTTTCACTTCTGGTTTTTATGGAGAAAGTAATTGAGATACATCTGTGTGTGTGTGTGTGTGTGTGTGTATTATACATATATAATATGTAATATATATGTATATGTATGTATCACTCCCACTTATTTCTTCTTTCTGTTCCCAATTGTTAATTGTGCCATTTCTATATTGGAAAAGCTATTATAGTTACATTCTATTCTGCCAGTTTAATCTCCATATCTGTTACATCAGTTTTTTTTTTTTTTTGCTAAAAATATGTATGATAAACTTCTAGTGCTGTTTTGCAGATTCCCTAGTCTTTGTTGCCTGAAATTTGATTTATAATCATTTACTCCCTGAAGAAAATCTCATGACACCAATATTCCTGAAATTATTTTTTTTTAATATTTATTTTTTAGTTTTAGGTGAACACATATCTTTATTTTATTTTTGTTTTATGGTGTTGAGGATCGAACCTAGTGCCTCGTGCATGCCAGGCGAGCTACCACTTGAGCCACATCCCCAGCCCTCCTGAAATTCTTGCACATTAAAAATCAGCTTATCCTTTACTTGAAGTGTTGTTATTGGACTGAATATAAACATGGTTGGCTCATACCTTCTTTTTTTGATAATCCTTAAATGTTACTTCACTATCTCCTAGCACTGGGGAGAAAACTTAGGACCACATATTGTTTCCCTTTAATTAAGTAATTTGATCCTTTTATCTTCTTTTCAAAGCAATTCTTCTTTGGCTTTCCTAGGAATTCTATTAGTGTTGTGCTTCATGTCAATTGTCCTAGAGCAATCCTTTCAAAATGTAGATTTGTGTCTTCCCTTCTAGGACATTTTTATTCAAAAATATTATTCTTATCTGTTATTTGACATTATTTTGCTTTTATTATTTAAAAAAATCTTTTGAAAATTATACATATGTTGGATCTCTTTTGCCTAATTGTCCATGGATCATTTTATTTATGATGTATATTTATATTTACTTTGTATACTACTTCATATATAATTTTCTCTCTAATCCTTTTAAATAACTTATGTTAAATTTTGCTTACATTTCATATATTTATGTGTTTTCTACAGGGTTTTTGTTTCTGTGATTTTTCCAATTTTTATCTTCATTTCTCTGATGGTTTTACTTTGCCTTCTAATTTTTGTTTTCTGGGTTCTGATAGCCTACACTCCAGTTTTCTTCAGCAGTCTTTCCATTTCTGCCTTGATTTCCTGCAATTTTGCCTCCTGATCTTTTATAATAGAGGTGATTTTTTCATTAACTTTTTCTGTTACAGCAAAGTGTTTGTTCACAATAACCATCTGCCAGGTGGCATTGCTTTCCTTACGAGTAAGCCTCATCAGTTAAGAAATGTGCTGTTCTTTCTCCTCTTTATTTCTTTTAGCATTTATGATTTGGTGCAGTGCTTGTTTATTTTAAAAATGGATTATTATATAAAAAAATGAAGTTCCCCGTACCAGCTGTTTTTAAGTGGCTATCTGTAATGGGCTAACCTGTATTCCAGCTGTCCAATGTTTACAATAAAAAGGCTTATTGTTTCAGTTTGTATAGAGACCTATATCTTCCAGTAAATATGGCTTTATTTGCATTATTCTTCCTGATACCCTTAGCATCTGTGATCTGAATCAGGCAGATGGAGGCTGCTGGTACCTCTAAGATTAATCTTTTTTCTCCATCTCTCTTATATACATGGGATATAGTTCTTTTCCCTTCCAGAAAAAGGATTACTTTTGTTTATAGTTTCCAAGTCCTCCCCCCATAGAACTCTGTCTCCTCAGCTTTTTTCTATTTCTTCTCATGGTCTCTTCTGTGAATTCTGCTGTTTTTGGCCCATTTTTCAAAATATCTTAGAATCTATTCTACTTTTACTGAAAATATAGTTTGTATTTTTTCCTATTTTTTTCTTTTAGATAGTTTTTAATACAAGAGAGGAGAAAACTAGATTTAGATCATCATCATCATATCAAAAGTCCCAGTGAGATATTATTATTTTTATAGAGGTAAAAATGAAAACATGAAATTGATTTTCATAAATGATCAAAAGGCATTTTTAGAGTTGAAATTTCTTGAGAGATGAGAAGTTTCAATATTTATGAAAATCGAGATGAGATTATTTACAAGTGATTTTCTCTCCTTTTCTTGATAGTAAATGTAACCATTATCTAGAAAGGTAGAGGCAATTTATATTGCTCTAAGGGATTTTTTTCCCCCTTGTCAACTTCTACTATTTTGAAAAAGCATATCAGTTGTAGTTGTATAAGTGGTAAGGATTGTTTAAGTGATAAATGGCTTTCCTTAAAAACTGATCTCGGTCACTTTCAAAATTTCAAAGGGGCTGAGAGGTTAAAGAAGTTGGAGGTTAGTGAGAGTTTCTCTGAGTGGGGTTGTAGGATAAAACTAAGCACTAATTCAGAAGTCACAGAATTCTAGGAAAATCATGAAAGAAACAATCACAACAAAGATCTTTCAACCAATCAAATTCTGGTCTGTTCTAGTAGGAACTGCTTACTTATAGTAGTCTCCTTTAATTAATAGTTTTTCTATTTGCGGTTTCAGTTACCTATGGTCACCATAATCTGAAAATAGTTAATGGAAAATTATAGAAATAAATAATTCATAAAATTTGAATCGGATACCATTCTGAGTAAGAGAAATCTTACACCATCCTACTCTGTCTTTCCCAGGAGGTGAAGAACACATTTGTCCAGTGTATCCATAATGTCTATGTCACCCTCCCATCAGTCTCTCAGTAGCCATCTCAGTTATCAGACTGTTGTGATATTGCAGTTACTTTTTCAAGTAACCCTTACCTAGTAGTCTAATGCTAAGTCACAATATTTGCATCATTCCCTTCACTTGATTGCATCATGTAGGCATTGTATTATATCATCACAAGAAGGGAGAGTAGAGTACAAGATGTTGAGAGAGAGAAATAGAGACATAGAAAGGCACACCACATTCCCATAACTTTTATTATAGTACATTATTATTATAATTGCTCTATTTATTATTAGTTATTATTAATCTCTCAATATGTCTAATTTATACATTAAACTTTATCTGAGGCATGTATGTATAGGAAAAATAGTATTTATAGGATTTGATATTATATGTAATTTTGGGCATCCACTGGGGGTCTTGGAATATATCCTCCATAGATAAAGGGAAACTACTATAGTAAGTACTCTGAATTTGGTATAAAGCAGGCCTATAAAGCAGGCCTAGATTTTTCACTAGGCAACACATTGCTTGAGGTATAGTATCAACAGTAAACAGTACAATTACAATTATGTCTTTAGAATAGAGTGTTTTAATATCCTAATGTTCTTATTGTGAGTCTTCTTAGGGTCATAAAAATGGATTTACATGCTTGATTAGGAACGATTCTTAGCACTGCAGCTGGGTGATCTGTGCTGTGGAGATCCCCTCCCCCAACCCCACTGCTGCTGAGAAAATGCCAACAGCTCTGAGGCATTTCTACCCATAAAAGGAACCAAAAGACTGTGTGTGTAAGTTACAGCACACAAAGCAGAGACCTTCAGATCTGAGCCCCTATTGCTTATGCATGTGTGAAGGAACAAATAAGATTAACTACATTCTTAGGGATGTACTGTTGGAAAAAGAGGATGTCTTTGGTTTTATGATTTTACTGTAGCTTGTGGCTGATTATACATTATGTCATTCTACACTCATGGTGCATTTAACAAGTAAAGTGATTTATTACTAAAAAGACATAATATTCTATAGTGCTTTCAAGCACACAAATGCTTTTATGTACATTATATAATTTGTGATGTTTGGGTGTTTTTGGATAACGCAGGTAAGTTGCTTGGGGACCCCTGCAGTATTGAGTTGTCACAGAGACAGGTAATTTCCTAGAAACTTGATTTCAGTGCAAAATTACATTAGAGAGAGTTGTGGTAATAAATTCAACAAAATGTTTTTAGAGGCTCTCAGGGTTGAGTGAATATGGACTATGAAAAGAGATTATAAACACTTTTAAAAGAGATTTCATGGATTATACTACATTTTCTTTTCTTTCCTTTTTTTTTCTTTTTGTTACCAATGATTGAACCCAGGGGCAATTAACCACTGACCCATATCCAAGCCCTTTTTATTTTTTATTTTGAGACAGGATCTCACTAAGTTGCTAAGGCTGACCTTGAACCTGCACTCCTCCTGCCTCAGCCTCCTGGGCTGCTAGAATTATAGGATTTTGCCACTGTGCCTGGCTTCATACCAAAACAAAACATGTTAAAGTCATCTTTTAAGAATGAGGTTGCACTGGTACTGGTACCAAAACAGGCGGGTGGACCAATGGTACAGAATAGAGGACACAGAGACTAATCCACAAAGTTACAACTATCTTATATTTGATAAAGGGGCTAAAAGCATGCAATGGAGGAAGGATAGCATCTTCAACAAATGGTGTTGGGAAAACTGGAAATCCATATGCAACAAAATGAAACTGAATCCCCTCCTCTCGCCATGCACAAAAGTTAACTCAAAATGGATCAAGGAGCTTGATATCAAATCAGAGACTCTGCGTCTGATAGAAGAAAAAGTTGGCTCCAATCTACATATTGTGGGGTCGGGCTCCAAATTCCTTAATAGGACACCCATAGCACAAGAGTTAATAACAAGCATCAACAAATGGGACTTACTTAAACTAAAAAGTTTTTTTCTCAGCAAGAGAAACAATAAGAGAGGTAAATAGGGAGCCTACATCATGGGAACAAATTTTTACTCCTTACACTTCAGATAGAGCCCTAATATCCAGAGTATACAAAGAACTCAAAAAATTAAACAATAAGATAACAAATAACCCAATCAACAAATGGGCCAAGGACCTGAACAGACACTTCTCAGAGGAGGACATACAAGTACATGAAAAAATGCTCACCATCTCTAGCAGTCAGAGAAATGCAAATCAAAACCACCCTAAGATACCATCTCACTCTAGTAAGATTGGCAACCATTCTGAAGTCAAACAACAACAAGTGCTGGCGAGGATGTGGGGAAAAGGGTACTCTTGTACATTGCTGGTGGGACTGCAAATTGGTGCGGCCAATTTGGAAAGCAGTATGGAGATTCCTGGGAAAGCTGGGAATGGAACCACCATTTGACCCAGCTATTGCCCTTCTCAGACTATTCCCTGAAGACCTTAAAAGAGCGTACTACAGGGATACTGCCACATCGATGTTCATAGCAGTACAATTCACAATAGCTAGACTGTGGAACCAACCCAGATGCCCTTCAATAGATGAATGGATAAAAAAAATGTGGCATTTATACACCATGGGGTATTACGCAGCACTAAAAAATGACAAAATCATGGAATTTGCAGGGAAATGGATGGCACTAGAGCAGATTATGCTAAGTGAAGCTAGCCAATCCCTAAAAAACAAATGCCAAATGTCTTCTTTGATATAATGAGAGCAACTAAGAACAGAGCAAGGAGGAAGAGCAGGAGGAAAAGATTAACATTAAACAGAGACATGAGGTGGGAGGGAAAGGGAGAGAAAAGGGAAATTGCATGGAAATGGAAGGAGACCCTCATTGTTATACAAAATTACATATACGAGGTTGTGAGGGGAATGGGAAAATAAACAAGGAGAGAAATGAATTACAGTAGATGGGGTAGAGAGAGAAGATGGGAGGGGAGGGGAGGGGGGATAGTAGAGGATAGGAAAGGTAGCAGAATACAACAGTTACTAATATGGCATTATGTAAAAATGTGGATGTGTAACTGATGTGATTCTGCAATCTGTATTTGGGGTAAAAATGGGAGTTCATAACCCACTTGAATCTAATGTATGAAATATGATATGTCAAGAGATTTGTAATGTTTTGAACAACCAATAAAAAAAAAGAAAAAAAAGAATGAGGTTGCACCCTAATCTGAAAAAACAGAGCTATGTAGGGGCACTGGAGGGTAACACTTGAGGAATACATTAATATATCTCCTTGTTCTGCCAAGAGATCTACAACTCCTGTGTTTCCGTGTCTTTGTCTCTGTCTCTCCCGTACATACTCAGGAACAACAATGAATTGGATTGCACTTATTTCATTCTTTTAAAAGTAGCCTTAAAATTCAATGCTGGAATATTTATATTGAAATCATCCTTCCCATTACCAATCTGCGGAGGTAGTTATAGAAGTTAATCACTGTGAATATTTCACAATTTTTTCCATGAAACTCTGCAGGTAGTAATCTCCCTGTAAGAGAAACACTGATAGAGTGGGTGATGGAATGAGTGGGATGGTTTTTTGGGAAATACTCAACTCACTGAATGTGTTCCCCCTTCTGTTCAACTTCGTGGATCACTTAAGATGATGGCAGCAAAGGGCAATGGCTAAATATATCATGCATAAATGCAGAACTTGAATGAAGAGGAGATAAAGATGATCTGTGACACCAAGGAAGGGCTATCTATCCATGGAGACATAGTTGGCACAGGGAAGATTGGTGGGGCCTTAATGACAGGGGATGATTGGACTTCTTTCCTACATAATAGGTCGTTCCAGAACCAATAATCCAGGTGAATGACCTTCAATTTTTACTTCTGAACCATACCCAACAGAGTATATGAAACCTGGAGTAAGTACCTCCAAGATGGAATACCACAGGTGACTTGCACCTTTGAGTTCTATGGAAAATAAATCTCAGGTCTATATGATTGTCCATGAACCCCAAATTCTGCTCTGGCTCAATCTTATCACTTGTCATTCAACAATTATAGATGAGATGAGAGCAGGAAGGACTATTCTGTTTCTTCACCTGCCTTTTACTCCTCTGTGTTACCCAGATAAAGTTGACAAGGGCAAGATAACAAATGCTTTTTGAAAGAATTGAGTGCTTCTGCTTTTGTTTTGTTTTTGATATTCAGAGACAATATACTACCAGGCCACTCTCTTTGCAAAGTGAATCCTCTCACACCAATATCATCTCAGATCCTCTGAAGGGAGATGCTGCTATCATTTTGGAAATTACATGGCAATGTCATCTTCAAACCTGTCTAGTTTAAATCCCTCATTTTATATTAAATTTTTTATTGATTGATTTATTTGGGAGGATGGGGTCTTGCTATGGCACCTCGGCAGGTGTTGAACTCATGAGCTCAAATGATCCTCCTGCTTCTCAAGTAACTGGAACTATAGATGTGAGCCACTATACTCAGCTCAATACCACATTTTATAGTTTAAGACAATATCCTTGGTGAATCTAACCAAGAAGGTGAAAGACTTCTACAAGGAAAATTATATAGCACTAAAGAAAGAAATAGAGGAAGACACTAGAAGGTATAAAGACCTCCTGTGTTCATGGATAGGTAGAATTAATATTATTAAAATGTCCATACTACCAAAAGCAATATACAGATTCAATGCAATCCCCATCAAAATACCAATGGCATTCTTCACAGAACTAGGGAAAAAAGTCTTAAAATTCCTATAGAAGAATAAAAGACCCAGAATAGCCAAAAACAATTCTAAACCACAGAAAGCAATGTGGGAGGCATTATAATAGCTTATTTCAAATTATACTGCAGAGTTGTATTAACAAAAACTGTATGGTATTGGCATAAAAACAGACAGGTAGACCAATGGAACAGAGTAGAAGACACGGAGACAAACTCACACAGATACAGTCATCTCCTCCTTGACAAAGGTGCCAAAACCATAGATTGGAGGAGAGACAGCCTTTTAAACAAACAGTGCTAGAAAAACTGGATATACATATGTAGAAGAATGACATTAGACCCACATCTCTCATCCTGCAGAAAAATCAATTCATAATGGATTAAAGACTCAGGAATTAGAGAAGAAACTTTGCAAATGACAGAAGAACATGTAGGATCCACATTCCAACATATAGGTGCAGGCAATGAATTCCTCAATAGGACTCCTAAAGCTCAGGGGTAATACTAAAAGTTAATAAAGGGATGACATCAAATTAAAAAGCTTCTGCATGGCAAAGGAAACAAGGGTGTAGAGAGAAAGTTTATAAAACAGGAGAAAAATCTTTGCTAGCTACCCTTCTGACAGAGGATTAATACTCAGAATATGTAAAGAATACAAAAAGCTTACCACCAAAATGAACAAAATAAAACTAGACATCTCAATGGGCAAATGAACTAGACAGCTTCTCAAAAGAAGAAATACAAATGGTCATATGAAATAAGTATTCAATATCTAGCAATTATGGAAATGCAAATCAAATGGCTATTACCCAGCCTTAAAGAAGAATGAAATGATGGCATTTGCCAATAAATAGATGCAGCTGAAGAATATCATGCTAAGTGAAATAAGCCAATCCTCCAAAACTAAAGGTCTAATTTTTTCTTTGATATGTGGATGCTAATTCACAATAAGTGGAGTGGGGCGCGGCTAGGAAAGAATAGAATTGCTTTAGATTAAGTAGAGGGGAGTGAAGGGAGGGGAGGAGGTCTGAAGGAAGGAAGGGTAGTAGAATTAATCAGACATTATTATCCTATGTGTGTATATGGCTACATGACTGGTGTACATCATGTACAACCAGAGGAATGAGAAATTATACCCCATTTATGTATGATGTGTCAAAGTGAATTCTACTGTCATGTGTAACTAATTAGAACAAATAAAAAACGTAGGAAAGAACAAAAAATACACCGAGGCCAAAAGAACCTTGACCTTGAACAATCACAGGAAAAGTTGTTACTTAATTTTTTCTTTCCATAGATTTGATAGACATTGCTCTGGGGCAGGCTCATGTTATATCTTCTGAATTCCTGATTAATTCACCAAAGAAGAAATATGCAGTCCTTCCTAGTTCTCCTTGCATCAGAGCATAATTTCCATAACTGAATTTCTATGATTCTCACATATACCATCAAAATGTTTTCTGAATATTTTTTTTCCTTGATAAAGGAAAAAATTTAAATAGCATTAGCATGAAATTTGGCATATCAGGAGCTGCTCCTCAAGTTGCTATACCACCACCTCTCAGTTGCTATATCACCACCTCTCTCTCAGAAGACATGGAATTCAGCTAGAGGAAATCCAAAGGAAGAAAACTCTTTATGCACATATCAAAGAAAATTTAGGAATCTTTAGAAAAGGAGCAAAAGAGCACAAAAAGACCAAATAAGAACAAGCACAATCTTTCTTGATTAGCAGGTTATTGATTTTAAGAACCATGAGGGGAAACAGTTACCATCATCAGATACTTTGTTTAAAGGTTGTTGGTGCCCATTTTTTTTTTTTTAAATTCTAGCATCTTTTAATGAACAAATAGATTATACTGTGGATTGATCATTCTTTCCCTCCAAATGCTTCATGTTCCTTTGGGTCTGAGTCCATTGCAGGATTTGTGGCAGTAACTGGACATGTGTCATAGTGGAGCTAAGTTTCTCATCCGCCAGAGGTCCCATTCTCATTTCACGGGAGAAAGGCTCATGAGTTACCCATGAGATGGTGAAAGATGGGAAAACTGAGGTAGTAGTGATACCAGAAAATGGGGTGGCTTTACTAACTCCTTGTGACATGGAAGGCAAAGAAATGTGTTTTTCCAAATGTATGAGGCATTGAAAGCATTTATTTATCTATACCCCAAACCCCCTGCTACTCTTTTCCACTACCATAGAATGAACACCTGGATATCACTTGAAGTTTTGGAAATTACTCGAGGGCCTGAATATAGAAAAAGATGCAATTTGAAATAATTTTTTTTATTGCAGGTATTCCTATACCTAAGGTTAGTTGATAAAATAGTAGGGTTCAAAATAATTCATGGTCTCTTGTAAGTGCCTCTGGGTTGTTTATAGTCTGGAGTGCAAGATTTCAACCTGGATCCACAAAAATACACTAAGTTCTAGATCACCCCAGTATAGAAAATATCTTTAATATACTATTAGAAGTCTGTAGTAATTATGAGGTTGCTCAATAGGATGCTTGGCTGGAGTACAATATCCTCAAGAAGCTTTTAATGTGTTAACCAGTGGGAAGTGATTGAAGCAGAAGAGTAACTCAGGGTGGTTTGCAAATTACTATACATGAGATCCAGTAAGACCAGAGTATTTGTTCAAATGACAGGAGTATTCAGTACTGTAAAACACAGTGATCCATGGTAACCATGGTGACCACAATGTCTCCTATAACACCAAAAAAAAAAACCACAAAAAAAGCCTCAACTGAAGGAGTCAAGATTGAGTGTCCTTTCAGGTGTGGCCCTTGCACTTATATGAAGGTCTCATAGCTACATTAATTCTAAGATCCACACAAATCATGTCTTTGGAAAACCTTAGCATGATATTATGATGTAGATAGACCTGGGGATAATTTGATATTAAAATGTTGGGAGAGAAATGTAATACTCTTATATTGGTGACTTCAGTTCGCTACCGTTGGTTAAGTTGACCTAAATTAATTTGAATGCCAAGAGAAAAAAGCAAAAGATAGAGGTGATCTAAAAGATTGTTTAGTCTAGGCTTCACCATCCTGTTAGGACTGTACCTCAGCATGTTGACAGGCTGCCCAATTCTCCCAAAGAGTTGCAGAAGCTATGGTGTGTTTGAAGTGCAAATTGTAAGTCACTAGAAGTAAATTCATGAGAAGCTTCCCATTATAGAAGGGAAAAGAATAGATGAAATATAAAGGGAGTTGGAAGAATTGGGGTGTATGGTCTGAGGATGACAAAGATGAAAATTTCCTTGATCTTCAAATATATGAAGAGCCATTATTGTGGGAATAACCATGGGGTTTTCTCTATCACTGCTGAGCTTGAGGGACAGGAAATGGCTCTGGTCTGCAGCCTTGATAGATTCTGTTAATCAAAAAGAAGGAATATAGCATGGGAGTGTTATTAAAGGGATAAATGAATGAAATGAATAGGGCAGAACTTCTACCACAAAGTTTATGCCTAATACTGACACTTGAGATTTAGCATCCATTCTCTGCCTTTTTTGAAAAGTTTGGTTAAAAGTATGTTTAGAATGGAAAATTCTTAGGGCTCTTATTTACCAGCTTGAACTATTACAAATGTCATCTGAAATTCATTTTAGCTGAGGAGAGAAGCATTTAGGGCTCTTAGTTCATACTAATCCAATATGAGTAGAGGGAAGGTATTCTGGGGAGAGAGCACAGCCTCTTTTCTCCTAATAATTCTTGCTTTGACAAGTATAAAGTGCCCCATTATTAGTGTAGATGAACATATTCATTGCATCTCTTGCAAGCATACCAGCTGAAAATTGCTATACTTTCTAAGAAATGAATAGCTGCATTTTATAAACATCACTCATAATTCTTCAGAGGCTTGTACATGGTGAATATTAAGGAGATCACTTGCTTGCTATTTTCTTCCTAATTAATCTCATTATTTGAAAGAAAAGTTATATAGCACATACTTAAGGAATTAAGTTTCTTTTTTTTGCCTTAGGATATAGCATAAGAAAAACAGAGATAAAAACTAATCCTTAATAGAGTTAGGAAAACAACTTTATGCCTATTTAAAGCACTCAGAACTCACAAGTTTGAAATTTGACTGGAAGCAAAATGTTTTGGATTTTTTTCCCCTAAAGATACCAAAATTATTTTTTATGAATTTTAAACAAGGCCAATGCAATCTTTTTGAAGGTATGTTCTTGATGGTCAGGATGTATCTTTTTAGGATGTGGGAGAATAAAATAATTTATATATATATATATATATATATATATATAAATGATCCTGACTGTTCATACAGGGTATTAACTTCAGTGAAGACTCATGGCCAAGACAGTGGGGCTGTTGGCTTGTCATTCATTTGCTCATTCAATAAACATTTCTCCATGGCTATTGTATTGTAGGCTCATTCCCAGGCATTGGGGACATAAAAGAGAACCTTGCCTTCAATAAGTATATATTTTAGAGCGAGAATAGCATTGGGCAATTTAAATAAGCAAGATAAAATCTAAAGAGTACATAAACAAGTTCTGAAAAGGAACCCAAATTCATCACGGTGGTCTGGCCTCACTGAGGAGGTAACACTTGACCTGATAGATCTGAAACCCAATTCTGCCACTTAGCCATGTGATGTTGGACAGGTGGCTCCTCTGAGCTCCAGTTCCTCCCCTGTGAACTCTACTACTCAGAGATAATACAAAGCTCAAGCGTGATAGCAGAGGTCAGAAGGGCCTACTCCGCTATTTAATATTAGCTAATTAAGATTTTTATTTGTTAACTGTGACCATTACTGCAAAAAGATCAGGAACCAGTTTTGTTTATTATGGAGCATTTGGCTTGGGCCTCAAAGCATCTTTGTGTTCTCTTGCTGGCAAGTAGGGTCATGTTTGGAGGCCTGATTTACCAATTTGTATGAAGATGGCTTGAGAGACTCCAAGGGAAGGCTTGGTCCCCACCAGCAGCAGGGCTTGTCATCAGTTGTCCAGAGAAGGGTGGCTGAGTTCCAATTATGCAATTTCTGCCTCTTCCAGGATTTGTTCACTCTCTCTTTTGGGAACCACATTGGAGCATATGTGGAGGCCTTTTTGGACTCAGAGAAATTGTGTTGTAGGAGGTTTTCCAGTTTTGTTTTTTCCTCTTTTCCCTCCAAATGTTAGGTCAAAGCATGAAGCAGAACAGAAGGGTTTGCAGAGGGGAAACAGATGTTTACTGTTCATTTCATAATCACAGGGCTGGATGGATATGGAAGAACAATAATAGTTTCCAAGACAGAACTGCACTAAAACCGCCCCAAGGATTCCAGACTCTTTCCTGTTGTTTAAGACTGCTTTGCTTCTTCCCAGGAGAATAGGTGTTTTCTAACTTCCCTTGGTGACCCCTCCAGAGGTTTTATAGTCATCCTGATTTTTTTATGTGCAGCAGTCTCAGGCAACAGGAATCCACACTCATGTAGCTTTGCAGGTCATGCTCAAGGTCAACACTTACTCCAAGCACCCAAGTTGGCCTGATCACTCTCCCTCTGTTAGGCTTGATGATTCCCATGTGCCCTATTCAGAATTTGGAGGCTTCTCTACCCTCCCTGCACCAGCCCTCTCCCAATACTTGCTGATTCTGTTTTCTGAGTTCACTTCTTTCCAGGGTCTCTTTCCATGTCCCAGCCATGGGTACAGATCTTTTTTGAGAGCACCCTGTTTCCTCATTTAGGAATCTGCTAGCTGTTTCTGTCAGACTCTAAAGGCCTCTTCTGTTTCACACAATCTGTTAGAAACTCCCAAGTCAAGGAGTTTTATATGCATCTATGCTTTTAAATTGTTTTTTACTGATTGATGGTTGATTATAGAATTGCTCCTTTTGGCTTGATTTATAGGCATCTTCATAGCATAAAGAAAGGTTTACCAAACTTCCTAAATTATACTAGCTTGAACTATATAGATTTATGATATTCAAGTGGTTTTGAACTATAAAATGACAGTTTCACAGATTCTACCTAATAAGAAATGCTCAAGATGCTTATTGAAATTCATAGTCACAGCTCTTTCTTTTAGACGGTCCAGCTTAGCAGCCTGGGTATGGATCTAAGAATTTGCATTTTTTTTTAAAGATAGAGAGAGAGGAGAGAGAGGAAGGAGAGAGAGAGAGAGAGAGAGAGAGAGAGAGAGAGAGAATTTTTTTTTAATATTTATTTTTTAGTTTTTGGTGGACACAACATCTTTGTTTGTATGTGGTGCTGAGGATCGAACCCGGGCCGCATGCCAGGTGAGCGCGCTACTGCTTGAGCCACATCCCCAGCCCCTAAGAATCTGCATTTTTGACAACCATTTTTTTCCCCTCATGACCAAGTAAGTCTAGGAAATACAAGTATGTCATCTATATTGAATGAATAGCTAATTCAATATGGTGCTTGGGGCAGTTTGTCTTGTTTATATGTGACTATTGTGTTTGATAGAAGCAATTTCAACATAGTGACTGGGGTGAAGATTACTAAGTGTCGATTAAAATCTGTTTGTCCCTTTTTTGGATATATAGCTGGCCTCCCTTGAAATGTGTGGCCCACAGTCTACATTCTCTTCAGCAAGATGTGAACAAAAGGGAGGCATGTCATGTGTGGGACTGCATAGTCTTCCAATTTCTGCTCTCCAGATACAGAGAACCTTAAGGACTTGGTGATGACAGAGTCAAAAGTCAAAAATGGAAAGAAGTAGATCCCTGAATGACCACATGAACTAGAACCATCTCACTAACCTGAATACTTGCCCAGGTCTCTTATATGATTGAGAAATAGGATTCTAACAGTTTGCACCATCATATATTAGGGTCTATTTGTTATAGCATTCTTGCTTTCCTGTAGTGTGATACCATCATTACAAAAACCTAAAAAGCATGCTGTTGGCTTAAGCTGTTATGTGGCAGATGGTTAGAAAACAGAGCAGGTTGCATAGATGATTTTGTAAAACTATTGTCAGTGAAACCTGGATGATTAACTTAGTTCCTACTGAGTTCAGAGCACTCTATGAAAAGACTGAATCAGCCAGAATGTCAGTGTATGTTAGTTGGTACTCCATATGTTTAGTAAGACATTAAAGAAAGGTGAGAGCTGCATTGGTTGCTTTTTTAAAGCAGAGATTGATAGACATTACCTTACAGATTTTAAAGAAAAAAATCCATTGTTTCTGAATTCCTCACAAATAGAATATACAATTAAGAAAGAATTTGAGCAGCAAATATCCATGAAGATGTCTGTTAAATCAGGAGAACCTTCTGTCTGTCAAAGATGGGTATTGAACACCCTCTAAGCCTACTGTTTCAGACACCATGTAGCTATTGTTAATTTGAGAGCAAAAGGAAGCAGGCTAAACATATTTAAGAATTACATCCAAAAAAGATACACATTGGTCTTAGATGCAGTTGTCAGCACAGTAACTTATCAGAAGCTTGGTGAGCATTATTTTCTTTTTCTTCTTCTCCTCCTCCTCCTCCTCCTCCTTTTTTTTTTTTTTTTTGGCAGTTCTGGGGATTGGATGCAGGACCTTATGCAGGCTAGGCAAGTGCTCTATCACTAAGCTACATCCCTAGCCCTTTAAAAAATTTAAAAAAAAATTTTTCCCCCTGTGGTATTTTTATTGATTTAGCCATGTAGTCAGAACATCAATTCTTTATGTTATGTTTAATTGTATCACATTTAAATTGAAATTTAAGTCTATGGTGCAATGTAAAGAGATTATTTAGGGTCCTTATTTCTTTAGCAGTTTTAGTAAGAGGAATTGAATTTAAAAAATGCTATGAGAAATTGTTTTCAGGAACATCTATTTACTCAGTATATATATATATATATATTTTACTGTACAAATTGCTTATTTTTTTTCCTTTTTAAATTTTTATTTTGAGACAGGGTCTTGCTAAGTTTCCCAGGCTGGCCTGAAATGGTGAACATGCCACTTCAGGCTCCTGAGTAGCTGGGATTACAGGTGTGGCCACCATGCCCAGCTGACCTAGTAAGTTTTTTCTTTCTTTAAATTTTTTTTTCTATATTTTTTATTGGTGCATTACAGTTATACATAATGGAGGGATTTCTTGTTACATATTCACACATACAGACCATATAATAATATAATTTGGCCAATATCATTACCCAGTAGTTCCCCATTTCTCTCCCCTCATCCCTCCCCTTGACCTGATCTCTTTTCAGTTTTCATGAGACCAGTCCCCCTTTTCTTTTCCTTTTTCTTCTCCACATATGAGAGAAAACAGATGATCTTTGACCTTATGAGTCTTAGCTTGAGGGAGTTGTGTTTCCTAAGAAACTCCAAGATTGGACTGAATATGCTTATGACTATAAATGACAGTTGAGCCCCCCAAATTACACAAGCAAGAAGCAGACTGAGAAAGCTGTGCAGCTCCCAAGGCCCAATTCAAATGTGGATTATGGAGGGAAATGGACAAGGAAGAAAGGTATTTCTCCCAGACCACAGCATCAGGGTCAATTCAAGAACCTTCCCAATGAAGAATCTCAATGCTTGCCATTAGGATTCTATTATTGCTATGTGCCTTTCAGTCTTTTCTTTCTAAAGGAGGGGTGGGCACTGAATATTTTGGTCCTTCCTTTCCTATTCTACCATTGTATAAGTGGTGATTGGGCAGATGGCCTAGATAAATGGCCTCTTGTTGGACAACAAGGACTCTCCTCTTGACCAAATCGAGAAGTCGATGTACCCCTACTCACGCTGGACTTTGGCATGGTAGCAGTGGCACAGTGGGATTCTGGGGAGAAGGGTGAATTTCCATAAGGATATTTGGTGGCTGGAGAGAGTGCTCATTACCATCAAAATCCATTCTCTCCTTTTTTTGGGGGCAGGTAGGTTGTCTTTTTCTCGGCCTCCCTTAAAACGAGGTGTGACCTTCCGACTAAATTATCTTCTGTGGAGAGGGACTGGAAATGATATCTGTTACTTCCAGGCCTGGTCCACGAAACTTTTTTTCATTCCAGATTTTTTGTGCTCATTCTCATTAGGATTATAGGATGCAGATTAGCTATCCATCCTAAAGGCTGGTCTGTTCACCAAAGGCAAGTATTCTGAGTCCCTAAATGACCATATGGAGGAAAGAAGCCCTGCTGACTTGGATACTGGACCAGGAGCATAATATTAGCAAGGAATACCCTCCCACTAAGTTAATCCATTACGTGTTTGTGTCTGTTTGTTACAGTAGGTTAGTATACTTTAACACTGGCTTTTAAATTAATGTTATTAGTTATAAAAACATAACCTATACAAACTGTTCATATTGTTTATTATTCTCTGGTTCCCATTTTCTCCATTAGAAGTTTTAACCTTTGGAAAATTGATTAATATTTACGTATGCTGGTTTCATCAACAGTAAAACTGAGAAATCCTCTGATCTCAGAGGATCATTGTGAGACGGCAATGAGTTAATGTATGAAAAAAAATACTTCAAATATGCCTGAATTCATAGCAAACACTGTGTAAATGGATAGCTCTTGTTATTTGGTTGACGTATATTCTAGTGGCATCTCATGATTCAAACCATCACACTGCTTGTGTGTGCATATGTGGCAATAATGAAAGGGATACTGTTCGAGAGCAAAGAATGCCATAGATTAAAGCTGTGCGATGGGCCAAAACAAGAGGCTGAGCAAATGCACATGAATCATATCCTTTTGTTTTGTGAAAATTGGGTACATCTAAAAAGTTGATGGACTTACAGTGGACTCAGGGACAATGTCAGGCTACTCTGTGACTCAGAGTTGGCCCCTATTGAATTCATGATGAGATTTATCCCCAGAAAATATTCAGTTTCTGCTAACTAACCCAGAAAGTATTTGTTTGTGGGAAAATAAAACTTCAAGCACATGAGAACCTGCATCTTAACACCAAGGGGTAGGACTTCCATAGATCCTTGTGGATTTTGTGCTTGGGATTAATGAGGGAGCCTCTTTCTTTGAATTTTCTTCCCTGTCCTTATGTTTGTTGCCTTCCTTCATGTTGCCTTTGTGGAACAGGACATTGGATCCCAAAACATTGGGGTTCAATGTACTGAGCTGACTCCGAGTGATATTTGCTATTTGCCCCACAGGAAGAAGTGGGAGACATGGGTGGTATAATGAAAGCTGTCCCAGGAGTTGTTTACCTAAGGTCAGCTTTACGAGGCAGTTCCTAACCTGCACAGCGAAGGGAGCCAGGCTGGGT
This sequence comes from Marmota flaviventris, assembly GCF_047511675.1. Taxonomy (NCBI): domain Eukaryota; kingdom Metazoa; phylum Chordata; class Mammalia; order Rodentia; family Sciuridae; genus Marmota; species Marmota flaviventris. The sequence goes on from NC_092499.1 coordinate 69,746,407, forward strand.
AGAGCTAAGTCTTGCTCAGAGGGCACCTGTCTACCAGGTGTGAGTTTGTTACAGTAGGTTAGTATACTTTAACGTTGGCTTTTAAATTAATGTGAGTTGGTTGCTGCCCTCGGTGTGTTGCTGGCTAAAGCTGAAATGTGGAGTGCAGGGGGGATGAGCAATTGCAGTGTCCAACCCCGAAGTGGTTGCTCTTTCCTTATGCTACTTTGGTCACAGATATGTACTTCTCTTTCTGCCCCCATCATTTGTTAGTCTTTTTTTCTTACTCCCAGGAAAAGAAGCTCACAATGTATCATCTCTGCAGGACATTTCACTTCCTCAGTGCATTTCCCACTCTGGAAGCCTCAGGAGAAAGTTGCCCTCCTAAGCACCACAAGGTAGACTGTGGAAGGAACTATAGGGCAGCTATGATTCCTGCCATTGTGCATCTTTAGGGTCGCTTCCCAGAGACCAGAAACAGCCTTCACCCACATCACCCTGCCTCAGGAAGAGACACTGGGAGGTGGGATGGGATATCTATTGACTTGGGTTTTAGAAGGTGGCCCTCTCCTGTTTCCTCTTTCATGAACTTCTTGTATACTTTTAATTAAGGTTAAGAAACTGGTGATTTATTTCATGGTCCCGTGAGAGTTGCTTTAGGTTTTCTTATAGCTTACAAAAAAATAAAACTCATTCTTTCTTTGGCATCTTAGAAAGAGGAAAGGAGAAACTCCTGAGTCAATTTTCTCGCATAGGCAGTACTGTGTCACAGTTTTCGTAGGCCTGGGACTCTGTTTTTATTCACTCATACCTCTTTTATGTCATTTCCCATCCCCCCCACCCCCACCCCATTCCCCCAGCCTGTGGACTGGACATGGTTTTCCCGCCTGCTCTGGTCATTGTGGTTGTGACTGTATCCACCTTGGCTGATTGCTGTTCAATTTTGTGGAAAAAGTTAGCCCTGGTTTTCAGTTCTCTAGGAAAGCAGCTTCCTTTGGTACCTCACTCAGCTGATAGGGTAGCTGGATTTTCCTCTTTTCCATGAATTGTGTTAGTTTCCTGCCTAGGCTGTCTGGGTTCGCAAATATTGGCTTAAAGTGAATTTTCAAATTTGACGGTTTTTGACAGAAGAGCTGTTAAGAGGGATGGGTTTTGGAGAAAGATCCTTAGACAAAATATATTTTAATTCAAAGGACAGTAGAAAGGTTAAGTCCAACTATATCAATAAATGGTTTTCAGCTGGATTTGGCTTATTTACACACCTATATGCTTAAACATAAAAGCCATGTGCTCAACCTCACTTATTAAACATACAATCCCGCTAAACAAAAAATGCAAGTCTTATGTCATACATTACATGACACATTAATAGATAGAGAAATTTTGTCAGGAAAAGCTCCACGATGAAATTCAAAGCTATTGATCAGGATAGGATGGGAGGAGAAATGTGATTGCCCATGGTAAACTGAAGGCTTAAAGTTGTGAAGACATCTTGCATCCTCCTGAGAGCAAGTAGGAAGCGGGGCCCAGAGATGTTTTTTAGATACACGTGTAACAAATGTGAGTGACCCATTGCATCTAGCTATTTTGTAGTCCTAGCTCTCAGTCAAATTTGGGGTGACTCTGAAATGTGCTCTCTATAGAACTACAAGAGTTTGAGTGGTCTATCCAAAGTTTAAGCTATCCAAAGTAATGCAAATGGAGGAATACAAGTGACATTTACACATTGTGGAGTTTCACTCTTGACAGATCTGTCAAGTGTCAGATCTGTCAAGGCAATTAATACCATTTTACAATTACAGTATAGATAAAATGATCATCCAAAATATGATCAAAATAGTTCAAAAAATAGAATCACTTAATAAATGTTTTTATAAGTTTATTTCTAAAGAGATATCTGTTGGACTACAATTCGTTCATTTTTCCTCAAAGTCCATATGGACCACGAACTATCTAAATGCTGAAGGGACCAAGAAAATTAAGACATACTAATTAATTTATTCAATGACTATTTATTGAGAGTCTACTATTTGTCAGATGGCACTTTTTTAGAAGCTGGGGATAGCAAATAAATATATAATGTCTTTGTATTAAATATCATGAAGAAAGATGCAGCAAAATAGAAGGTCAAAGTGAGTGTGAGGTCAAATAGAAGGTCAAGTGAGGCACATGTATTAAATAACTGAAGCTAAGGAAGCTCTAGGGGAGTGTCAGGGCAAGGTGAGAGCAAGTATAAAGTCTTCAAGGAAAGAAGGTGTTTGGCATGTTTGAGGAATAGAGAGATGGCTAGTGTGGGGAGAGTGTTCAGAGATTAGGTGGGAGAGAAATCAGGGACAGAGTCATGGGGTGCCTTGCACATCTGACAAAAGATGGAGTCTGAGTACTGAGGGAATCCCTGGAGGGAGCTGAGGCTCTGGATAGTCCCTCTGCCAGCTGGGTGGAGAATTGACTCTAGGGGGAGCATGATTGTAAGAGGGAACTTGGAGATGATTATTGTAGTATGGATGAGAGAGGATGTGGTGGTGGCTGGTGATCAGGTTTGAGATGTTGAATTCAGTGGTAGGAGCAGGGCATAATAATTGATGATTTGAATGGAGAGATATGAGGGTGTTTCACAGGAAGAAAGAAAGAGGATAATACTTGTTCTCAGTCACTGCATAGAAGGTAATGGCCATATTCTTGTAAGGCAAAGAGTAGGAAAGAGTGAGTTGGAGGCAGTGAAAGCTTCTGTTTGACAGATGCCCATTAGATATTCACATGGTCAGTTGGGTATCTGAGTGTTCCCAGTTCTGGGGGTACAGATATCAGTTTGGGAGTTATTAGTATGTAAATGAATTTTGAAGTCATCTACTAGATACCATCAACCAGGCATGAGCCTCAGTAGATAGGAGGACCAAGGGACTGAATACTGAGGTATGCTAATATTTAGTGGTTGGGAAGAGAGGGAGGTGGAGGCAGAGCAGATGGAGACAGGTTGCTGGTAAGTGAGCTAAACACCAGCAGAATGTGGTGTCTCAGAAACAAAGGGCAGAAAGTGTTTTAAGAAGGAGAGTAATAAACCACACAAATGGCTTCCAAGAGACCATGACGACGACTGGATTTGGCGAGGCATGGTCCCTTCCTTCAAGGGGCTCACAGCAAGTGGGGGATGGGAAATTAAGGAAACACATAAATTGGGATACAATGGTGTCGTGCCCTAGAGATGTGAACACACTTCCGGAGATGGACTGAAGATGGAGCAGGGAATGTCCCTAGAGAGTCAAAGAATGCTACATGGAGGAGATGTATTTTTGGATTCTTGAATTTAGAAAGAAGGGATTCAAACCAAGGATTCATAGAACTTAAAAAATTATTTTTCTAGTTGTTTGTTGATTTTTCTCCATCACTTATGTAAAATTGGTATTTCCATCCCCCCCAAGTTAATATTCCACTGCTACAACTCGATGCACAGCTACCACCTATCAGCACACATAGTAATTGTTTTGTAAGGACAATAATGCACTCCACCATATTCTACTCTTCTATAGGATATTCTTGATATTACATCTTCCCCTGACAGAGCCTTTACTTTTAGTTACATTTTAATTCACTTTCATAGGGGGATACAAAAGTGTACATAACTTATTCTTAATAATAACTGCTGAAAAAACTATTGCTTTTCACATATGAGGTTCCAAGAACTTCACATGCTATAGTTCATTTTGTTTTCACAAATAATTTAAATACCTTTATTGTCCCTGTTTTTACTCTGTCACAGCTGAAGTACAGAAAGGTTAAGTAACTTGCTCAAAGCCCACAGAATAAGTAGTGACAGAGCCAGTATTAGAACTGGTCATCTGACTTTGGAGTTCATTATCATATTGTATCCAGAATAGTATGTTGTACTTTTATCCTTACTGTTATATTTCTGTGTTCCTGGGATGAGCCGTTAGTTATTAGGGAAAAGTCTTTAAGGGATAGGCCGATCTTTGATTTCAATTGCCATCTTTTTTTAAGGACTCAGAAGCCCGATTACAGGTTGTCATTTCAGAGTGGGTCAGAAGAACCCATGAACTGGATATTGGATCTAAATGGAGAAGAGTGCCTTTAAATCTTTGACAATTGATTGTAGATTGTCCTGTGACTGTGTATGGATTTATGTTCAACCAGAGCATGTGTGAGGAGGGTGGTGGCAAAAGCAGCTAGAATGTTTGTGATAGAGAGTGTCCTCTGCTAATAGAGGTGATAAGTTCATTATGATCCCAGATGCATGGGGCACACACCTTTATTTCCTTTTTAACCTTACCAAAAGTGCAGGAGAGGATTTCATATTTAAAGAAGTACAAAGTGTAAGGCAAAGCCATCGTGGTTAGGAATGCCTGCAATGCAAAGGATTGCTCTGGGTACAGTAGTTGTGGTTTTCTGGGTGCTCAAATAATACAATGGCCAAAGTCTGAGATGTTTTGATGCTCAAACCCCAATAAGTGTGTACATAATTGAAATAGAAAATAATTGGATCCTAGCAGAATCTAGACATAGTTCAGCCTTGGTTTGATCTCTAATGTGTCTTTTAATAGGCCGACTTTATTTCTAACGATGGTTTTATCTTCTTCCTGACACCACTGTAATTGGTTCACCCAAGAGATGAGGATTTGGATACATAATTTTTCTAAGCATTTGAAGTCTCTCCTTCTAGAAGATTTTGAGTTCTACCTTTGATCTAAAGGTTTCTGAAATAAGGTGCTAGCCACTTTTCACTTCATGGTAGAAAGAAGATATAGCATAAATAACTTTTGCTAGGATGTTTTCAAGAACAGTTTCTGAGTAACTTTCTGAAGGCATAGAGCCACAAATTTTATAATTAGTCTTTTTTCTCCCTCAAGATAAAAGTTTATCTGCTCTTCTCTTTATTCTGCTCTTATTAAAGTGCTCTTTTCTGGGCATAGTTATTATATTTTCAGCAAAGCTTAAGGGACCCAGCATTAAAATTTTCTCATAGTTTCAACAAGTGTAGAAAAGTTGCTGGGAAATGGATCCTGTACTCACTGCTGCTATGGGGTAATATTTTTGCAAGTTATATATGTGCCTGAGGAAGGGAAGACTTAGGTGACCATCTAGCTCTGGAAGGGAAGCTGCTTCCTACAGAAGGAGGATTTTGAATGGCCACAGAGCCAAGCAAACACTCAAACTGGCTTCCTGTGGGCCATTTCCTCTTTGCTGAAACTGATCCAAAGCCAAGGCAAAGAAAAGAAAAATTTTCCTCCTATGAAATCTCAAATCTCTGACGAGTCACCATTCCGAACACTGTTCAAAAACTAACGCAACTATACATTTGAAGTATCTCACAAATTTGCATGTAAGAAACTTTATAATATTTGTTTTGAAAATTAAGGGAACAAGTCAGAATCAAAATTGGAAAATTCAGATCATGCTATCACACTGACAAGTAACACCTATTAACTTTAGAATAACAAAAGCTGAAAGTCCACTGAAAGAAGTCGTCACTACGGTATCTTAACTGTCATGCCTTAAAAGAACTTATGCTCAATTTTGTCCTTTCAGGACATGCTTTAAGAGATTCAAATTTTATGTGTACTTTTATTTTTTAAAATGTATCAATTAGAAATGTTTCTTTTAATCTGAGATACAGATTACCTAATTAATATTTCAAAACTTCAAAAACTTTTTCTCTCCATCTAAAATCCCAAGAAAATGAAAGTACAGTATTTTGGTACCAAGTACTATAGAAAAGTTGAGTGTTTTATTTATTAATCTTATCATTTTCATTTCTAAACAGCATGAGATGAATAGAGGAAACATAGCAAGACATTTCTTTCATCAGTTGTGTGTTTAGTGGTGTTTTTTTTTTTTTGGATAGGAAAAATTGTGATGCAATTACACTATATCTTAAAATGTTCACAATAAAAAGTTGATGAATCTTCAAGCAAATGACTAAATCTCTGGCCCCAAAGTCTAGAGGGCAGTTCAAAGTATTTTACCAAGGGTTATTCATTTGCCTTGATTGGGGGTGGTGTTACAATACAAATTGATGCACAAATCCTTCTCCCCACAATTCTGGCAAAGTCTTTGATTGTATTTTTTAGTGATCTCCACAGTGCCTGCCAGGCCTGTGCCTAATACTGACACCGAACTCAGCCAGGTCCCTCTGAACTTGGGGTCTGGCCTCCCACGCTGTGCATCTGGATGCATGAGTCCCACTTTTTCTTACCTGCATAGTGGTCAAACACAGTGGGCACGTACTCCTCCGGGAAGGCATCATTGGCATAGCTCATCAGCAGGCAGGTTTTCCCCACGGCACCGTCCCCAACCACCACACACTTCAGCATCTTTTTCTCCTCGTTGCCACTGCAACTGCAGCTGCTGTCATTTCCCTCTTTGCAGTTCATTCTTGCGGCTCCAGCTGCTGCTGCTGCTGCTGCTGCTTCCAAAGCACATGAAGCGGTGGGAAGTGAGCGCCAGGCTGGAGTTACCCTGCCTTACTTTGGCTACCTTGGATCATGCAGGCATGTCCGAGGCGCGCGGATGCCCTGTTGCTTACCATTCTAGTAAAGTAAGGGAGCCCACACTTGGGGGAATTATTAAAAGGGTCTATTCCTCTTCCCTATCAGTTCCACTTAGGAAACGCTCCTTCCCGTAGAATTCTAGAGGCTTCCCCACACCTCAGAAATTTCAGCAGCCTGAGGGTTTCACTCTGCTCTCGCCCTCTCCAGCCTGGCTGAAGGCACGGAGGAATTTTGCTAAATCTTTCCCATTTTCCACCTCACATCTAACATGGAGGAAAGCTGCGCTTTTAAATGGAGATTTCCCCCTGCTTCCTCCAGCTTGCCGAGTATCAGGAAATCATGGGTTTCCTGCTGCATTCCATATTAGGATCAGTGGGCTGGGGAGGGCTGCAACAATGGGAGCTCTGTGTGTGTGTGTGTTTGTACTTCTGGGGAAGGATGCCAGGACATGGAGTGGGAAAACACTAGGGGTCCCATTGCAGACTCGAGCGGTCAGACTTCCTGTTCTGCCCGCTGCTAGTCAGGCTGTTTGCTTGTGGCTGGCTGGGAAGAAGCCGACGACAGGATGGAAACCCGGAGTACTGTCTGCCACAGAAACAGGGGGAACGGTTTGAGTAAGCAGAGAGAACCACACCAGCAACTGAAGGATAACATATGACATCATCCCTCACTGAATCACCAGTGAAAATCTCTGCAAATTAAAAACGGACAGTTGTTTCTTTTACTTTCTTAAAATGAGAACCCTCAAGAGATTTCTTTTTGCAATAAAGAAGACAGTTTTCCAGAGTTACATAGTTTCAAAAGCAAAATTTTATTATAGGTCATAGGTACCTATAGTACATGTGATCAGGTTTACAAGCTGCCACATTGGAGGGCAATGCTCAGATATGTATTCCAGACACTAACATTTTTTATGATTGTAGCACATAAGAAATCAATTAGAGGTGGGATGTTTGCATTTTCTTATTAGTAAATAAACACACATGCACTTGGCTCTTATTTAACACCCTTTGGAAACAAGAGGGTGAAGGATGGCTTTTTGATTTGGGTCCCCAGTGCTGTTTTTGCTTGGAGGATCCCGTGTTTGATTTAGTCCTCTCCCCTTGGATCAGGCTGGCCCTCTTCAATTACAAAGGAGTCATTGGCAGCTAATTTATTTGTCGGTTGGGTCTCTCAAAATGAAGCCCCTTTGAAGTTCTGCATTTGATTAATGTACTTGGTCTTGGAAAAGAAGTGGTACTCTGCAAATGATTTGACAAATGGATTTCTCTGAGATTTTGAAGGATTCACATTATTTAATTGCTTTGAAAATTAAATAAAAAAGTTTTTCTGGGTGGGGGCAAGGTGGGAAAAGTCTGTTTTTATAAGTGGTTATCTATAATATTTATACCCACGTATCATACATATACCATCATCTAATATAGTACCAAATTTCTTCTGTTTTAGATCAGAGTAGCATTTTCCATAATGTGTAGTGTCCCAACATTTCTTTCCTAAAAAGGAATGGTGTTTCAGTTAGGTTATGGTATGTTAGCTAGGTTATATTGCAATAACAGACAATCCCCACACCTCAGTGGTTTAAAATAACATGTATTTCTTTGCTCACCTTGTATTTTTGTTCTGTATCACTGTCATCTTTATTCAGGGATCTAGGCTGGTAAAGTAGTCATGCTGAGAATGTTGATGATCAGTGAGGCAGAAGAAGAAATGAGTATGGTAGAGGCATTGATTCTTAAATCTTCCTGGACATTATTCTTTTGTTCATGTCTATTGACTAAAGCCAGTGATATGTCTGTGCTGGGTTCAACAGGAGGATCAGAAGTTTAATCCTACCATGTGTTGGGAACCATATATTGGTGAATAGTCTGAATGATAACCAGAGAGTTGCAATATGAAAGTTGAATATTTGCAATATGAAAGTTGAATGGTTTATGTTTAGTGCCAATCTGAAGCATTTGAAGACATGTATGATTACATGTGATTTACAAATTTTTCTTTAATTTAGTCTTCCTAGAATACTTGGAATATGTGATAATAAAATTGCAATTTGAAAATATGTGTTTTATTTCTAGAAAAAAGGCTTGAGTATGAATGTGGTAGCCAAATCAGTCTGTGTAGGTGAGGAAGTGATTGGCAGTGTTGAGGATCCCTCCTGAAGATGAACAAGATCATTCTGAGCACAGTGTGATGATATGTGTTTGGTGGAACTTTGACCTTACTCCTGAGGTTGGGCAGTAAATGTGGCATGATACCTAATTCATGGAGCACTGAAACATCATTACCCAGCCTGGCCAACTAAAAGCCTGTGTCCCTACACCACAAACATGCTCCTGTGCACTGAGAAGTTGGTCTAGGAAAAAAACTGAGAAATTGGATGGAGGTGAATTTTTGCTCTATCTGTGTATAACCTAGACCTTGCACCATCAGACAAGAATATTCAAGTCCATTCTGGTTACTATGTGGACAGTGATTTGAGCCAGTTGAGAGATTTGAAGCAGCTAATTATGGGTCCTTTATCTTGAACTCAAAGGATTGGCAATCTGCCAGATTGGATTATATACAAAGATTGGTTTTGGCTATAGAGAATGTTAGCTCTATTTCTCAGATTAGATTTGTTTTTTTTTTTATCATTGTTTACTGCCTCTTAAATTTAATATTTATGGAGAAAGAAAACTTTTGAGACATCCTAGTAAAAATGACAAAAGTTAAAATCTTAATATCTCAGCCTGCAAAGGGGATCACATTGTCCATGAGAATAAATATTTTAAAATATTTAAATATCAAAAGACTGACATGAACCAGGATAACAAATTCTTAAAAACAATTCAGCATTGTTTTCAGAGGTCTGGGAGTCCATAGAATTATGTTTGCTTGCCCAGGTAGAATGATCAAGAATATACTTTGATTCCAAAGATTTAAACATATACTAAGTTTGGAAGTGGTATGAAGACCACTGTGTAAAATACTCTACCAGATGCCTGTACTTTTGGGTCTTGGGCCATGTAAATGATTGAGTGGTGGTTACATAGCCATTAATTATTTGGTTTACTTCACCACCAAGTTTATACAAGCTTACCAGCATGTGGTGAAATCTTGTTGGGTGATATTTTCTGCTTTTCCCAAGAGATCTTAAGCACTGAATCCCTCTTGTCCTCTGAGCTTTGGCTTCCCATGAGTTTCTGCAAATGCCAGCAGGTTTTTTTTTTTTTTTTTGTATAAAATTCTGATTCCTTTGATTGCTTCCAGTTTTCAGAGAAAACTCAGTAGAAGAGCTTAAACTTCCCTGGTCTTTCTTTTCTTTTATGCTTAAAACTAGAAGTTACATGAGGAAGTAATGCAACTGGATTAGAAACTCGGATTTTGGACTGGTCTGTATGGAGGAGAATGTTTTGAGTTTAGTTTTAGGAATGTGGGATGTGCCATGGTTTCCATGGTACCAGGATGCTCAGTAGAATCAGGGGTCACCTCCACTTGGGGGAAGACATTCTCTGGGGCTGATCTGAAGTCAGATCTCTGATGGTGGTGGGTATGGTGTGAGTTGAGAGGGGCAGTGTTTTCAAGTTCTAAGGGTGCTGGTCCACCTCTCCTTCTGAGACTAAACTTCAAGATCAGTTGAGGATGTTAAACTGAACAGGATATCCTAGGACTGCCCTGGACTGGAGCTGCCCCTCCCCAAGGTGGGTGAGCCATTGCCATCAGGCATGCTCATGTGTCTATTTGTCATCTGTTAGGTCACATGTACTCAGTCTCTGGCTATTGCCCATTCCATGCACTAGTATAATGTCATATATATAATATATATACCATATCAGCCACAGTTTCTTGGATAATATCTTTTCATAATTCTATAAATGGCTTTCTTTTTCCTATTTGGAGGATTTCTCTTTTCTCCTCTAATATATTAATTCCAAGAGAAATAGGTTGCTCGCCAATCTTAGGTGGGTGGGACTTCTTTCGGTCCTAGGAAGAAAGAGGCCCATTTGGTCAGTAATGATAAAGAGCTTTGTGTGTGTTTCTTGTATATTGCAATATTTCATAGCTTAACTCTGAATACCAAAACTTGTCTAAGAGGAAGAGAGTCTTGTGGGTTATCCATTGGGTGTTTTTGGTCTTCATAGAAAACCAGAAATTAGGGAACCATTCAAATTCCTCCTATCCAGAAAATATGGAGATGAATAACAGTTTAGAGAGAACTTTCCACTGATTCTTGATCTTCCAGATGAGAAGTTTTGAAAGGCAGAAGATTTGAGGTTGAGATGGTGCTGGGTTGTTTCTCCCTCAATGCCATGAATAGAAATAGCTTGTAGAAATAGCTCTCTTGGACATAAACAGAGATCTTTGGTGTTTGCTTTTCTATTTAGTGATTTGAATCCAAGAAGGCTAGGTTCATTGGATTGGTCATTGTCTAGGTGGGCAATGGTATAATTGCCAGAGATTGAAATTCTGTGGGCACAGGGCCATGTCATAGTCTACTGTTCTTTTTTGTATATGGGATATATTTTAAAAGTGAGAAAGATCGGTGAAGAATTTCTACTTTTGCTAGAAAACAGCTCAAACTTGCCTTTGGTTTTGGACACATTGATAGCATTAATGTCATATAAAAATAATATATAGAATGAAAATTTGAAAACCTCAAGCATCTCAACAATGACTGGGAAAATGGGGCTCTCTGGTATGCAAGTATGCATTTTAGTTATGACGGGATTAAATGCAAAAGGAGTCCTCCTGAGAACCTGCATGATACCTACTAACCCTCTGTTTGGTAAAACACTAAATAAGGAAGAAAACATATTCTCTGTGGATGGAAATGTCTGGTTAGACTATTTGAACAGCTCATTTGCTGGTTAATCTGTATCTACAATTCACTTGCTTCAGAAGAAAGAGAGTCATAAAGACAATCTTATCTTAAAGGAGATTATAGCTCAAATCTCAGATTTCATACTTGCACATGGCAGGGACTGTGAGAAAAAATTTTGGAATTGACTCTCAGTGGGATAAGTGGAAGAAGAAGGTAAATCAAGAAAATACCATCAAACAAATCTATTAAAACTCCTAGGACAAAATAAGGGGGAGAATTAAAATCTTCCAAAGAGAAAGAGAGGATGGATGAACTTTTAGTATGGAAGACTGAACAGTGTTCAGGCTAAGTCCCAGAGAAGATTCCCCATCCCTTTATTGTCAAGATGGAGCATTCTTGCAATGTGTTTATTTTCCAGTCAACTTTATGATACTTCCTTTTTTTGTTGTTTTTCTATTTACTATTGTGCTGTTTTATTGAAAGCATTCTGGGTTTTTCAGTGTTAAATAGTCAGTTTTTTAAAATTTGCTTCTATTGTTTTAGACCATATTATATTTGGAGATTATTTGGTATTTTTACCTCCCTTTTTGGAAAATTAAAAAAAAATTATAATTGGTTTTGTGAAATGTATCTCTTGCCTACTCTAAAAGTCTGAAGGTAACTTCTTTTTGCTTTAATTTTATTAGATAAAACAAAATTAATTTTTAGTGACTGTGTAATGAGAGGACAGGCAATATGCTGGAAATATTTTGATTTTTATAAATTTCATATACACTCTTTTATCCAACCTTCATTTCATCCTTCCATATCAAAAGGAAGATGATCCTTTAAAACTGCCCACATCTATAAAGCATTCATTAGCTAATGCCAAGTGTAGCAAAACCCAAAGTAGCATCATTTGTTATCTTGAATGTGGAACCTTCATAGTAATAGGTACCCACTCTGTATGTAGATACCCAAAGATTTATTCCTATTTTTATTTATTGTTTCAAAATCTTTCTAAACCTCAATCTCATTGAATTGTAAAAGGACTTTTATAATTATTAAATCCATGTTCCCAAGCAATAAAGGAATTTTTAAAAATAGGGCTCATAGGCTGTGTCCTTTTCATGAACTCCATTGTTCACCATGCAAAACAGCAACAATCATTATTTACTATTTTAGTAATCAAGATGTAGTTGGTTCTGTAGTGGATGTTGGTTTTTTCTGCCCATGATTTCTTCCCCCTTTTTTTGGTGATAGCATTTCAGTTTCTCTTTGAGGAAGGGATTTTCAGTCCAAGCTGTTCAGCTGGGGCTGTCACCCAGCCCTGCAATCTGGGGGTGGGCACACAAGCTAGGTTTGACAACTTAGAATTATATCTGGGGGTTTTCCTGAAATTCTTCGGAAAGAGGTATTCTTGTCCCATGGAATTTCTTACACTGAGGATCACATAAACTTATTGTTGGGGGTCATCTTTGCCACCAGATGGAAAGTGCCTGCCTGAAGCTGATAATCATGAATCATGACACAGTAGTTTATATTTTTGAACTCATTTAATCCTCCCCCAAAACCTAGAAGGTAAACATTATTATTATCTTCATGTTTATCTCACATTTTTATTGGTGCATAATAGTTATACATATTGATGGGATTTGTTGTTATATTTGTACATGTACATGATATAACGGTATAATTTGGCCAATAACTCTCTTCAGCATTTCCCCACTGCCTCCCTGCTTCCCGCCCTTTGGTCTCTGATTTTTTTTAAAAAATCATACATGTATATAAGGTAATAATGTCTGTCTTATTCTACTGTTCTTCCCATCCCCAGAGCCCCACCCCTCCCTATCCTCATTTTATGATTAAAAATGCACAGGTGAGGTTAGGTGATAAGGTTTGTATAAAACAGCTAGCAGGTAATGGGCCCAAAATTCTAAACCTTACAGCCTGCTTCCAGAGTCCATAATATTTACCACTACGCTACAGAAAAACACAGCTGAAAGAGAATGAAAAGCAGATCCCGGATCACATTATTTGAGCCCTTGACCCAGCTATTTCTTATATAGTCTGGGGTTTCCCTTTGTAATGAGCCAATGCATTCCCTTTTGGTTTAAATTAATTTGGAATGGATTTCCATTATTTGCACTTGAAAGAGCCCTGAATAATGCATGAAGGAAAAATGGGAAGTCTTGGGTAAACTGTGTTTTTCCATGTGATATTTGAGACAATGCATGTAGAGATGACTCTCTTAACAAGTTTATGCTTGCTTAAGCCAGCTATGAAAGCTGCGGGAGCATCCTGGCACATGTGAGGATGATCTCTGTTGATTTTCTCCTCAAATCTACTCTTTAGTATTTAATGGTTAAGACCTAGGTCCAAGTCTCTTGAACCCTGGCTTGTGTGGGCTCCTGATAGATTCTCATTAAATAATGACTTTTTGTCTTTCAAATAAAAGCATACTAATCACATATTTATAGAATATAGTCATGAATATATAAAAAGAAAAGATAAAAGGATCTAAATTAGCTTAAGTTAAATGAGATTGGCTTAATCCATTCAGGCTGCTATAACAAAATACCTTAGATTTGGTAATTTATAAACAACAGAAATCTATTGCTTATAGTTCTGGAGGCTGGGTAGTTCTAGATCAAGGTGTAAGCAAATTCAGTGTCTGGTGAGGGCCTGTTCATCATAGGAGGTACTTTCTATGTGTCCTCTCACGGTGGAAGAGAAACCAGCTCTCTTAGATTTCTTTCTCAGGATGCTAATCCTGTTTATGAGGACTCCTCCCTCATGACCTAATCACTTCCTAAAGACCCCCACATCTTAAAACTAGTGCTTTGGTGATTGAGCTTCAACATATGACTTTGTGCATACGTGTGGGGGTGAACAGAAACATTTCTACAATAGCAGGGATTTATGGTCCTGTGACTGGACAGTCCAGGGAAGCTGGCTTTGGGTTTGGCTGATCCAGGACTCAATGTTGCCATTAAGATCCATTCCTGACCTCCTATTCTGGGCTGGCTCCATTCTCAGGTTCTGCAAGTGGACACCTGGCATCTCTAGTCACCCATAGCCACAATGGAGGTAAGCTTCACATCTTCAGCCCAATAAAGAGGAGAATGTACATCTTAGCATTTCCTGCACAGGACCAGATTTCTTTGTTTTGGGTTGAGATATGCTGATGGGTTTAAGTCAGTCAGGCCCCACCTCTGGTATCCATCAAACTTCAGGGCTTCAAATGGTGGATGGAGATGGGAGAGGAAACTCTCATCTCCATCTCTCATTCTTGATGATATTGAGGTTAGAAGACTGAAAAATAGTCGAAATTGTACTAGTAATACTAGCCTTGCAGTAGTAGTATTCATAACAATGACAATCATAATAATGGCTAACAATCCACTACTTAACTATGTGTTGGCATTCGTTAACACTTCTAATCCCTATCAAAAGTCTATAAGATAGGTACCCTCATGCCGCAGCCCGGCTGGCTGGGCAAAATAGCCGGGAGGTGACGAGCAACTTGTGTAGATTGATACAGCAGGAGTGGAAGCCGTTTATTGTAGGACAGGAGGGGTATATATACATTCCACACAGCTTATCTTAATTAACATAAACTAGATACAGCAGTCAACCAATAAGGAATCTCCACACTTAATGGCTGGCTGGCGTTACTTCACAAACCACTCCCTCTGGCAAAATGCCAGGCGCCATCTTGACTTGTTTACAGACCCTAACACCCTCAAGTAATAATTTCACAGATTAGGTAATTAAAACAGAGCAATTGGATTTATACAGCCAGAAAGCAGCAGGCCAGGGCTCAAATGTTCCCTCTGGCTATAGAACTTGCACTGTTGCATTGGCTATGTTAATCTCTGCAGCTGATGTCAACCATTCCTTAATTAAGGATGACACTTAAATAACATTTCCCCCAATTTTCCTGGCTATCTTTTACATAATCAAAACAGGGTTGAGCTTGTAAGTGTGAAACTTCATTGCTTGGATATAATAACTACATCTTTAACTACATATATCTTGAGCTGATATAGAAAAGGAGCTATCTAACCTTTTGTTTTGTTTTGTTATTCCTGGTAGGTAAATTTGACACATGATAGGAAATGTTTATTTCCTTTTATTTGGGCTATAAAAGCTCATGACCAGATAAGTTGACTACCTTTGTTACTATTGATGGGGGTAACTAAATACCATTTTATCTACTCTTATTTCTTCCAAAATATATTTTGGACATAATACATATTTTAAAAATTAAGCCATCACATCCTTTGCAACATGAAAATATAAGAGGTACTGTTTCTGGGCCAAGACAACTTGACGAATATTGTGGCGTCTTAGAAGAATGATTATGTTCATGTCTGATGTTCTGTTCTTCAGTTAGTAGCTGCCTCAGGTACTTGTTCTTAGTATTTCTTAGACCACCAGAATCAATATAAACCTTAATCTTAAATTATTCTGGACTGAATATCTTTTTAAAAAGTTTTGGAATTCTCTTTATGTCATTGAGTAAAGCTTCCTTAGAATAGATGGCCTTTCAAATCTTGTGGAGGGCATGGGATTTGTGAAGCCTGATTATCTAGCCTTCTGTGGTCTTAAATCCAGGGCTGAATAAACTGAAAGAAGGTACTCCATAAGATGAAGTGACAGCTCAATTGGTTTGATAAGCTTTTGTAGAAATACAGATTTTCCACTGTCTTTCCTTAAGCCTTTCTGAACCTCAGAAATGATTCTACAATTGATGCTGCTATAACACAGCTTCCCTCAGGGTCATGCACAGAAAAACCAAATGAGCATTTTGAGACAGAGAAAGTTCTTCTAGGAGGCAGTAGGCTGAACCTTTAAATACAGTATGGTCGATTCTGCTCAGATGCTACCATCCTCTCCTCCAACGTTAAGGTAGTTATCATGGCTGAATCTGGACCTGGCCACCAAACCCTTCTCAACCTAGTAAAATTCTTTTCCAGCCTTGCTCAACCTTCACTAGACAACCTTCACTGTGCCTGGAATCAAAGAAGAAGGAGAAATGGGAAATGAAGCTCACTAACATTTCATGAACAACTATTAAGTGTTAGGCATGATGTTGAGAAATTTTATGCAATTATCACATTTAATCCTTTCAGTAATCAGAGAGGTGAGGGTCATGATTTTCATTTTTCTTAAGTGGAAATGGAAGTTCAGGCCCAACGACACACAACTGGTAGGTTAAATGATGGAGCAGAGATTCAAGTTCAAGTCTGAATCTTAAGACCATATCTCACTTGTTCTTCAAGTCTTTATAGAATTAAATATTGTTTATTTGATTTAAAATATATAGTATAAATATATAGGAAAATGTCTAGAAGAGTTTATTATAGGTCTGTTGATTTCTGTAAGAGATATTCATTGAGTACTCCCAGTATATTGTCATGAGCAAATCATATAAAAAAAAACACTGTTCTTTCCAAGCTAACATTCTAGTGGGAGAAGATAAATAATAAACATAGTAAATACATAAATTATTTTAATGGTGATAAGTGCTATGGGAAAATAAGAAGCCCATATAGCAAGGTAATGATAACTGGCCAGAAGAGAGGAGGGGTTTTGAAGTCTGAACATTTAATGAGGGTGAAAGGCCCTGGTTGATCCCCAGCACTGCAAAATAAAACAACAACAACAAAAGAGAAACCTGAGCTACCATGCTTACTCTATCTTACCATATAATACCCTCTACCATGTTATGATGCAGCAAGAAAGCCCTTACCAGATGCTGAACTGATGTCCATGTTCTTGGACTCCCTAGTCTCTAGACCACAAACTAAATGAAACTCTATAATTTATATCCAAATCAGCTGATCTCAGGCATTTCATTATAGCAACATAAAGTGGACTAAAACTCCAAGTGAAGAAAAGTGTTTCTTGAAGTAGGTACTATATATTTTAAAAACACTAGAAGAAAGGATTTTTAATATTTTCATCACAAAGAATGATAAATATTCAAGGAGATAGATACACTTTTATTGATTTGAAAATTAAGTAATGCACACATGCATCAAAGCATCAGGTGATTTTCCATAAATATGTACAATTTTTATGTGTCAATTAAAAAAGAAAATTCCACCCAATGCTGCTGATGTTTAAGAATGAGGGGAGCTGACCATTGGGATTTAGTAATGTGGAGGTGACTGGTACTTTTGACAAGAGTGGTTTTGGTAAAATTGAGGTGTAAGGAGGGATCAGAGTAACTAGATTTTTTTTGAGGAAAAAATTACAGCATGTTTTTATGCTGATACGAATGATGTAATAAAAAGGAAAAAAATAATGACACAGGAGATGGAGAATTGCTGATGAGAAGAAAGGTGCTGACAAGTTTTGCAGTGAGGGAAGAGATAAAAAAATATTTCTTTATGATGATCTGATGACAGCATTGTGTCACTGGAATATGTTTCAAAGTGGTTTGCTCAAGTGGTGTGTTTCAGTCATCTCATAATCTCAAACAACCTGATCTATTGGAAAGCTGGCACATCATGATATTTAATGTAGAGGGTAAAATAACAGGATTTGTTACAAAGACTGACCTAGAGTGAAAAGTGACCTTGATTGCTAAGAATTTGATTATTTTCCCCCTAGCACATGATGATGTACTTCTCTTGTCCCAGAAAAAAAGTGATAATATATTATTTAGGGAGAGTTGAAAACTGTATCTAAATGCTACTATAGGCCCAGAAGAAATGCTGCCAAAATTGAATGTTGTCAGAGTGGATTGGGAGCTGATTCATATTGCTCACCTTTCAGCTTTTTTGTGTGATATGCTCCTTGACTCAACATCTGACAGCTTTGGAAGTGAACTTCAGTGAAAAATTACCCTATAATTTTTGGATTATCTACTTAATTATGAGCTCTCTGAGAGATTCACTCTAGATTGGCATTCCTGATGATCTGCAGTTGTGATTTAAGATTTTGTAGTTTATTCAAAATAAATCATAAGAAAATAAACCATTTAACCTGTGGATGGAAATTGAACTAAATATGTGTGGAGCTGGGTGCCTTGGGTGAAGATGTCAAACCATATTCTCTCTCTCACTTCTGTATATCCACTATCATTTTTATTTTTAAATGATGTTTTCATTACCTAATATTTGGATGAGACTTTAGTTCTCTCTTTTTAACATTTTGATAGCAGTGTGCCAACTGAGGGACCCACAATATGTTCTTCAGTTGGAGAAATAATAGATTAGTTCATGCAAGGACATGGTGGCTTTGGGGAAATGTTTGGATTTTCTTCAGGAACAATGGGAAACTGCCGAAAAGCAGTAAACAGGGGAATGCATGCTTCTAATAGTGTTTTGTGAAGATCTGCTAGTAGTTGTGTAGATTAGAGAAAGACAAATGTGGGATTAGGAGACCCAGAAAGGCTAGTCTAGTGAACAGATGATGGCTGGACTAGTGGTGGCAAAGGAGGCAGTAAGATTTATGACTTGTTGAGGACTCACTATAAGAATCCTATCATATAGATATGATTATTGGTCCTAATTTTACAGATGACAAGAGGCAAAATAACTTGACTGAGATCACACGGTCATGAGGTCACAGCTTGGATTTCAATCCATGTCATTTTATTTGAGAATTTGTGCTTTCAATTAGCAAGATTAGTTGCCTCTATTAGATGGAAATGGGAGAAGTTAATAGATCACAAATATAGTTAGAGACAGAATCAGGAGGACTTGGCAACTCATTGCATGTGGGTGGGGGGAAGATGGCATATGCAGAAGTGACCCTGATGTTTCTCTCTGAATTGACCAGAGAGGTTCAACATGTATTGCAATATGGAAAGGCTGAAGGATACATGGATTTGGAGGAGGGAGATTAAGCATTCAGTCTGGCAGGTACAGATGCAGATGTTCATGCAGCATCCAAGTGAACTATGCAGTGGGCTGTGACCCCTGTGGATTTGCAGCTCAGGAGAGAGGTCTGGGCTGAGTAGCATGTCTTTATCAAAAACTATGGTTGTGATTTAGATTGATCCACAGATAACATGGTACCAGACATATAACAGGGATCCATTAATACTGAGGGATTAAATTCATAGGAGAGCCATGGATCTTCAGATTTAGAGTGCTTATTATAGTAGGCATTTCTGATATTCAAAGGTTAACTTTCTGGATGTTTGAGGGTTGATAATGTATATTCAAAACTTCCCTCTTCTTAGATATTTCCAGTGAAATTACTGTGAAAGAGAAGCGCTCTGAAAAATATCTACTTCGGACAAATATAACAACACCTAAGATGGTCAGTTTAATGTGTAGTTCTAATTATCTAATTAGTTTACTAAAAAATAAACATCTTTTTTTTTTTTGCTCCAGAACTGGTAAGTTTATTAGCCAAGATAGTGGGTATTGGAAGCTAATGATAACTTTTATGATCTTTTGAGACTTAAAACCTCATATTTTAAAAGTTTAAACACTTTTTAATGTAAAACAACTTTAAAATTAAAGAATTGAAATATCATACAAAGAACTCTCACAAATTTTGTATCCAGATTCATTGATTATTAACATTTTGCCACATCTTCTTTATCATACCTACTTCTTTACATCTATTTAACATTTTCTGAACCTTTTGAGAATATGTTAAAACCAGGTGTTCCCTAACTCTTGTTTGAGCTTGTATGTCCTTGTTCACTAACTCCTAACTTGAGCTTGTATGTCCTAGGAATGAACACATTCTCTTATAAAGCCAAAGTACTATGATCAAATTTAGTAACTATTACATTTTTATCATACCATTTTATCCTGTACAATTCATATTTAAATTTCTTTGTAGCAATTACCCTCTCAATAGAGGATCTAAACTAGGATCATGCATGGATTTTCTCCATATGTCTCCTTAAGCCTCCTTTAGTTTGGAAAGTCTCTTAGCCTTTATTTGTCTTTAAAGCCATTTGTCACTTTTGGAGAATGTAGGTCAGTGTTTTATAAAATGTCTCTAGGTTTATCTCATGTTTACTCAGATGCATAATAAGGTTATCTTCAGGTCTTGTATTCTTGGTAGCATTCTTATGAAAAAGATGTTAACCTGTGGTCACTTGATCAGATGATATTTGCCAAATTTCCTTACTATAAAGTTATAATCTTTCCTTTATAAATATTAAGTGAACTGAAGAAGTTTGTTTTTATTTTTTATTTTTTTAATTTTTTATTGTTGGTTGTTCAAAACATTACAAATTTCTTGACATATCATATTCCACACTTTGATTCAAGTGGGTTATGAACTCCCACCTTCACCCCATACACAGGTTGCAGAATCACATCAGTTACACATCCATTGATTTACATATTGCCATACTAGTGTCTGTTGTGCTCCGCTGCCTTTCCCATCCTCCACCATCCCCCCTCCCCTCCTCTCCCCTCCCCTCCCCTCCTCTCTCTCTACCCCCTCCACTGTATAACCCTGAGGGTCTCCTTCCATTTCCATGCAATTTCCCTTCTCTCTCCCCTTCCCTCCCACCTCTCATCCCTGTTAAATGTTAATCTTCTTCTCATGTTCTTCGTCCCTACTCTGTTCTTAGTTACTCTCCTTATATCAAAGAAGACATTTGGCATTTGTTTTTTAGGGATTGGCTAGCTTCACTTAGCATAATCTGCTTTAATGCCATCCATTTCTCTGCAAATTCTATGATTTTGTCATTTTTTAATGCAGAGTAATACTCAATTGTGTATAAATGCCACATTTTTTTTTTTTTATCCATTCGTCTATTGAAGGGCATCTAGGTTGGTTCCACAGTCTTGCTATTGTGAATTGTGCTGCTATGAACATTGATGTAGCAGTGTCCCTGTAGCATGCTCTTTTTAGGTCTTTAGGGAATAGACCAAGAAGGGGAATA
This sequence comes from Marmota flaviventris, assembly GCF_047511675.1. Taxonomy (NCBI): domain Eukaryota; kingdom Metazoa; phylum Chordata; class Mammalia; order Rodentia; family Sciuridae; genus Marmota; species Marmota flaviventris. Next base: position 69,767,543 of record NC_092499.1, read on the forward strand.
GCTGGGTCAAATGGTGGCTCCATTCCCAGCTTTCCAAGAAATCTCCATACTGCTTTCCAAATTGGCTGCACCAATTTTCAGTCCCACCAGCAATGTACAAGTGTACCCTTTTCCCCACATCCTCGCCAGCACTTGTTGTTGTTTGACTTCATAATGGCTGCCAATCTTACTGGAGTGAGATGGTATCTTAGGGTGGTTTTGATTTGCATTTCTCTGACTGCTAGAGATGGTGAGCATTTTTTCATGTACTTGTTGATTGACTGTATGTCCTCCTCTGAGAAGTGTCTGTTCAGGTCCTTGGCCCATTTGTTGATAGGGTTGTTTGTTCTCTTATTGTCTAATTTTTTGAGTTCTTTGTATACTCTGGATATTAGGGCTCTATCTGAAATGTGAGGAGTAAAGATTTGTTCCCAGGGTGTAGGCTCCCTATTTACCTCTCTTATTGTTTCTTTTGCTGAGAAAAAACTTTTTAGTTTGAGTAATTCCCATTTGTTGATTCTAGTTATTAACTTTTGTGCTATGGGTGTCCTATTGAGGAATTTGGAGCCCGATCCCACCGAATGTAGATCGTAGCCAACTTTTTCTTCTATCAGACGGCGTGTCTCTGATTTGATATCAAGCTCCTTGATCCATTTTGAATTAACTTTTGTGCATGGCGAGAGAAAGGGATTCAGTTTCATTTTGTTGCATATGGATTTCCAGTTTTCCCAGCACCATTTGTTGAAGATGCTATCCTTCCTCCATTGCATGCTTTTAGCCCCTTTATCACATATAAGATAGTTGTAGTTTTGTGGATTGGTTTCTGTGTCCTCTATTCTGTACCATTGGTCCACCCGCCTGTTTTTGTACCAGTACCATGCTGTTTTTGTTACTATTCCTCTGTAGTATAGTTTGAAGTCTGGTATCGCTATACCGCCTGATTCACACTTCCTGCTTAGCATTGTTTTTGCTATTCTGGGTCTTTTATTTTTCCATATGAATTTCATGATTGCTTTCTATATTTCTACAAGAAATGCCGTTGGGATTTTGATTGGCATTGCATTAAACCTATAGAGAACTTTTGGTAATATCACCATTTTGATGATGTTAGTTCTGCCTATCCATGAACAGGGTATATTTTTCCATCTTCTAAGATCTTCTTCTATTTCTCTCTTTAGGGTTCTGTAGTTTTCATTGTATAAGTCTTTCACCTCTTTTGTTAGGTTGATTCCCAAGTATTTTATTTTTTTTGAAGATATTGTGAATGGAGTGGTTGTCCTCATTTCCATTTCAGAGGATTTGTCGCTGATATACAGGAATGCCTTTGATTTATGCGTGTTGATTTTATATCCTGCCACTTTGCTGAATTCATTTATTAGCTCTAATAGTTTCTTTGTAGAGCCTTTTGGGTCTGCTAGGTATAGAATCATGTCACCTGCAAATAGTGATAATTTAAGTTCTTCTTTTCCTATTTTGATGCCTTTAATTTCTTTCATCTGTCTAATTGCTCTGGCCAGTGTTTCGAGAACTATGTTGAACAGAAGTGGAGAGAGAGGGCATCCCTGTCTTGTTCCAGATTTTAGAGGGAATGCCTTCAGTTTTTCTCCATTCAGAATGATGCTAGCCTGAGGCTTAGCATAGATTGCTTTTACAATATTGAGGTATGTTCCTGTTATCCCTAGTTTTTGTAGAGTTTTGAACATAAAGGGATGCTGTACTTTGTCGAATGCTTTTTCCGCATCTATCGAGATGATCATATGGTTCTTATTTTTAAGTCTATTGATGTGGTGAATAACAGTTATTGATTTCCGTATATTGAACCAGCCTTGCATCCCAGGGATGAATCCTACTTGATCATGGTGCACAATTTTTTTGATATGTTTTTGTATCTGATTCGCCAGAATTTTATTGAGGATTTTTGCATCTAGGTTCATTAGAGATATTGGTCTGTAGTTTTCTTTCTTTGAAGTGTCTTTGTCTGGTTTAGGTATCAGGGTGATGTTGGCCTCGTAGAATGAATTTGGAAGTTCTCCCTCTTTTTCTATTTCCTGAAGTAGCTTGAAAAGTATTGGTATTAGTTCTTCTTTAAAGGTTTTGTAAACTGCTGTATACCCATCCGGTCCTGGGCTTTTCTTAGTTGGTAGTCTTTTGATGGTTTCTTCTATTTCCTCAATTGATATTGGTCTGTTTAGGTTGTCTATATCCTCCTGACTCAATCTGGGCATATCATATGACTTAAGAAATTTATCTATGCCTTCACTATCTTCTAATTTATTGGAGTATAAGGAATCAAAATAGTTTTTGATTATCTTCTGTATTCCTGAAGTGTCTGTTGTGATATTGCCTTTTTCATCCCGTATGCTAGTAATTTGAGTTCTCTCTCTTCTTCTCTTCACTAGCATGGCTAAGGGTCTGTCGATTTTGTTTATTTTTTCAAAGAACCAACTTTTAGTTTTGTCAATTTTTTCAATTGTTTCTTTTGTTTCGATTTCATTAATTTCAGCTCTGATTTTAATTATTTCTTGCCTTCTACTTCTTTTGCTGTTGTTTTGCTCTTCTTTTTCTAGGATTTTGAGATGAAGTATGAGATCATTTATTTGTTGGTTTTTTCTTTTTTCAAGGAATGAACTCCAAGCAATGAATTTTCCTCTTAGAACTGCTTTCAGTGTGTCCCATAGATTCCGATATGTTGTGTCTGTGTTTTCATTTATCTCTAAGAATTTTTTAATTTCCTCCTTGATGTCTTCTATAACCCATTGATCATTCAGTAACCTATTGTTCATTCTCCAAGTGATGTATGCTTTTTCCTTCCTTCTTTTATCGTTGATTTTCAGTTTCATTCCATTATGATCAGATAAGATGCATGGTATTATCTCTACTCCTTTATATTGTCTAAGAGTTGCCCTGTGACATAATATATGATCTATTTTTGAGAAGGATCCATGTGCTGCTGAGTAAAAAGTGTAACTGCTTGATGTTTGGTGGTATATTCTATATATGTCAATTAAGTCTAGGTTATTAATTGTGTTATTGATTTCTATAGTTTCCTTATTCAACTTTTGTTTGGAAGATCTGTCCAGTGGCGAGAGAGGTGTGTTGAAGTCTCCCATGATTATTGTATGGTGGTCTATTAGACTCTTGAACTTGAGAAGAGTTTGTTTGATGAACATAGCTGCACCATTGTTTGGGGCATAAATATTTATGATTGTTATGTCTTAGTGGTTGTATGGTTCCCTTAAGCAGTATGTAGTGTCCCTCTTTATCCCTTTTGATTAACTTTGGCTTGAAATCTATTTTATTTGATATGAGTATGGACACTCCTGCTTGTTTCCGAAGTCCATATGAGTGATATGATTTTTCCCAACCATTCACTTTCAGCCTATGTATGTGTTTTCCTATCAAATGTGTCTCCTGTAGGCAGCATATTGTTGGGTCTTGTTTTGTGATCCATTCTACTAGCCTGTGTCTCTTAATTGGCGAGTTTAAGCCATTAACATTTAGGGTTATTATTGAGATATGGGTTGTTCTTCCAGCCATATTTGTTTATTTCTGTTACTAAACATGGTTTGTTTTCCTCTTTGATTATTTCCCCCCGCCCTTTACTGTCCTACCTCCCACTGTTGGTTTTCATTGTTATTTTCCATTTCCTCTTCCTATAATGTTTTGTGGAGGATGTTTTGAAGAGATGGTTTTCTAGCTGCAAATTCTTTAAACTTTTGTTTATCGTGGAAGGTTTTAATTTCGTCTTCCATCCCGAAGCTTAATTTCGCTGGATACACAATTCTTGGTTGGAACCCATTTTCTTTCAGTGTTTGAAATATGTTATTCCAGGATCTTCTAGCTTTCAGAGTCTGTGTTGAAAGATCAGCTGTTATCCTGATTGGCTTACCCCTAAATGTAATCTGCTTCCTTTCTCTTGTAGCTTTTAAAATTCTCTCCTTATTCTGTATGTTGGGCATCTTCATTATAATGTGTCTAGGTGTGGATCTCTTATGATTTTGCACATTCGGCGTCCTGTAGGCTTCTAGGATTTGGGATTCTGTCTCATTCTTCAAGTCTGGGAAGTTTTCTCGTATTATTTCATTGAATAGACTGCTCATTCCTTTGGTTTGGAGTTCTGTACCTTCCTGTATCCCAATGACTCTTAAGTTTGGTCTCTTAATGTTATCCCATATTTCTTGGATGTTCTGCTCATGGTTTCTTAACAGTCTTGCTGAGCTGTGTATGTTCTTTTCAAGTTGAAATACTTTGTCTTCATTGTCTGATGTTCTATCTTCTAAGTGTTCTACTCTGCTGGTAGTATTCTCCATTGAGTTTTTAAGTTGGTTTATTGCTTCCTGCATTTCTAGGATTTCTGTTTGTTTGTTTTTTATAACCTCTATCTCCCTGTATAGTTGATCCTTTGCTTCCTGGATTTGTTTGCGTAATTCGTTGTTGAAGTGATCTTTCATTGTCTGATTTTGCTGTTTAATGTCTTCCTTGATACTCCAGATCATCTGAAGCATGTATATCCTGAATTCTTTATCTGACATTACATCTGCTGCAGCTGTTACCTCTTCTAAAGTTGCGTTGACCTGCATTGCTTGTGGTCCTTTCTTTCCTTGTCTTTTCATACTGCTTGCGTTTCTTTCCTGCAGGCGTGGGCGGCGGCTCTGCTCTCTCCTTATTCCAATTGGGGTGTCGTGAATACCACGCCGGCAGGTCACTGGGCCTGTTCTGGGCGCTGGCGACGGCTCTGTTCTGCCCCTACTCTAATTGGGGTGACGAGTGTACCCCGCTGGCAGGCCACCGGGCCTGATCCACCATTCGGTTGCAGGTTTGCCTACCCTGCAGGCACATGCGGCGGCTCTGCTCTGCCCCTACTCCAAATGGGGTGACGTGTCTGTCGTACCAGCAGGCCACTGGGCCTGTCCCGCTGGTCGGTCGCAGGTCTGCCCACCTTTCGGGCACAGGTGGTGGCTCTGCTCTGCCCCTACTCCAATTGGGGTGTCGTGACTACCCCGCCGGCAGGTCGCTGGGCCTGTTCCTGGCACGGGCGGCGACTCTGCTCTGCCCCTACTCCAATTAGGGTGATGTGTGTACCACGCCGGCAGGCTCCTGGGCCTGATCCGCCTGTCTGTCGCAGGTCTGCCTACCTTGCACGCGCGGGCGGCGGCTCTGCCCTGCCCCTCCTTCCACGCCTGTGGACCGCTGGGACTGATCTGCAGGTTGGTCACAGGTCTGCTCACCCTGCGGGCACGGGTGGTGGTTCCGCTCCGTCCCCACTCCAATTGGGGTCACGTGACCACCACACCGGCAGGGCCTGATCCGGGCGTGGGCAAAGGATCTGCTCTGCCCCTACTCCAGTTGGGGTGACGTGTGTACCACGCTGGCAGGCCGCTGGGCCTGACCCGCCAGTCTGTTACAGGTCTGCTTACCTTGCTGGCGCGGGCGGCGGCTCTGCCCTGCCCCTCCTACCACGCCCATGTACCACTGGGTCGCGGGTCTGCCCACCTTGCGGGCGCGGGTGGCGGCTCCGCTCCGCCCCCTCTCCAATTGGGGTCACGCGATCACCACTCTGGCGAGCCGCTGGGCCTGTTCCAGGCGCTGGCGGAGGCCCGGCTCCTCCCCTCTGGCTCGACGACAAATCCAGAGAGACTCAGGTGTCTGTGCCTCACCCCCCCTACCAGGAGACCAACTGTTTCTGTCGCCGCTGGTATTGATGAAGTTCTCTCCTCCACCGCTTTCTGATGACATCAGATCTCTGCCATGTTGTTATCCTATGCGAATGGCAGCATTTCATTCCCCTTGCCAGGCAACCGAAGCAACGGGTGAGTCCTGACCGGCCCTCAGCAGGACCTGGACAGAGAAGCAGTTTCTGCGGGCTCCTAGCCCTGGGCCAGGGCAGTTCTGGGAGCCAGAACTCGGCCGCTCCGTGCTCAGTGTATGCTCTGATAAGAGCAGGCTCCAAGAAGCAGCCTCCGCAGGCTCCCCAGCCCTGGGCTAGGGCAGTTCCGGGAGCCGGAACTCGGCTGCCCCCCGCTCGGTGCTCGCTCCGATAAGAGCAGGCTCTAAGAAGCACCCAGGCACTGAGCCCAAGCAATCTGTCCACAAGCCGCAGGCGAATGGCAGCCTGAAATTACCTGTTCTATGGCTGAATGAGCTGCGGTCAGTCGAAAACAGGGATGGTGACGTCAGCTCTCCAACATGGTGGCCGCTGGCCTCCTCTGTGGTCTGACCGGTGTGGAGAACCGAGATGGACCGCTTCCTTCTCCCGTCTCGAACCCAGAATTCAGCCCTGAGTACAATGCTTGCACGGCTGGCAGAAACTGCAGCGCTGTATCCCTGCGTCGCTATCTCCTCGTTTCCCAGCGCGTGCTGCAGACTCTAGCCGCGGGGCGATTTGCTGAATAAGCAGTGTTACCCTCCGTGCGACAAATCTCTCTCGTTTGAGTCCCCGTAGCCGATCCTCGTGCGATGGAAATCCTTCCTCCAGGTTCCGGAGCACCCCACTATTGCTGGAAATTCCTAACAAGATAGCCTTTAGCCGTCCTGACTTGTCATACTCCCACACAGTGAAGCAGCACACGGGGGCAATGCACTCCCCTCGCCGCCATCTTCCCTCTCCAGAAGTTTGTTTTTAAAGTAAAACCTTTACCCCCAAAGCAACAACTCCAACTTGAAAGCTGGTTTGCTAACTGCCAGGAAAAGGATGCATCAGGAGTCTCACAGCTGGTGACTTAACCTGGTGTTGTGATTTGTTCAGCTTATCATGAGCATTGTTTAATCATATTGAGGTGTAGGTTGGAAGGTAGTGAGATAAGACCATATTCCTGATGTGTTTCCAGCCCATTCTGGTAGACATAAGAAAACATTTAGTCTTTGTACCATCTCTGCTCTCCCTCATGACTCAATTTAAAAGAGTTTATTTAATATCCAAATTATTTTGCATAAATTGACATTGCCTTCTCTCCCCTCTTCACAAGGATTCTAGAATTAGGTATTGACTTTTCTTCTTTATCTCTTAACTTCCAAACTTATCAACCTTAGGATACTAAAATGGACCTTAAAATATCAAGAACCTATATCCACATCTGTCTAGCTATTGGTGTATCTATCTGAAGGAATAAACAACTTAGCTTGTTTTCGTTTTATTTAGGCATGGCATCAGTTACTAAAAAATTTGTAACAACCACAAAAACATGAGAAAAAACAACATACTTGTGGAAGGCTTTATGCATGTTTTACCCATTTTTTTTTAATTTTATAAACTTCTAGTGAATCACCAAATATGAATTTTGGCAGACGAGTATAAATTAGCACAATTCTGCAATTTTCTTGTACTCTGGTAACATTCAGTCACATTTTGTCTTGTCTCACATCTGCTCAAAGCTTGCACAAAGTTTACCAAAACTCTGCTGTGTAAGAATGATGCTAATACAAACAATAATAAATGTTGGAGAGGATGTGGAGAAAAATATAAAAATACTGTTAGTGAGATTGTAAATTAATACAACCACTATGGAAGATTAGTAAAAATAGTTAAAAATAGAACAACTATATGATCAAATCTGGAGGTTCCTCCAAAGACTAGAAATGGGACCACAATATGACCTAGCTATAAACCACTCCTCCATATTTATCCTAAAAAATTAAAGACAGTGTATCATGGTGGTACATGCATGCCAATGTTTATAGCAGCACAATTCACAATAGGCAAACTATGAATTCAGTTGAGGTGTCCATCAGTGGATGAAAGAATAAATAAAATATGGTATATATATACACACAGTGGAGTCTTATTGCCAAAAAGAAGAATGAAATTGTGTAATTTGCATGAAAATGGATGGAATTTGACAACATTATGTTAAGAGAAATAAGCTAAACTCAGAAAGTCAAGGGTAGTATGTTTTCTTCCATATTTTAAAGCCAAAGAGGAAAAAAGAAAAGAAAGGTAGGGGACAGATCTCATGAAAATTGAAGGAAGATTAGTAGAGTGGAGGAAAGGGACTGGGTGAAAGAGGAGGGGAGGAAAAGGAGAAATACTAGGAAATGATATTGGCCAGATTACATTGTTACAGTGTGTGCATGTATGAATATTTAACAACAAATCCCATTACTATGTACAACTATAATGCACCATTAAAAATATGGAAAAAGAAAAAAAAAGAATGATGCTAAATATGAGATTTCAGAGAGAATTCTTTTTAATCATGAATACTTAAATAAAGTATTTGTGCGTAATTCTCTCATAAACAATCCATTTTTTTCCTTATATTTCCAGTTGTTTAATTATCAAATGAGTGAGATTGCTTTAAAAATAGTCTCCATGATTGACCCTTGAGATACTGGAATGAGCCAGAAAATAGAGAGCAAAGTGTCCTGATGCTCTTGAATGATGTATCAACTGGTAAAAGCCAATCACCTTATTTAGCATTAATAGACTTAAAATATTGAATGTCCTAATTAAAACAACACCTCATTTGGTCAAGTATTAAGATTGGACACTTCAGAAATATGCATTGCTAACATGAGCAACTAATCTTATCCTAATACTAGGATGAATTCTTTGAGTGCTCTTTGAATATTTTTCAACTAAAGTCAAAATTACAAAAACATTTTATTATGGAATACATAACAAATTATAAGAAATTTTCTTGCTTAACATTGTTACATTATCTTATTGTGTTCAATTGAAATAATATACTTTTACTGTAGGGGAGTATTGAAAACTCTAATAAATTTATAATGTTCCTATTATTTTCTACTCTGAAGAGAATATCAGTCAATTTTAAATTGACCTCAAGTATTATTTGAAACTAAGGCACAGAGAGCATATTAAGAAAAAAAAATAAGGTTTTATAACATCAAGATGAATGATACTGTGGCTTAAAGGGTATAGAGGCTTATATCTCTCCTGTAGTCTGGTGGGACTAGGGTGGGCAGGTCTATTCCATGTAGTCATTCAGGAATCTATGTCCCATTCATCTCCATTATCTCATGATTAAAGATAGGTTGTGGACATATCTATTTATTTACTAGTACTTGGAAAATGGGAGAGTATGAGGAGGTATATGCCCAACATCTTAAGTGTAGACCAAGAAATGTACACATTTGTTCTGCTCACATGCCTTGGTCACATGATCACTAGTATAAGAAAGCTGGGTCTACCTGGGCAGTTGTATACCCACCAAAAATTGTAGGTTTGGAAGAAGTGAGGAATTTGAGCTTTACAGAGATGTTGTATAACTTTCTTATGGTTGTGTAGCTTGTAAGGGGAAGACCTGGGATTCGAAACCAGAAAGTCTTGTTCCAGAGAAGCTGACCTCAAATGCTGTTTCAGTTTCTATTACCGTAAAACAACCGTTTCAACATATAGTTGTCCTGCTTCTTTAGGTAGTCTGGGTGGTACTTCTGTCACCTGGCCCATGCATGGGGTTGTGTTCAGCTGTCAGATTGGTTAAGACTGGATTCATCTGGAGCTGTCAACTGGGGAGACTTGATTCTTCTTTTTGTGACTTCTTCATATGATCAGCTTGGGCTTCCCCACAGGATGGGGTTCTCAAGGCAGCATTGAAAGAGGGAATATGCTGGGGGCATGAAACCAAGAGCTGCAAGGCTTCCAAGAGCCTGCATTGGCAATCAGACATCCTCACTTCTATTGCATTCTTTTAGTAAAATCAATTAAAAGTGCAGTTTTCGGGGGAGACTCCACAGATTTATGAGAATAGTGGGAAACTCTAATTGCAAAAGGTAAATAGGATGGGAGTTACTGTTGAGGCCATTTTTAAAAACAATTTACCACTACAAGGCAATTCTACTTATCAAAATCGATCAGGACTAGGGAGCACCTAGGGAGATTATAATCTGAGAGAGCATCTGAACCAGAACTGAAATTGACAAGGGAGCTGTAGAGGTTCTGTGATCTCTTTCCATTCTCATTCTACCCTAAGGGAAGGTCAGGACAGGAAGTGTGCAGGATTAGACTGAGACTAAATAAGAATGAGTGACACATACCCTTGGCTTCCTGTGGTATAATGTGTCACATTTGGTGTGTTCAAAGACTGAAGAGCCTAATTAGTTAATCTTGTTAGGTGTGTTCCTGAGAGGGTAGCTGAGGTTGGGAATGACTTCATGGAGGATGTAACCAGGGGAAGATCTTTCTTAAATAAAAAGACCTGGGTCATAGGGGCTGGGATGCCTCTGAGGGGACAGTTGGTGAGAAACAGGGCATTTGGACTGTCTAGGGCAAGACAGAGGAGATAGTGTTGTATCAAATAGAGATGTGAGAGCAGTTCACAGTGGAAGAAAGGCTCACTGGGGATGACAGGGGAGGGGGACTATGGGGTGGGAAGAGAAGGACGTTGAGAAGAAATGAAAGTCCAGATGGAAACCTGAGATAAGTTAGTCCCCAAATCCTCAAGGGTAAAGAGGGTATTCTATTTATTCTTATATCCCAAGATGCAAATTGATGCTTTGCACATGGTAGTCACTCATAAATGTTTATTCAAGAAATGAATTTTATTCACACTTCCTGCTTAGAGTTGTTTTTGCTATTCTGGGTCGTTTATTTTTCCATATGAATTTCATGATTGCTTTCTCTATTTCTACAAGAAATGCCGTTGGGATTTTGATTGGCATTGCATTAAACCTATAGAGAACTTTTGGTAATATCACCATTTTGATGATGTTAGTTCTGCCTATCCATGAACAGGGTATATTTTTCCATCTTCTAAGATCTTCTTCTATTTCTCTCTTTAGGGTTCTGTAGTTTTCATTGTATAGGTCTTTCACCTCTTTTGTTAGGTTGATTCCCAAGTATTTTATATTTTTTGAAGATATTGTGAATGGAGTGGTTGTCCTCATTTCCATTTCAGAGGATTTGTCACTGATATACAGGAATGCCTTTGATTTATGCGTGTTGATTTTATATCCTGCCACTTTGCTGAATTCATTAATTAGCTCTAATAGTTTCTTTGTAGACCCTTTTGGGTCTGCTAGGTATAGAATCATGTCATCTGCAAATAGTGATAATTTAAGTTCTTCTTTTCCTATTTTGATGCCTTTAATTTCTTTCATCTGTCTAATTGCTCTGGCCAGTGTTTCGAGAACTATGTTGAACAGAAGTGGTGAGAGAGGGCATCCCTGTCTTGTTCCAGATTTTAGAGGGAATGCCTTCAGTTTTTCTCCATTCAGAATGATGCTAGCCTGAGGCTTAGCATAGATTGCTTTTACAATATTGAGGTATGTTCCTGTTATCCCTAGTTTTTCTAGAGTTTTGAACATAAAGGGATGCTGTACTTTGTCGAATGCTTTTTCCGCATCTATCGAGATGATCATATGGTTCTTATTTTTAAGTCTATTGATGTGGTGAATAACAGTTATTGATTTCCGTATATTGAACCAGCCTTGCATCCCAGGGATGAATCCTACTTGATCATGGTGCACAATTTTTTTGATATGTTTTTGTATCCGATTCGCCAGAATTTTATTGAGGATTTTTGCATCTAGGTTCATTAGAGATATTAGTCTGTAGTTTTCTTTCTTTGAAGTGTCTTTGTCTGGTTTAGGTATCAGGGTGATGTTGGCCTCGTAGAATGAATTTGGAAGTTCTCCCTCTTTTTCTATTTCCTGAAGTAGCTTGAAAAGTATTGGTATTAGTTCCTCTTTAAAGGTTTTGTAAAACTCTACTGTATACCCATCCGGTCCTGGGCTTTTCTTAGTTGGTAGTCTTTTGATGGTTTCTTCTATTTCCTCAATTGATATTGGTCTGTTTAGGTTGTCTATATCCTCCTGACTCAATCTGGGCAGATCATATGACTTAAGAAATTTATCGATGCCTTCACTATCTTCTAATTTATTGGAGTATAAGGATTCAAAATAATTTTTGATTATCTTCTGTATATATAGCGATACCAGACTTCAAACTATACTACAGAGCAATAGTAACAAAAACAGCATGGTACTGGTACCAAAACAGGCAGGTGGACCAGTGGTACAGAATAGAGGACACAGAAACCAATCCACAAAACTACAACTACCTTATATTTGATAAAGGGGCTAAAAGCATGCAATGGAGGAAGGATAGCATCTTCAACAAATGGTGCTGGGAAAACTGGAAATCCATATGCAACAAAATGAAACTGAATCCCTTTCTCTCGCCATGCACAAAAGTTAATTCAAAATGGGTCAAGGAGCTTGATATCAAATCAGAGACACGCCGTCTGATAGAAGAAAAAGTTGGCTACGATCTACATACTGTGGGGTCGGGCTCCAAATTCCTCAATAGGACACCCATAGCACAAAAGTTAATAACTAGAATCAACAAATGGGACTTATTCAAACTAAAAAGTTTTTTCTCAGCAAAAGAAACAATAAGAGAGGTAAATAGAGAGCCTACATCCTGGGAACAAATCTTTACTCCTCACACTTCAGATAGAGCCCTAATATCCAGAGTATACAAAGAACTCAAAAAATTAGACAATAAGAGAACAAACAACCCAATCAACAAATGGGCCAAGGACCTGAACAGACACTTCTCAGAGGAGGACATACAATCAATCAACAAGTACATGAAAAAATGCTCACCATCTCTAGCAGTCAGAGAAATGCAAATCAAAACCACCCTAAGATACCATCTCACTCCAGTTAGATTGGCAGCCATTATGAAGTCAAACAACAACAAGTGCTGGCGAGGATGTGGGGAAAAGGGTACACTTGTACACTGCTGGTGGGACTGCAAATTGGTGCAGCCAATTTGGAAAGCAGTATTGAGATTTCTTGGAAAGCTGGGAATGGAGCCACCATTTGACCCAGCTATTCCCCTTCTCGGTCTATTCCCTAAAGACCTAAAAAGAGCATGCTACAGGGACACTGCTACATCGATGTTCATAGCAGCACAATTCACAATAGCAAGACTGTGGAACCAACCTAGATGCCCTTCAATAGATGAATGGATAAAAAAAATGCGGCATTTATACACAATTGAGTATTACTCTGCATTAAAAAATGACAAAATCATAGAATTTACAGGGAAATGGATGGCACTAGAGCAGATTATGCTAAGTGAAGCTAGCCAATCCCTAAAAAACAAATGCCAAATGTCTTCTTTGATATAAGGAGATTAACTAAGAACAGAGTAGGATCGAAGAGCACGAGAAGAAGATTAACATTAAACAGGGATGAGAGGTGGAAGGGAAAGGGAGAGAGAAGGGAAATTGCATGGAAATGGAAGGTCCCTCAGAGTTATACAAAAGTACATACAAGAGGAAGTGAGGGGAAAGGGAAAAATAATACAAGGGGGACAAATGAATGTCAGTAGAGGGGGCAGAGAGAGAAGAGGGGAGGGGAGGGGAGGGGAGGGGAGGGGGGATAGTAGAGGATAGGAAAGGCAGCAGAACACAACAGACACTAGTATGGCAATATGTAAATCAATGGATGTGTAACTGATGTAATTCTGCAATCTGTATATGGGGTAAAAATGGGAGCTCATAACTCACTTGAATCAAAGTGTGAAATATGATATATCAAGAACTATGTAATGTTTTGAACAGCCAACAATAAAAAATTAAAAAAAAAAAGAAATGAATTTTACAGTGAAGAAGAAGTTTTCAATTGATACTGTCAAGTTGTAGTGAGTAGTAATGAAAAGGCCAAAAGGTTTTTTTGTTATTGATCATCAGAATTTGTAATTTTGAAAATCAGAGTGGGATTTGTCTTTGCCCATTTTATGGAAAGGGGTATTTAAAAGAGCTTTGGTACTTCTCTGCTACAGCCTCTGATCTGACCAGAAATGACATCTCCATAAGTGTATCCCTGGGCATTTCTACACATAATTCCACTCTCAGTGAAATACAAATGCTTCAAATATTGGCACATTTTAAAGAGCTTTTTCCAAAATGTACTGATAAATTCCCAAATTTTGAAGGTGGCTAATCCCAGTTGTGGTGAATTATTGACTTTCAAAAACTACTTCAGTATTTTCAAGTCTTTTTCAGTAATACAATGTTAAAAAGGCCTTTTCTAAATATCAGTTCTATAGTTCTTATCTATAGTTTCAAGCATGCAATTGAATCTAACTTTAGAATTTCTCTTTTCTTTTTGGTCACTGATGTTTATCAGTTTATGCAAAGTAAAAAAATCCTTGTGGAGTATTAGTGATTGACCTTGCTAGGAGTTATCAATAATCCTTAACTTATACTGTTGAATGTTTATGGTTTATTAATTATGTCAAAATATTCTGTATTGTTGAACCACAGCTGGGTACATGCACCCAAGAACATTGGTGCAGTCTTTGAATATTTGTATAAAATACCTTTGGAATTTCTATATGTTATATTGCAAAGGTGTACATCAGAAAGAATCAGGATTGAAAATCTACTTCTGATTATGATTGAGAAGAGGAAAGATTCATTTCTAGGGCAACAAAAAGCCCAGGTAAAATTATTATTGTTACATGAGCTAGTGAAGAGGGGAGAATAGATTGAAGCCCTGGGTAAGTGAGAAGTGAGGCAGCTTCTTAATTGGGGCAGGTCACTGCCCTAGGTTTGGGAAAATGGAGCAGAAAACCTGCCATATAAGAAGATGTAGGCATGGGGAGAAATCAGTCAAGCACTAGATGACTTTGTGGGTTGGTCAGGTGGATTGGAATCTGGGAAGAACCCTAAAGACAAAAGCAAACTGCAAGGTCCAAAATTATGCTCTTATCTACTATCCTTGGACATTGTTGTGAAAGTGACAGTGGATGAAGGGGCTGGAAAGCAGAGAGAGGTTGTACTGTTTTACACATAACTGTGGGACTGATTCCAGGGCTCAACCAGTACTGAATGGTGGATAAAACATATTTGAAAATGAAGCCCAAATACTTACTTGGTTGTCTAAGATCTTAAAGTGTTTGAGGTTTTCCGGTTGCAAACTACCAAGTTAGTCTGCCACAGCTTCATGGATGCAGGAAGATGACACGAAACTCCTTGATCAAAGATGAAGGATAATTTATTACTTGCAGCAGTAGCAGTAGCCAGAGAATCAGCACGTTTATGTCAGTTCACCAGGTCCCAGTTCCCACAGGGTGATGCACAGAGAGTGAGAGGATGTCTGAAAATCCAGTAAGTTCTGTTATAAGAAAGGAATGCATGATTCTATACCTAGCAGACCCAAAAGGGTCTACAAAGAAACTACTAGAACTAATAAATGAATTCAGCAAAGTGGCAGGATATAAAATCAACACGCATAAATCAAAGGCATTCCTGTATATCAGCGACAAAACTTCTGAAACGGAAATGAGGAAAAACACCCCATTCACAATATCCTCAAAAAAAAAAATAAAATACTTGGGAATCAACCTAACAAAAGAGGTGAAAGATTTATACAATGAAAACTACAGAACCCTAAAGAGAGAAATAGAAGAAGATCTTAGAAGATGGAAAAATATACCCTGTTCATGGATAGGCAGAACTAACATCATCAAAATGGTGATATTACTAAAAGTTCTCTATAGGTTTAATGCAATGCCAATCAAAATCCCAACGGCATTTCTTGTAGAAATATAGAAAGCAATCATGAAATTCATATGGAAAAATAAAAGACCCAGAATAGCAAAAGCAACTCTAAGCAGGAAGCATGAATCAGGCGGTATAGCAATACCAGATTTCAAACTATACTACAGAGGAATAGTAACAAAAACAGCATGGTACTGGTACCAAAACAGGCAGGTGGACCAATGGTACATAATAGAGGACACAGAGACCAATCCACAAAGTTACAACTATCTTATATTTGATAAAGGGGCTAAAAGCATGCAATGGAGGAAGGATAGCATCTTCAACAAATGGTGCTGGGAAAATTGGAAATCCATATGCAACAAAATGAAACTGAATCCCCTTCTCTCGCCATGCACAAAAGTTAACTCAAAATGGATCAAGGAGCTTGATATCAAATCAGAGACTCTGCGCCTGATAGAAGAAAAAGTTGGCTCTGATCTGCATATTGTGGGGCTGGGCTCCAAATTCCTTAATAGGACACCCATAGCACAAGAGTTAATAACAAGAATCAACAAATGGGACTTACTCAGCAAGAGAAACAATAAGAGAGGTAAATAGGGAGCCTACATCCTGGGAACAAATTTTTACTCTTCACACTTCAGATAGAGCCTTAATATCCAGAGTATACAAAGAACTCAAAAAATTAGACAATAAGATAACAAATAACCCAATTAACAAATGGGCCAAGGACCTGAACAGACACTTCTCAGAGGAGGACATTCAATCAATCAACAAGTACATGAAAAAATGCTCACCATCTCTAGCAGTCAGAGAAATGCAAATCAAAACCACCCTAAGATACCATCTCACTCCAGTAAATTGGCAGCCATTATGAAGTCAAACAACAACAAGTGCTGGTGAGGATGTGGGGAAAAGGGTACACTTGTACATTGCTGGTGGGACTGCAAATTGGTGCAGCCAATTTGGAAAGCAGTATGGAGATTCCTGGGAAAGCTGGGAATGGAACCACCATTTGACCCAGCTATTCCCCTTCTTGGACTATTCCCTAAATACCTTAAAAGAGCATACTATAGGGATACTGCTACAACGATGTTCATAGCAGCACAATTCACAATAGCTAGACTGTGGAACCAACCTAGATGCCCTTCAATAGATGAATGGATAAAAAATGTGGCATTTATACACAATAGAGTACTACTCAGCACTAAAAAATGACAATCATGGCATTTGCAGGGAAATGGATGGCACTAGAGCAGATTATGCTAAGTGAAGCTAGTCAATCCCTAAAAAACAAATGCCAAATGTCATCTTTGATATAAGGAGAGCAACTAAGAACAGAGCAGGGAGGAAGAGCATGAGAAGAAGATCACCATTAAACAGGGACGAGAGGGGAGAGGGAAAGGGAGAGAGAAGGGAAATTGCATGGTAAAGGAAGGAGACCCTCATTGTTATACAAAATTACATATAAGAGGAAGTAAGGGGAAAGGGGAAAAAAAAACAAGAGAGAAAAATGAATTACAGTAGATTGGGTAGAGAGAGAAGATGGGAGGGGAGGGGAGGGGAGGGGAGATAGTAGAGGATAGGAAAGGCAGCAGAATACAACATGCACTAGTATGGCAGTATGTAAAAAAGTGGATGTGTAACCGATGTGATTCTGCAATATGTATACGGGGTAAAAATGGGAGTTCATATTTCGCTTGAATCAAATGTATGAAATATGATGTGTCAAGAGCTTTGTCATGTTTTGAACAACTAATAATAAAAAAATTTTAAAAAAACTCACTACCAAAAAAAAATAAGAAAGGAATGCTGAGCTGAGGGAATCCAAATATTTTTATGATAGGCTGTAGCATACCTGCTCTTAGCTCCATGTGGAAATATTATCTCTGTCTTATAAGGATGTTTGCTATACAAACAATCTTGAAAAGATAGCCTGGAACAAAGAGAATCAGTATCTCTCTTTGCAAGATGTGAAGAAGTGTTAGAGACCAACGGAAAAATGTCTCACAATACTGATGATCAAAAGTACAGCAGGCCAGGAAGAGAAGGGTGGTCTTGTATTTGCTATGTATGCTGTGTGGATTCTTCCTGATTGTTTTGAATATACATATTCCTGGCTAGGAATTACTTTATAGATATGAAATTTGAGTTAGATTATGCTTTTAAAAGTGCAAAGAACTAAATGCATGCTGGTTATTATTGTTATTTTAAGTTTTTATTTATTTGTATGATTTCATCAGTAAACCCTGATGTTTAGTGGTGTCAGTTATTGTGGGACAGTTAGAAAACCACAGATAAAAAGTCTTTACCCCCAAATCTTTGTGGTAGATATAATATAATATAATAGCTAACCATAATGTCATGTTTTGAAAATTAATATCACTGCCCTATTTCCGTATCATTCCATATCACATAATGTGTGCTACAATATTATTTTAAAGACTGCATAGTGAATCACTGCACAGATAGACATTAATTCATGAAATTCTGTAACCTTGAGCATTTAGTTTGTTTTATATTCCTTCTCATTATTCACCATTGTGCCTCTGTTTGTGCCCATTCCTAATTGCTTTTTAAGATTAGTTTTTTTGGGGGATTGCATTTACTCTTGCTACATTTTTCCTAATTGACTTCTCAATGGCTATCCTATTTCATGAACTATTTCTATGTAACTTTTTCCTCTCTAAAGTATACCTGGAAAAAATGACAGCCTTTCTATTGTTCTGGAGGCACATTCCGAACCAGGAAATGTGCTGTTTTGATTTTTCAGAAAATCAAATTCAAGACAAAAGCTTTGTTTGAAAAAGAAAAAATAATAATAAAAAAAGCAAGGTGAGGCTCCAGTGGAGAAGTCATGGCTCAGGGCTGACCCAGAATACTTCCTTCTTCCTGTTTGGCTCATGTGTTACTAGAATCATGACATGGTTTTGTTATGAGGGAAAGAATGAGAAGGACACAGTGGGTAACAGGATGAAGGGAATATATTGATAAAGTCCAGGAACAGGGCAAGGAGATAAAGGAACACACCGTGGCAAGCAGATTAATGGCCCCTAGGAGAACCACATCCTAATCCCCTGAAGCTGTTAGTAATGTCACTACTCAAGTCAAAAGGGATTTTATAGATACAATTAAATTAAGGATCTTGAGATGGAGGATGATCCTGGCTCATCTGGGTGGGATCAATGTAATCATAGGGATCCTTATCGATAAAGGAGGGAGGCTCACGAATTGTCAGAGGAGATGTGATGACAGAAGTTGAGATTGGGATGATTAAATGGCCAGTATACGAAGGCTACAAGCCAAGGGACTGGAGCAGCCTCTAGAAAGGAAACCTGTCCTTTCCTAGAGCCTCCCAAAGGAGCACAGTCCTGCCATTACCTCGCTTTTAGCTCAGTAAGATCTGTTCTGGATTTCTTGTCTCCTGAACTAAATAAATAATAAATAATAATAATAAATTTGTTTTATTTTTAACCCAGTAATCTTGTGGTGATTTGTTATAGCAGTGGTAGGAAACTAGTATCATTCTTGAATTTAATTGGAGGAGTTAGGCATTGGAAGAATGTGAATATTTGCAAACAGCATGGTATTTGGGTGGAGAGGCAACTGTGGAAGAGGGTGAACTAGGTGTGAACTTGGAATTGAAAATATGCTTGTGCAATTATTTATTTAATCTGCCTTTCCTCCTAGACTGTAAATTCTATAAGTGCAGAGACTTTTTTTTAAAAAAATATATATTTTTAGTTGTAGGTGAACAAAATACCTTTATTTCATTTTTCTTGTAATGTGGTGCTGAGGATCGAACCCAGTGCCTCATGTGTGCTAGGTAAGCGCTTTACCACTGAGCCACAACCCCAGCCCAAAGAGATTGTCTGTTTTGATTATCACAATATCCCGAGTAATCCCATAATAACTAATTATGGGCAGGATAAAGATTAAAGTGAATGAGTAAATTGGGAGCAAATACTGAAGTAGAAAAGAGAAGCCCCATAGATTGGTGCTTAACATTCAGCCAACTCCTTGGAAAGGTAAAACTCATTACATTGTCTGATAATGATTTTTAACCATTAGGTACAATACTCTAGTGTACTGTTTTCCTTTGCAGTTCTGGTATACTGGTTGATTAAGAGCAAAAGGGGGCTTTGAAATTAGGCTTCTTTGATTCAAATTCATATCACTATGCATACTGTCTCTAGCATGATTAAGTATTTTCTTAACGTACTGAAATATGCTAATTGTCAGTGTAACTGAGAGGTTAAAGTGTGGCAAAAGGGTCCATTGATCTGTCTGTCTGTCCATCCATCCAGTTCAGTTTAGCAGTTAGGAGAAAAGCTGTGGAGCCAGTCTCCTGAGATTCTATCTCAGTTCTGCCAGTTACTAACCATGTGACTTTGGTCAAGTTATTTGAACACACAGTTTTTTGATCTGTGAAATAGAAGTACTGGCTGGGGTTGTGGCTCCATGGTAGAGTGCTTGCCTAGCATGTGTGAGGCCATGGGTTCAATTCTCAGCACCACATATAAATAAATAAAATAAAGGTCTATTGACAACTTAAAAAATACTTAAAATTTAAAATAAAAAAGAAATAGAGGTACTAATATGGTTGTTTAAAAGATTAAATATAAAACAATTAGAATAATTTCTATATAAAGCAATTAGAATAATTTCTGGTACACAGTAATTATAAATATTTCCTCTCCTCCTCCTCTTCTCCTCTTCCCCCTCTTCTTCTTCCTCCTCCTCCTTCTTCCTCTACTTCTTCCTTCTTATTAGTTGAATAAGAAAAATTTTGATTTAGTGGAAGGAAACAGAGACCATCTCTGCTATTTAGCTGTATAACTTTGGTTAGACTGTGTCTCTCTGGCCAGGGAAAGCATTACATTAGACCAGTGAGTCTGGTCTTTATTGTGCATATAAACTAGCTGAAGGTCCTTTTAAGATGCAGACTCTGACTCAGCAGGTCAGAGTGGAGAATGAGATCCTGCTTTTCTAATAACTCCCAGGTGAGGGCGATGCTGTTGCTGATGGCTCATGGACCACACTTTGGGTAGCCAGGAACTAGGTAACCTTGAAGGCTCCTTCTGGCCTCTGTAACTCTGCCATTGGTATTGCCATACCCGCAGTCTGCAGGTGATATAATCCTTTGGGTTTAGCTATTTTCTTCCTTCCTGTTGTTCAAACCTAATTATTTTAAAGTTTTTTTCTGGTTCTGTTTCTTCCTTTAGAATGTCTCTTTAATGTTCATGGAATCTCACTTAGAATGATCTAGAAAATTGATGTAATTGCTTGATTAAGCTTCCATGAAAAAGTGTTACGAAGAATGTTAATAACATGGCAAAAATTATGTAATTTAATATCATGTATGATCAAATCTAAGAGGAGAAACCCCTATCATTCTGCAACCTAGAAAAAAGGGCAGGAAGGAGATGTCCCCATGGCCCTCCCTCCCTCTATAATACACTCACATACATACACGCGCAGCGCACACAGACACATTTCTTTTTCTATAGGTACATATAATCTGAAAAATGAAGACATTGTTTTCAAAGAATTACTGGAGCTGAGTCCTTCCAATCTAAAGGTATTTCTGGATTCCTTTGGGATTATTGTCTCCTTTCTCTCCTAAATATCCTTGTGAGCTTCTTTCTTCATTTTTTTCCCCTTCTGGCTTCAGTGACAAAAAAGGCTTCACTCTCGTAAGAGATTTTTATTTTCTTCTCCCCTGTGAAAGGAACCTCAATCACAGCTCCCCTGGGTCCTGCCTGATGGAAGGGATTAAACCTCATCTCCCAACGACAGCACGGTGACAGAATGCCAGTTCCCACGTGGCCAGGTCTCACTTCAGTGTCTACCAAGGGCCGAGGGCCAGAATGCTGACACCATCCCATCTTTTTCCAGAATCTTCCTGTAACTTCTTTGGGGTCTGCCTGAAAAGACAGGCGGGGATGTGGAAGGATGAAGTCAGATGCTGCACAGCTGCAGCCGATGCCAAATGTGACTTGGGATGCAGCCCCACAGCTGCAGAGCCAGCCAAGCAGCCAGCCACGTCCACAGCCGTGGAGTCTCCAAGGGGATGAAAGTCACAGAACCAGATGTTACTTCTAGAGAAAAAAAAAAAAAGTGCCGTGCACAACTTGGCCTCGGAATGGTACTTCTGTCCAACTTATCTTCCACTTGGTCTCAGATAACAAAAAACTCTGCTAGGAAGGCCTGGAAAAAACAGCCGGAGCATAACTCGACCATGAGAAGAAAGTCGTGAAGTACTAATGTTTTTGCCAAAACATTTATTCTGGAGTTTCTCAGATTTCTTAGCGTAAAGTCAGATTGTACAAAACTTCCTGGGAGGAAAGAAGCCCGGTGATTAGCTTCGAATGCAGGTTCTGCTTGAGTCTACTTTTCAGGTCCCAGAGGGCTTGAGGAGGAGGCTTTGTACTTTAGAGAAGTAAAACCTTCCCCTGCCCTTTCTGGAATGAACTTTCTTCCTCTGTGGATCCACTGTCCCCTCCAGGTCTACTGGGGGTGGTTTGACAGGTTGTTTACTGACCAAGGGAGGCTGGTTGAGGAATGTGTAGGAGGCCATCATCTAGCCTGCTATCCACACATTGGGCTATGCCTCACATAGGCCTGTGCCCCAGTAGGAGTGGTATTTATTTCTAAACAACAAAGATGCTGTCTACTTGCCAGACCCTGTGCCCACAGGATTATTTTGGCCTGGATAGGAGGAAGTCTTTTGCTAAGTAGCATGAAGGGTCATATGGGCCCTACCTGACCTTATCTTAGACCTCTTCCCTGGAGTTACTGCCTTCTCATTTAGGCCAGTCTCACCCAGTCTCAAAGACGGATCCATCCTGACTGCAAACCATAAAGTCTGCAGGACTCTGTCCAGGGAGGGTCAAAATAACAAGTCTGGCTCTGAACTTGTATCTCCATTCTAATCAGGGAGGTTTTTTTTTGTTTTTTTTTCTTGAAACCCAGGCCTTCCACTTATACTCAAGAGAGAGATTCTTTTTTAAAAAAAAATTATTTATTTTTTATTTGTTCTAATTAGGTATACCTGACAGCAGAATGCATTTCATTTCATTGTACACAAATGGAGTACAACTTTTCATTTCTCCGGTTGTATACAATGTAGAGACTCACCATATGTGCAGTCATATATGTACCTAGGGTAAGATGTCTATCTCATTCCACCATCTTTACTGGCCCCATATCCCCTCCCCTCCTTTCTCTCCTGTTTGCCCAAAGTTCCTCCACTTCCCACCCCTCCCATTATAGATCAGCATCCACTTATCAGGCTTTGGTTTTTTGGGATTGGCTTACTTCCCTTTGCATGATATTCTCCAATTCCATCCATTTATCTGCAAATGCCATAATTTTATTCTCTTTTAATGCTGAATAATATATAATATATATCACATTTTCTTTATCCATTCATCTATTGAAGGGCATCTAGGTTGCTTCCACAGTTTAGCTATTGTGAATTGAGCTGCTATGGACATTGATGTGGCTGTGTCACTATCTTATTTTATTTCCTTAGCTAAATTCCTATCTCTGATATCTGTCTGGTGTATTGGTCCTTTTTGAGCCAGGGACTTGTCTTGGTCTGGCCACGGGCGTGCCGCGGGTTCCAGAAGTGCTCCAGCTCCCTAGCCTGGCCGCTGCTCCTTGTTTCCCTGAAGATTCTTTTCCGCTTGGATCTCTGCATGTGCCCTGCTCTGGGGTGAATCTCCCTATTGTTCCACCTGCCTGCCAATTGGAGTGTGTCCCTGAAGTGGACAGCTTGCCTGGATCGTTTCCTTTATCTGATGCCTCAAATCTTCTGGACATTCGCTTCTGCATCCTGGGCTGAACTTTTTCTTGAGTTCTCTATGTTGGGTGGGCCAGATTTTCTGTCTGCTCTTTCCTTGATGTTGCTTCATCCTGCTGCAGGGAAGAAGGCACACACTGGGCCATAGATGTTAGTAATTAGCTCTAAGAAACAACAACCTGTGTGAGCAAATGATCACTTACTATCACAGTGGACACTCTTTCTTGAAAATATCTCTCTGCCATATCTGAAATTCTACCAATATCTTTACTTCTCCCAGGAGTCCTCTGAAGGAACAAGGGACAGGGACAGTCCCAACACATATGGTTGTAAGATAGTAATATCATTATCTTACTAATTGCAGGAACCCAGGGCAGAATGGAGGTGCAAAAAAGGACCAGGGAGAGCAGAAAAGAAGAGGCAGAGCAAGTAGAGAGAGATACTGAAAACAAACCCTCCTGTCTTCTGACTTGACTTTGTTCTGGTTTTAGGGTGACAGCTTGTATAACTTTAGGTTTTGATGTAGTCTGGCAATTCACAGGCTCTGAGAGAGTTCTGGACAAAATCATTGTACTTTAGAGTCTTAGGAAATGGGAATGCAGAGAAAAATTGAAGAATGAGCCATAACTACACCATTTACTAGATCATAATATAAAACAAAGACAAAAAACGGCTAACATCCACAATGAGTTAAGAATGAAGTTTGGGGAAAGGATGTAGGATCACAGGCAAATCAAATAGCAGTGCTCACGTCACTACATTAGGCTTTGAGTGAAACTGTGCCCTTGTACGAGCATTCCGCTCTGGGACAAATTGGGCCACCTCACTTCCTCAATGTCATTTAATATATGGGCAGTGTGGACCAAGGGGAAGAATTTAATATGTGATTGGACGATCACTAAGTAGGAGTTTGAAGACCTCCTGGTGATTTTCCTGAAACATTAGGGTCGCTTTATGGAAATTAACTCACCCTGGGAGGTGGTGGTCTAGAGGGGACGGAACATGGCTTTGGTGACAGCCAGGAGTGGGTTCTCTCTAGTCCTGGCTCATGCATATACTAGTAGTATGTGCTTGACCACTTAACCTAAGCTTCACTTTCCTCATCTGTGAATTAGGTGTAATAGGACTTTGCTATAAGGTATTCTGAGGATTGCAAATGGGATCATATAATACTGTATGATATGCTCTTACAAAGCTCCAAATAGAATGTGTAGTGGAATGGTTTGTGAATGGTTCCTCTGTTTTTATTAGAGGGATTCTCTATTTTCTCACAAAATATCTAGTTTACATAAGTGCATGTTAACAAGTAAATGCTGTTAACATATAGGCTGACACACAAAGCATCACACGACATGATTGTGTTATTCATGAAATCCTGGTGCCCTACAGGGGAGCCTGGTAGGGACCCAAGTTCAAAATTGTATGGTCTTTCAGTCTTCTTTCTATCTTTCTGTAACTAAATGTTTAACCTCATTTGGAGATAAAGTGAAAAGTCTAAATTTTGAGACCGGGCTAATAACTGTCCTAACCTCTTGTATAAGCCCTGACAATGAGAGATCAGTATTTCAGGAAGGTCTTGATATAAGACAAGCATGAAGAGTTAGGTTGGAAGCCATCAACCATCGTTAGGAGACATGGGGAAGGTAATTCTTTCTCCAGGCAGAAGTGTCCTGTACTCTGATGACAGGACCAGAATTAGATTCTTTCTCACTCAGTTGCCTTTTTTATATTTATCTTCCCTCTTCCTAATGTCATTCATCCCTTCTTAACACTTTTATCTTTTCAGTTTTTATTTATACAAAGATGGAATATTGCTGGGCAAGAAGATAATCATATCTGTGAAACAGTTATGACTGTTCGTTTTCCTCTCTGCCAATGTTGATCAATAGGAAATCAGGAAAACCTTTTTCTAGTAAAAAGTGTACATATTTGGACATGCCTAACTGTTTACATGAAGGATAAGAAAATAATAAGTATATAAAACTTTATTTGAAGAGAAGGTTAAAGTCTATATTGAAAGTCTCTTATGAAAGTAATTAAGGATTAAAAACAGGAGAGACGTGTAATCAGGAAAACATTAGGAAAAAAAATACAAGATCATGCTCTGATTTAAAGAGTTGAGAGAGAAAACCTATAGCAAAAAGGTGTTTCTTTATTTTCTCAAATTTGCTTGAATATAAATGTCTTTTGAAGCGGATGTTTTTATAAAATATTGTTTGTTTAAGTTATTCAAAGATAATGGGCAACCTACTGATTGGAAGTAGGTCTTAGGATGGGTCAGGACTATTGGTTCTGGTTTTCTCAAATTCACCCTTAAGAGTTTTCTTCCTTTAGGTCCTAAGACCTTTTGTCCTTCTGAGGTCCCATTAAGAATGCAGCCATTCTGGATGGTATGGTCGGTTCTTTATGTTTTCTGAGGGCAAAGGTGGTAGCTGAGGGTGGTGCAGCGACTGGAGGAGGAGATGAAGGGGCAGAATCTTATTTCAAAGAGATAGCTTGAGCTGCATTCCCTGTGGCTGTGCGGGAGGCTAAAGGTTGAGAGACACAACAATAAGACTCATTAATTCAAATTCTGAGGGTTATCTTGCTCAGAAGAGCACAGAACTCATTCTTGAAAAGTGAATGCATAGATTCCAGGGAAAATAGTAATGACCCCCGAGTGCATGGAATACTTGCCATCTCCATTCATAGAGATGCCTTTTGTTCACGACTGAATCTAACCTACTGTGTAGAGAGTTACTAAGCGAATCTGGGGAGCTAAAAATTCAGTTCACGCCTTTGCCTAGGGGGTCCCTGGGTATCTTTCTCCACCTAGTGGCCACAGCCTCCCGACCACAAAGCTAAAAGACAATTGGTTATTATGGCAATGAAACAAGCGAGGCTTCTTGTTTTGCAAATCCTAGAATGAAGAAGATATTTAAGCATATGTTTGGAAAAGGCAGTGGGCGTATTAATAATGAGGTTGGCTTGCATTGAATCCATTGTTCCGATGACATGCTTAGCATTCTAGCAGAGAAAGAGTGGTCAGGAATGCTTGCCGACCAAGTAGTGTGCGTGATTGGTGAAACCCATGGTCAGCTTCCTATCACACACCATTCACATATGGAACCTTCTTTTCAAGAAGCAAAAGAGATGAGAAGGACAGATGTAAAGGATCGTTATTAATTTTACATGATTTGTAGGTAATCGGTCTCAGTTATGCTCTGGGCACACTACAGGTGTTTAATAAAAGTGTATTGTGTTGAATTGAATTTGAATGGTCTTCCTGTGTCTCAATTTTTATGCAATGCTCTTCTTGTGTCTAAAGTTTCCAATTAAAATGATATTTCTTAAGAAGGCAAATGCATCTTTTTTAAATGCATGTAGTGAGAGTTTTTAAGTTGTTTTCATGTTGTTTTGTACAGCATTTGACATTGTTGAAAACTCCCTCCTTCTGGGAAGTTTTCTCTTCATCTCTGCTCTGGTTTCCATGACATCCACCCTCTCCTGCCTGCCTCTTGCCTCCCTGATAGGGTTGTTCTTTTGCATTTGCTTCCCAGCATCACATTCCTTCATGGTCCCTTAAATACCATTATTGTCAAAGGTTCTGCTCTTACCCCTGTTTTCGCCATTCCATTTGTCTTCCTCACATGTCAATATTTGAACTTTAATGTAGATACTTATGTTTCCCAAGTCTCCACCTCTGGCTCTCGCTCATTCTCTCCTGAGTTCCAAACCAAATTTGTCTTCCTGTTTAATATCTCCAACACAATATCCTGCGGGCACCTGGAACCTCATGCAATATTAATTGAGTCCATTATTTTTGTGCCTTTCTGCTCCTTGTATGCTTGCCTACATTTCCAGGCTGGGTGTTTGTCCATATTACTCAGTTTTCAAGACCCAAAGGATGCACCAGTTTCTCCTTTCTGACACCTCAGTGTTGATTCTGATGCTACTATTACTACTAGTTACAATCTGTTAAGCAGTCACCATTTCCCACTCCTTAAGCTTACATCACACCAGATAATTGATGAACTCATGCCACATCACCTAGCTCAGCTTGATTTTAGTGCAGCTGTGGTGAAAAGTTCGGTGCTGATTGCCATCATCCCACCTCGAGGGACATGTCTCCGCTTTCCTGCCTCAGTGATTCCTCTGAAGCTGTGGAAGGCTGCTCTGTCAGCACATAAGCCTCTGTTGTGCACAGAAGTCAAGGTTCCCAGGAGTGAATCTCAGCAAATGGGGAGAGGAAGTTAGTGGATAAGTGCCCCAGCTCCTCATCCTTCTGAAGCATGCTTTTGAGGGCCATTGCATAAGCTTCCTCAGAAGTCCCTCTGGGAGTGAGCTGCAGTTGCTCAGAGTGGTAACTAGTCTAACAGTGCATCTTCAGTAGGTGTGGCGTACCCCCACCCTCAGCTACCTTACTCTCCCATCTCCCTGGAGTACCTCCCAAATAAGCCATCTGAACTGAAGTCCCCACTCAGGCTTCTCAGGATTACAGAGTAATCCTGTGTGATAATGCTATCCTTAACCTTTGATGATGGTGGAACCCAAGGCATTGCAAAGGTGACTTAACTTGTACAGGGTTATTCAGCCTACTAGTTGAAGAGCTGAGATTTGAGCAGAGGTGGTCTGGCTTCACAAGCTGCTGTCAACCTGTACACTGGCCTGAGAGGAGTAAATTACCAGCAGGGCGCTAGGCAAGTATAACCGATAGGCCATATGACCATATTCTGTCTCTTCAATGGTGGGAGATTATTTTTATCAGTTTTTTTCAGTATGATGGAAATTCTCAGCAAGTTTTTGGTTTGGTGTCCAGTAGATAGGAAAGATTTACATTATAAAGAATAGTACATCTTAAAAAAAAAGCAAAGAAGACTTATACTTTCAACAAATTTAAAGGATATTAATATTCTGTAAGGGGAGTATGCATAATTTCTGAAAACTTTGACACTTTGTACACTTACTTTTAACACTTATATGTTCTTATGAATTCCTTTGCATAAAGGATAGATGTATCCAGAATGTTTTCATAAAATGACCACTTAGCTTCATTTTTAAAAAATAATTGGTTTTTAGTTATAGGTGGACACAATATCTTTATTTTATTTTTATGTGGTGTTGAGGATCGAACCCAGTGCCTCACCCATGCTAGGCAAGTGCTCTACCTCTGAGCCACAACCCCAACACTTAGCTTCATTGTTAAAAGGCAGGTTTTTTTTTTTTTTTTTTTTTTTTTTGGTACTGGGGATTGAACACAGGAGAGCTTAACCACTGAGCCACATCCCTAACACTTTTTATTTATTTATTTCATTTTGAAACAGGGTCTCACCAAGTTGCTTTGAGCCTTGCTATTTTGCTTACCCTGGTCTTGAACTTGCAATCCTCTTGCCTCAGGCTCCCAAGCCACTGGGATTATAGTTAGAAGGCAGTTTTAAAGATAGGTAAATGTGATAATTTATATTAAAATATGATAAGAATTTTAGAAACATTAGTGGTTTTTCATATGATCATACTGATGGCAAACAGAAGGAGAAATAAAAGATGGAATTTCACTTTGCAGTTACAGATGGGTTTTGAGTTTTTGAAACTAGAAATAGAATGAGGACAAGAAACCATGTGTTGCTGTAGGTGCTTTGTCTATGTGATCTTTCACTATTCAATGACCATGCAAGTATTTTTAATCACTTTATTCACTTTACAAATGAAGAATTAAGCTTAAAGGATCTGACAAGATCCATTTAAGTCACACAGCTATTAAGTGGAAAAACTGGGAATTAAGCCCTGTCTTTGGGTGGAAATAAAGTTGTATGTGGGTATAAATAATATTGTAGCTTTTAAACAACCAAAGTCTATTTCTCTGTCCTAGATGCTGGAAAATTCAAGGTGCAGGCAGATTTGGTGTCTGGTGAGGATCTGTTTCCTGGTTCATGGGTGGATTCTTCTTGCTGTGACCTCACATGGTAGCCAGGGCACTCTGGAGCCTCTCTGCCCTCCTGCCTCATCACCTCCAAAAGGCTTTCATGTACTAAGGCTGTCTAGGGTGATTATATTTCCACTGGTGATTTCTGCAAGAAGAATTCAGAGCACAGCAATCCTGGTTTGAGTGATTTTCCAAACCATACTCTTTATGTTGCCTGGGAAATGGAATACATGACAAGTGTGCAAGGATTTTGCAGATGCAAATGTATAATAAACATTTAAAATGTGTAACCCTTTCCAGGGTCTGTGATAAGCTGCCCAAAGGCAGATGATGCGCGATAAGATATGCACAAATACCACTTTGGTGGACCTTGAGTTAATACAGATGATGACTTCCATTAGAATAAGATATGCACAAATACCACTTTGGTGGACCTTGAGTTAATACAGATGATGACTTCCATTAGAATTGTACCTCCAAATTTTTCTGGCAATGCTCCCAGGAGCAATCAGGAATTTTACTTGTAATATCATCTGAAAACTATTCTAATTTAGAAAACTACCAACCGTGGCTAAATTACTACAGCAAAAGGAATTAACTTGCATTACTTTTTTATCAGGAAAAAAATGTCCCAAAGTACAATATACGGTGTTATTTTTATACTGAGATTTGGCTCACAGGCTAAATCTGATCTGCTGCCTGTTTTTGAATGGCCCACAAAATATATGTTTTCACATTATTAAATAATTGAAAAATATCAAAATGAAAAACAATATTTCATGACATGTTGCTGTGGTCTGAAAGTCTGTGCCTCCCCCTCCCAAATTCATATGTTGAAATTTGATTCTCATGTGATGAAGAGATGGGGCCTTTGGAAAGTCATAGGGTGGAGACCTCATAAATGGGATTAAGGTTCTTGTAAAAGAGGCCTGAAAGCTTGTCTGTTCTCTCTGCCATGTGAGGGTTCACTGAAGGAACTGTCCACGAGGAACGAGTCCTCACGGACACAGTCTGCTGTCACCTTGATTTTGGACTCTAGCTTCCAGAACTGTAAGCAATAAATCTGTGGCTTATAAATAACCCAGGCCAATATATTTTGTAGCCTGATCAAAATATGTCTCAGTATGTTGTAGTCTGATCATACTAAGATATGTGTGAAAATTACAGGAAATTCAAATTTTAGTGTGCATAAATAAAGTTTTATTGAAACACATAGTGATTCATTTGCATATTGTGTGTATCTGTTTTTGCACAATGGCTGAGTAATTGTGATAGAGACCATATGGCTCTCAAAGCCTAACAAAAATATTTACTATCTGGGACTTTACAGAAGACCTTTGCTGACCCCTGTTGTATATAATTTGGTGACTTGGAGTATTGATTTCCTATGACTTTGTTTTTGAAAAATTATTAAAATGTCTAGTGCAAATACAAAGGACATCTAATACTAATTTATTTTCTTTTCTCTTTCAAGACAATGCCACTTTTAGCCTCCAGAGTGAACTCTAGCAATAAAGGGGCAGAGGAATATGAGAACCCAATTCATTTGGGGACTGAGTCATTCTCTGGAAAATAATTTGCCCAGTAGGAATAAAGTAAACAGTGGTAATAATGGTCATCTAACACTTTAAAGTTTAGCATTCATATACCAAGTCACATTTAATTTTGATATTTAACTTCTGGAGATCAAATTATTATTAATTTCTTTTTGTTTACATGTAAGGAAACTGAATCTTTGAAAGATTAATTTGACTTATCCGAGATCCCCAAATTAGTGTCAGAGCCCAGACTCAAACATGATAGATAGCTTTTTCCCCTTTCTTTCCATTTTTGGAGGACATGCATTATTGTTAAAAAGAAACATTTATGGTTTTACATCTATAAGCAATAAGAATATTTTATTATTAGAAAAGTGATAAGCACATTTTATAGATAGGAATACTTTTTGGAATTTGAATTTTATTTTTGAATTGCTTTACTATTTATAGTGTTCTTCAAAGCAACTTACTTTTCTTTCTATAATTGCCAATATTTACTTTATGCCAGTTAAATGTTCAGTACTGAAATAGATTTTGCAAATAGTGACATATGTGAGTGTATACTAAAATTATTTTTTGCTCATAGGGGAAAGATGTTCATTTAATTATAGAAAATTTCCATTCTATATTTTTCTGAATGTAAACCACTATTTTAAATGAATTAAACACAATAAAAATAGTAAAAGTCTCAAGGCATCTGAATTAATTAGGTAACTTAGCAATAGCTCATTTGGATTTATGGTTTATCCTAAATTCCATAGAATTATTTTAGTATATTTATTTTATATTTAGAGATATTAATGTAACACAGTTTTAGTGACTATGTCAGGTTCTTGTCACAAGGAGGTGATGCTATACCTTCATTAACTTCATGGTCTCTGGAGATGTTAGCACAAAAAGAAACAATTACAATATAACTTGGCTGGAATGCAAAAGCATGGAAATCTATATAAAATGCCATGTGTGTTAACAAATCATGGTTGGGAGACAAGAAATTTGTCAGAGGATGTGCTGAAAAATTGAGTGAATAAATGGTTCCATCTAAATAGAGAATATTGATGGGAAGTTTGGGTGTTGGAGAGTGAGTGACTGGGTAAGGGGTTGGGATGACGAGAACTTAGTGGGTTTGATTTGAACTTGTTCAATCTATGATAGTCTAGTTGGTGCTAATATAAGGAGAGATGGTTACAATATTTCATAGAAAGGGCTGTGATTAATAGCATGGGGTGCCAAAGGAAGGCAGAAGACAGGCTTTTTTTTTTTTTTACCAGGGGCACTGGACCATTGAGCCATATCCCCAGCCCTATTTTGTATTTTATTTAGAGACAGGGTCTCACTGAGTTGCTTGGTGCCTTGCTTTTGTTGAGGCTGGCTTTTGTGATCCTCCTTCTTCAGCCTCCTGAGCCACTGGCATTACAGGCGTGCATCACTGTGCCCTGCAGAAGACAGGCTTTCATTTTGACCAGAAGAGGAGTTGAGAAGAACTGAAAAGAGAAACCTCTAAATAAGGACTTAAAAGAGCAAAAGGCAGTGTCGACTAGGGCTATCATATATAACTACAGACACTACACAACTCCAGGGATTCTGGTTGTGTGGACTAAAGTGTGATTGGAGTCCCCCCAAATTATTTAGTGCACAACCTGATCGACCACACATAGTGGCCCTTTATGGAGTGGGGATTAGATGTTCAATGTAGAGAGGAATAAAAGAGGAAGAGGTTCCAGGCACAGTTGGCCAGAAGAAAAGATAAAGGCTCTGAGGCAAGAACATGACATGATTAAGGAACCAAAATCTGGATTTTAGTTTTTATTGTGCAGTCAAGGCTTAGGGGAGGGGTGGTAGGGAAGAAATGCCAGAAATAAAACCAGAGAAAGAAATATGGCCTGATAGTTGAAATAGCAGACAGTTGGAAGTGGATAGAGTATTGGCACATGCGATGGAGAGAAATGAGTGCATGGGAGATGGATTTTGTAAATAAACTTGAGCTGTTTATAGGAAATTCCAGAAAATGATGCCCAATTAAAAAAAAATAGCAAACATATCATGCTTATCATGTTTCACGCACTATCTTAGGTATTTTATGTATACATACTAGCTTAATCTGAACAATGATCTGACGAAGTGGGTATTGTTAGTCCGCCCCTCTCCAATTCTCACAGAGATTAGATGACGTCCCCACAGCCACACAACCCAGGCATCCTAGTCTAGAGTCTGTGCTCTTGGCTGCCATGCTCCTGTCCCTTTCTACAGGAGATCAAAATGATGGGATTAAATGGAAATCAGGCACAGGGGGATGCAAATTTGGATATTATCCATAGGTAGGTAGCCGGAGTCATCGGAGCAGATTAAGGACATGGGGTATCCTGTGTGCGCTTGAGATTTGCTAAGAGGGTAGGTCTAAGTTTTTTTTTTTTTTTAGTTATAGGTGGACACAATATCTTTATTTTATTTTTATGTGGTGCTGAGGATCGAACCCGGTGCCTCATGCATGCTAGGTAAGCGCTCTACCTCTGAGCCCTAGCCCTAGCCCGAGGTCCAAGTATTTTTACCACACACACATGCACACGCATACACAGAGGCACTGGTAACTATCTGAGATGATGAATGTGTTAGCTTGATTGTGACAATCACCATTTCATAATGTGTGTACACATCAAGCTATCATGTTGTACACCTTAAATGTATTTTGATCTGGAATGATGGGGGCAAAAGCTAGCACATATCAGGTTGACAAGTGAATGGGAACCAGAATAACCGAGATCCAGGATGGATGCTGATGGAAATGGCACAGAGGGTAGTAGGCTGAGAAGAGGTTCAGCCCAGGAGGAAAATTATCTATCATCTATCTATCATATCTCTCTCTCTCTCCCACTCCCTCTTTTTCTCCCTTCCCCTGTCTCTCTCCATCTATCCATCATCTATCCATCTATCCATCTATTCACCTATCACTTTATCTCTGGACCCCAAGGCCTACAGAGGCTCTGTACCAACAGGTGGGGTATTCTTGACATCTATGGTATATCGGTTCTCCTGAAAATCAGTGTGCCTTTTCCTGATGCACCAGATGGAAATGAGGAGTCCTTTAACTGCTTTCAGCTGCCCCCCCCCCCCACCAAGCATGCCACCCTAGAGGGGGAGGTGGTACCTAGAAAGCTGTGGAATGTTCCAGAATCTTCTCAGTGAGTTCTTCCTACCTCTCACATCTGCAGACCCACTTCACATCACTTCCTGTCTTCCTTTGAACCAGTTGGCTGTCCTGGTTGATCTATTTGGAACCAACTTGGAAACTCTGTAGGATATACCAATTTTTGGCCCCTGGGCACTGCTTGCCTTACCCACAGTCCTCATGGGACTGCTGGTGAGGCTCATGGCAACACTTGCAAAGACAGTAGTGACTCACCGAGTGCATTTCTAGGCATGCCTGCAGACTGATGGGAAAAACCCAGTGGGAAGGACATGCTTTGTTTTCTTGATTATTGAGTTCATTTCCAGGACTTTCTCAAATCCTTTTATTTTTTTTCTCTTGCTTAAATGAATTGTATAGCTGACTCATATTCTTTCAGACAACAATGGAAAAATAAAGCATGAACAGTAAATTTGTGCCTCTTCTCCAACGCTCTATCCTTCTTTTCTGTATCCATCCATCTATCATTCTTTCCATCTCACATTAAGGTACTGGAAAGCAGGAACTTTTCCCCCATGGGCAGTAGTCAATTTTGCATTTTTAGAGAGAGACTTTTGTTCCATATATTTTAACCATTGAGGGTAGAAAAAGGGAGATTTATACAGAACCTATGATTCTGTCTGGGAAGGCTGATATAAAAGTTTACAGAATCATCTCAGAAGTATTTTACAGTGACAATCAAAACAAAGATTTTTTTGGGCTATTAAAGTCATTATAAAGTGTCAAGTATCAATATATGATGCTTGTAAAACATATCTATGAAAAGGAATCTAATTAGGAAAATTCCATAAAGTCAGGAACTGTTTTGCATTTCTGTGCTCCCAGGGTTGAGTACAGTACTTGTAAATAGTAGCTCTTAATATTATTATCATTATTAAGTATTAGTTCAATTGATATTTTGTTCCATTTTGCCTTTGCCTTTTGTTAATTTTATCCCATAGCTTTCTTTTGGCTTATTTTGCTATTTAAAAATGTTTGAGCTGCAAGCTATAATTATTTTAATGATTTAAGTATTAAAGCCATGAATTTTCTTCTGAGTATTACTTTAGTTCTTTTTTTTTCCTGAAGTATCCTTATAGTATCCTTAAAGTATCCTATTTTCATTACTATTATTTTCTAGAAATTTTGTAGGTTTTTTTTGCATTTGCTGTTTGACTTAAAAGATGAGGGATTTATATTTTTGTTTTCAGACTGGAACAGTCTTCTCATTTTTTTTTACCTTTGTAATTAGCATCCAGTTTATAAATTATTATGAGAATAAGTTTTCTGTGCTGTTTCTTCTCTTTGGGGACTTTCTAAGGTTTTCTTTGTGGACTGATTTGTAATCAATCTTCATGAATGCTCCAGGGACACTTGAAGATAAGGTATGTTTTTTATTTTCAGATACAAAAGTTGGTGTATATCCATCGGCTCTACATGATAGATGGTGTTGTTAATGTATTTTCTAGTCTTATTTTTTGCTCAAATTAACTATCTTAGACCATGAGATGTAAATTGTCTCCTCTCATTAGTGCCTTCATATGTCATTGACCTGTAATATCTGTTTCATGAAAGTTACTACCCTGTTTTTTAGTATATGCATATTGAGGAAGAACAGCAGTCCCTATTAGATGTCAGTTTGTACCTGTCCTTACCTGTCCTGCTTTGAACGTCCCTAGTTTCATAGATTATCCACATTAAAGTGGCAAAAACAAGTCCACTCTGTTATTGTGTGTGAGCAATGATAAAAATAAAAGCCTGTGCTTATAAGAAAAATGACCACATGTCACCTCTGCCCACTAACATGAGTGAATGCTGTTTTACTGTTCGTTATATCTTTAGCTCTTCTTGGTCCTCCTGCCTCCCAGATAAACATCATCATGATACCTGGTTACAGGAGCACCCCCGCCCCACTTTCTGACCTCACCTGGTTCAGATCAAAACACACTTTCTTGAACCTGCCTCCTAATTACCTAACAGACCCCAATCCTCTAACTTACTTATATAGTACTCCATGGAGTGTGGTCTCCCCTACAACAGTGGTATTAATAAACTCAACTTGATTGCTGAACAAACATTCGTGGCTACTGTCTTCATTGTGAATTGTACCCTTAGTAATATGGTGCTGGTTTTTGTCTCTTTGGATGCTTGACCTGGATTCTACCTTGTTTAATATGACAATCTCAACCTCTGTTTTTTTTTTTTCCTTTGAACGGTAGGGCCTTACACACACTAGGCAAGTACTCTACCACTGAACTACACCACCAGCTCTCTACCTCTGTTTTTAAATGTGTATTTTTCATTCTATTATCTGTAAGCTGTAAAGTTGCTTAGTTTTAGGCATATCTCTTATATATGGTACAGAATTAGATTATATTCTGTGGTCCTTTCTATTAAGAGGAAGAGATCTTCCTCTTAGTAGATTACTAATGCTTCGACATTTGTGTTGTTTAGTTATGTTTTCTGTGTTTATGTGTAAGAGTTTTAAAGGATTTTACTATATATGCCTTTTCAGTTTTATTTCCTTCGCCTCCATATACAGGAAGTGTTCATTTTAACCCAGGGATTACCTTTACTAATGGCTTCATTCCTTTCTCATTTAAAACAGTAACCATTCCCACATGAGAAATAGCAAAATTAATTTTTATTTTCTTCTTCTGCCCCTCCAATTACCATCAAATTTTAATTAATCCAATTTATATTTTTGTTTGCTGGAGTTTTTCCTCTAGTGGTTTCCTTAAGAAACTTCCCTGCGAACAGTATTTCCTGAGCTCCTGAATTTTCAAAATGCAAGTGGATCCTCATTGCTTGTGGATTCTGTATTTGAGGATGAGCTGCTTTCTGAAGTTATTTGCAATCTTCAAATCCATCCTTCACTCATATCTCATCCATCACTCACAGACACATTTAGAGTGACAGAAAATCTAAGTTGCCCAAGGTGTCCAGTGTACATTGTCTCAGCTGAGGTCTGCATCCCCGGACTCATGCCCCTAAACTCTTGTATTGTAGGTAAATATCTTTTAATTTAGTGATAATTTTTTTTGAAGTTTTGTGGTTTTGTTGGTGATTTCACTGTTTAAAATGGCCCTCAGGCATAGTGCTGAAGACCTTGCTAGTGTTCCTGAGTACAAGAAAGCAGGGAGGTACCCTATGGATACATGTGTTAGATGAAATTTATTCAGCTTGAGTTATATGGTTGTTAGTTATGAGGTAATGGTTAACGAAGCAACTATACATATTGTTAAGGAGTCTTTAAGCAGAAGCACACAGAAAACAAGGCTATATATTGGTCAGTTGATGAAATGTGACTGGAGGCCTTTAGGAACCTAACCCTGTTGGGAATAATGGTTCAGTATTTGCTAATTCAGTGTTTGCAGCAATTTTGTCAAATAGATCTACTGCTAAATAAATAAATAAATAAAATGTATGGAAGATTAACTATTCCTATGGTTTGAATGTGGTTTTCCTCCAAAGGCTCATGTACTGGAGGGTGGGTCCCAGTGTGGTGAGAGTAGGAGATAGTAGGACTTTTGAGAGGTGGGTGCTTCATGTGAGGTCATTTCTAGCCATTACCTCCTTTCTGGCTTCCTATCTCACCAAGCAATTTCTCCAGATCACCACTGGGATGCCATCCACTGTGAAGTCTTCACCAGGGCCAAGCCTGTACCAGTGCCAGGCCCTTGAACTTCTAAACTGTGAGCTAAAAAATCCTCTCTCCTTTGTAAAGTACTCAGCCTCAGCAATTTCAACATAGTAACAGCAAACAAATTTTAATACAACTGTAGTTGTCTGTGGCCTTTGTACTTAAAGGAGAGTTGAACTGGATTCTAAGTCCTTGGCTTTTACCCTCTTAATCACAAATATCTTAAAGGTGCTGCTCTCTTGTCTTCTGTAGCTTTCACTGGATGTTATTTTTATCAATAAACCTGAACTAGCTTGATTTCTTTCTCTTATAATTGACTTGTTCTTTTTACTTGATTGCCCAAGGGATTATTTTTCTTATTTTAAAATTCAAATAATTTTATTGGATATGTCTCAGTGTTAACCATTCTGGGTCAGTTTCCCTTGATTCTTCGGGTACCCTTTCTATCTACTCAGTGTGCCAACTTCTCTCCCTTCTTCCCTTCCTTCCTTCTTTATTTCATTTCAGGAAAGTTTTTTTTATTGAAAAACTTTATATAAATGTGTGAGAGAGAGAGATCTTTATCTCCATTTATATTTGTATATAAATAATCTCCTTCTTGTCATATTTTTCTATATAATCTAAAAAATTACGTAGTACTTTCCTGTCCCTATTTCTATTTTATTTGCACTTTGATTTTCTTATTTCTGTTCTCTATATCCTTACTGTGTTTTCTAAGGCGTCTATTCCTTCTTGTATTCCCTGTAATTTAGTCTTTCTTTCTGAAATAGTTGTATATTTTTCCTGCCCAAGTTCTTTCAGTTTCTTATCTATGGTCAGTTCCTCTGGCCTAGCTGTCTCTTAGAGTTTTGCTGTTTCTCCTTCATAGTTTGAATTGCTGTGATATCTTACATTTCATCTGCTTTTCCTCAGTGCTTTCTCTGGCA
Organism: Marmota flaviventris; assembly: GCF_047511675.1. NCBI lineage: Eukaryota > Metazoa > Chordata > Mammalia > Rodentia > Sciuridae > Marmota > Marmota flaviventris. The sequence continues at coordinate 69,805,977 of NC_092499.1, forward strand.
TTTTCACTATCTGTAAGAAGGTGATATTGTTCTTTTTCATCTTTTCAAACAATTTCCCTTGCAGTGTCTCTGTGTCAATGGAGGCATACTTCTTTTTTCTGTTTATACTTTAATAAGATGTATTTTTGTGATGTTGAGCTGGAGGTTCCTGTGGAGGGCAAGACCAGGGTAGAGTTCTAGGCTTCAGAATTCCAGGGCTTCCTCTTCTGCTGCTGCAGCAAAGACAGCCCGTGGCCTTCCTGTGGAATCCACCTGTATGCATGGGTCTAACAGCCTTCAGCTTTCCACCAAGATAATCCAACAAGAGATAGAGCCCAAGTCTTCAAAGGCCACCCCCATTTTGTGATTTTGTAGATTTCCTGGCTCTTTCTGAGATTATTCTCTGTAGCCCTTCTTTATACTAACATTCCTCACTTCCTGTTCTGCTTTACCTTTGGCAGTAATTATTTGCAATTTGGAGTTTTCTGATTTTTTTTTTCCTCTCATACTTTTTTGAAAAACAGGGTTTGAGAGTTCATTTTTCGTTTCCTTGCTGGTCTTTATAAAGGGAAGATTCAGAACTAAAAGACTGCTGTTTTCCTACCAAATTCAGAATTCTTCTGGGTTGCTTATTCATGACAGAGTCAGTGATAATGTGGTGCTCATCAATTTTCACATATCACTTCCATTTCCCAGAACTGCAAACATATTCCAAAGACCTCAACTGAGGTGAAGAACAACAGTTATTTTTAAGAAATGCAGCAAAAGGGTTCAGACAAAAACAGATTGTATCTCAGCTTTTGGAAATGCAGGGAACCAATGTACATATACTTTTTACAATGTACATGTACATATACTCTATAGAAACTAAGGTATAATCTGGTAAATCTGGAATTAATTTTAAAATTGGGATATAATTTGCATACTATAAGTTTTCTTTTAGAGTGCACAATTCACTGGTTTTTAGCTTATTTATAAATAATGTCACCGCTGTTCACTTCCATCATCCCCCAAAGAAATCCTATGCCCATTAGCAGTCACTCCCCAATCTCTCCTCCTCTGGGAGTTCCTGGCTTCTGCTAGTCTACTTTTTATTGCTGCGGACTTGCCAGCCTGGATATTTAATTATATGGAATCATATAAGATGTAGCCCTTTGTATCTTTTAAATTAGTATGATATTTTCAAGGTTCTCCTGTGTTGATCTTCCTTTCACTCATTTATTTATTTAAGAGAGAGAGAGAGAGAGAGAGAGAGAGAGAGAGAGAGAAAGAGAGAGAGAGAGAATTTTTTAATATTTATTTTTTAGTTTTTCGGCGGATACAACATCTTTATTTTTTTTATGTGGTGCTGAGGATCATACCCAGTGCCCCGCACATGCCAGTCGAGCACGCTACCGCTTGAGCCACATCCCCAGCCCATTTATTTATTTTTGATCAGTGCTGTATACATACACATAAAGGTGGAATTCCCTGTGGTACATATTTACATATGCACATAATGTGATTTTTAAATTCATTCCACATTTCCTCCCTTTCGCATCCCTCCTTTCTCCCTCTTGATCTCCTTTTACTTCACTGATCTTCCCTATGTCTTTATAATATCTCCTACCTTTTCCCTTATTTTGCTCCAGCTTCTGAATAAGAGAGAAACCATTTGGCCCTTGATTTTATGAGTCTGGCTTATTTCACTTAGCTTGGTGTTCTCCATTTCCACCCATTTACTAACAGAAACCATGATTTCATTCTTGTTTATGGCTATGTAAAACTCCATTGTGTACATACCACATTTTCTTTATTCTTTTATCTACAGAAAGGTACCTTGGCTGGTTCCATGATTTGGCTATTGTGAATTGTGCTGCTATAAATATTAATGTGACCTGTCACTATAGTATGCTGATTTTAGTTATTTTAACTGTTGTGAATAATGCTGTTATGAACATTCACATACAAGTTGCTGCGTAGACAAATGCTTTCAATTTTCTTAGATGTTTCTAGGAGTGGAATTGCAGGATGATCATGTGGTAGCTCTATGTTCAACTCCCCCCCACCCCCCAATACTAGGGATTAAACCCAGGGACTCACACACACTAGACAAGTGCTCTATCACTGAGCTGCACCCTTATCCTTTTCCAAAAATTTTATTTTGAGACAGGGTCTTGCTGAGTTGCTGAGGCTGGTCTCAAACTTGCAATTCTCCTGCCTCAGTCCTTTTAGTAACTGGGATTATAGGCTTGTAAGACTTGCCTGACTTCTATGTTGAACTTTTTGAATAGCTACCAAATGGTTTTCCAAAGTAACTGCATTATTTTTCATTCTGATCAACAATATATGAGGGCACCAATTTATCTATATCTTCCACAATACTTTATTTTTATTGTGGTCATTCTAGTGGGTGTGAAGTCATACTCTAGAATTGTGATTTGCATTTCCATAATGATTGATGATGGTGAGCATCTTTTCATGTGTTTATTGGCTTTTTGTGTATCTTCTTTGGGAAAATGTTTGTTCAGATAATTTGCCTGTTGTTTAGTTATGGGTATATATTTTGGATACTTTTCCCTTAGCAAATATGACTTAAAAATATTTCTTCCAATTCTAAAATTGTCTTTTTATTTTGTTGATAAAACTTTTTGAAGGACAAAAAGTTTTAATTGTGATAAATTTCAATTTATCCATTTCTTCTTGTTTGTGCTTTTGTGTCATAACAAGATTAAAAGGTCACAAAGATTCATGCCTATACCTCTTAAAAATTTTTAGTTTAGTTCTCACATTTAAGTCTTTGATCCCCTTCAGTTAATTTTTATATAGGTGTGAAGTTGAGAGTCCAAATTCATTCTCTTGCATGTGGATTTTCCAGCACTATTTATTGAAGACATTATTTTTTTCCCAATTGAATTATCTTGGCACACTTACTGAAAATCAGTTGACCATAGGATTAGAATACCACATTTCTTTTTTAAAAAATATTTATTTTTTAGTTGTAGTTGGACACAATACTTTTATTTTGTTTATTTATTTTTATATGGTGCTCAGGATTGAACCCAGGGCCTCGTATGTGCTAGGTGAGCACTCTGCTGCTGAGCCACAACCCCAGCCCCTAGAATACCACATTTCTAGATTCTAATTATATCCCTCTGATCTGTATGGCTATCTTTGTGCCTGTACTACACTGTTTTTGTTATGGTTGATTGGCAATAAGTTCAGTAATCATAGCATAATGACATTTAAGTGATGGGCAGTGTATACAATAGCATTACCATCAGGTTTATTCACTTAGTGATGTAGCTCAGGCAAGTACATACTATGATGTTTTGCACAAAGAGGAAATGACCTAACAGCACATTTCTCAGAATGTATCCCTTCCTTAAGCAACACATGACTGCACTAATAACAGGAAATGTGAGTCTTCCAAATTTCTTCTTCTTTTTCAAGATTGTTTTTGCTATTCTGGTTTTCTTGCATTTTCATATGAATTTTAGGATCAACTTGTAGTTTTCTGCAAAAAAAAAATGCTCTTGGGAATTTACAAGGGATTGTATGAATCTACAGATTAGTTTGGGGAGTATTGACATTAACAATGTTTCATCTTCCTACCAACGAACATGGATGTTTTTCCCATTTATTTAGATTTTATGTAACTTCTTTCAGCATTTTTGTAGTTTTCACACTGTAAGTTTTGCGTGTTTTTTTTTTTGCTAAAATTAATCACAAGTATTTTATCCTTCTTGAAGCTATACAAATGGATTTTTAAAAATTTTATTTTTGGATTGTTTCTTTCCAGTACACAAACACTATTAGTTTTTGTATATTGATCTTGTGTCTTGCAACCTTGCCAAACTCATTGGTTCTAATAGTTTTTTAGTTGATTTCTCAGGATTTTTCTAAACATGTTGTATTGTCATTGAATAGAGATGGTTATACCTCTTTCTTTCCAATTTGGATGACTTTTTAAAATTTTCTTGCCTATTGCTCTGGATATAACCTCCAGTTCAACGTTACATAGAATTGGTGAGAGGGACATCCCTTTCCCTTCCTGATTGTGAGGCAGCCTCCAGTCTTTCACCGTTAAGCAAGATGCTCTGTATCAGGTTAAGGATGAAATTGATTTTTAATAAAGAGAAGTTATGATATATGGGCTTCAAAGTTCTCAATTTATTTTCATTAAAAAATGTTCCAAAAAACCTGGCAGTTTCAATGCCTCAATATCCATTGTTCAGAAAATCTAATCAATAGTGTTCTACTCTTGAGAATCTGTATAGTTCCTTTCCTTTTTTCTTCCCTTCTTCTCCCCTTCCCTCCATTCCTTCTCCCCTCCCTCCTTTTCTTCCTTTCTCCATCCCTATTTTATTTCATCTCTAATTTAAGATTCCCTTTCTACATTGTTTTACTTTCTAGAAGATAAAAGCTTGGAAGAGTCCATAAGCTTTCTATTAAATTTCTATTCTAACAATTGGCTTACAGTCTTAGATGAATGACTTAATTGTTCTCATTTTGTGGTTAGGACAGTGTTCATTTTTATGTAGTTTAGTGCAATGTAATAATAAATGCTATAACTTTTAAAAATTCTATATTAATAGTAGTATTGTTTTACATTTCTTTATATTTAAAAAAATTATATTACTTTTAAATCATTTAATGTGAACATTTTCAAGCACATACAAATAGAGAATATAAAATAATAAAATCTCTCAGATTGGCAATTAATTTTTGAAGTGTTTTATTTTCTTCCTACTTTTTTGATGAAATATTTTAATACTAGTCCCAAATATTATATCATTTAGCCCCAAATGCAGTATTTTTAATACACTTAATAACATAATTGTGTATTTTTGATAAATAAGGATAAAAAAATAAACCCAACCACAGTATTACAAATTTTTGCAATGGACATTTTCACACTCCACAGTTCCTCCCACGACTGTGTTATGCCTCGCTTGGCCACCAGGGGTGCTCATTGTTACTTGGTTTTCTTTATAGACCTGTGCTGTCTGCTGAGGTTCAGTACAATAGCCTCTACCCACAGGAGGTTCTTTTTTCTTGGGTGGGGGCAGACCAGGTGTTAAACTCGGGGGCACTCAACCACTGAGCCACATCCCCAGCCCTATTTTGTATTTTATTTAGAGACAGGGTCTCACTGAATTGCTTAGCACCCCCTTTTGCTGAAGCTGGCTTTGAACTCAAGATCCCCCTGACTCAGTCTCATGAGCCTTTGGGATTACAGGTATATGCCACTGTGCCTGGCTACAGGTGGTTCTTGATCACTTGAAATATAGTTAATCCAAATTGAGATGTTTTGTAAGTTTAAAAATATACACTGGGTTTTGAAAACTTGGTTTGAAAACGTCCATTCTAGGGTTGGGGTTGTGGCTCAGTGGTAGAGCTTTTGCCTAGCTTGTGTGAGGCCTTGGGTTCGATGTTCAGCACCACATAAAAATAAATAAAATAAAGGTATTGTATCCAACTATAACTAAAAAAATAAATATTAAAAATATCCATTCTAACATTTTTACATGGATTATATGTGGGAATGAGAATACTTGTGATATTATTAAAATAAATTGCACCTGTTTCTTTTACATTTTAAAAATATAGCTATTAGAAAAGTCGCTTATGTTATATTTCTATAGGGTGTTGGTGTACTAGGCCTTTTAAAGTGACTAGAGCTAGATAATTCCTATAATTTGAAAGAGCAAAATAAATAATGGTTTCATAATGATTCCTCATTGATGCTAATGATGACATAGTTTTAAAATTTAAAAGGCAACTAATTTTGATTTTCTATTTGTATCTCTTTCCTCTTAGACTGAAAATATCATTTCCCATTTGCTGTGTTTTCAAAGTAATAGCAGCAATACTTTTATTAAAAATGTTATAACTGGCTGCCATCTATGATTTTTTTCTTTATTGAGGTGTAATATACACATAAAATTATGTATACTTATAGTAAACAATATGATTTTTTATTGTGAAATGATTATACAATTTTTACTGTGAAATGATTATACAATCAAGTTAATTAATACATCTATCAATCTACATGTTTATCTTTTGTGTGTGTATAGAGAAAATTAAGATCTACTCCGACAGCAATTTTCAAGTGACAATAAATTATCACTGATTACAGTCACCATGCTGTACAATAGATCTCTGAAATTTATCTATCCTGTCTAACTGAAACTGTACCCTTTGACCAGGATCTCTCCATCTGACCTCTTCAGTTCCTGGCAACCACCACTCATCCTACTCTTTACTTCTAGGAATTCAACATTTTTAGATTCCATGTATAAGTGAGTCATGTAGTGTCTGTCTTTTGTGTACATGGCTTATTTCATTAAGTGTAATGTACTTCAGGTTCATTCATGTTGTTAAAAATAATGGGGTCCCCTTCTATTTAAAGGCCTCATCATATTCCACTATGTGTGTAAGCATATGTGCATTTGCTGGTGTGTGTGAAATTTTCCTTGCCTTTTCATTTGTTAGTGGATACTGAGGTTGATTCCACAGCTTGGCTCTTATGGATATTACTACAGTGAAGAAGGGAGTACAAATATCTCTTCAAAATACTAATTTTATTTCCTTAGGGTATATATCTTTGGGTTTACAGAATCAAATCAAATCAATCAAATCAAATCTTTGGGTATATATTTTTTGGTTTTAATCTTTGGGTATATATCTTTGGGTTTGCAGAATCAAATACTAGCTCTATCTTTTATTTTTTGTGGCCCTTCCCTACTGTTTTCCATAACAGATGTACTACTTTATATTCCACCAACAGTGTAAAGACGGTTCCTTCTCTTCACACCCTTGCCAACATGGATTATCTCTTGTCTTTTTGATCATAGCTATTTGAACAGGCGAAAAGTAATATCTCATTGTGGTTTTAATTTGCATTTCCCTGATGATTTGTGATGTTGAGCATTTTCCATGTATCTGCTGGCCATTTTTTCTCTCTTCTTTTGAGAAATGTCAATATCAAGTCCTGTTTTCATTTTAGAATAGTGTTATTTTCTGGCTGTTAGGTCTTTGAGCACCTTATATATTTTGGATGTTAACTATTAGATGATGGTTTGGAAATATTTTCTCCACCTCGAGGTTGCCTCTTCATTCTGTTGATTGTTTCCTTTGCTGTGCATAAGATTTATAGTTTGATGAGATCCCATTTGTCTATTTTTGCTTGTTGCCCATGCTTTTGGAGTTATCTACAAAAAATAACTGTCAGAACAATGACAAAAATTTTTCCTGTTTTTTCTTCTAGTAGTTTTAAGTTTCAGATTTTCAATGTAAATCTTTAATCTATTTTGAGTTGACTTTTTGCATATAGTGTGTAAGGGTCCAATTTAATTTTTTCATGTGGATATGCATTTATATGCCATTTATTGAAGAGATTGTCCTTTCCCCATTGTGTATCATTGGCACTTTTATCAGAGGTTAATTGACTATTGACATGTGGATTTGTTTCCAGTCTCTCTAGTCCTTCTCATTGGTCTAGGTGTTTTGATTACTGCAGCTTTGAAGTATATTTTGAAGCCAGGTAGCAGGATGCCTCCAGGTTTGTTGATTAACTTGGAGTCTTTTGGGTTCTATACATATTAAATTTTTTTTTCTATCTGGAAAAATCACACTGGACTTTTATTAGGGGTTGCACTGAATCTGTAGATTGCTTTACATAGTATTGACATTTTAACAATATTCATTATCCCAATTCAGGAACATAGGCTATCTTTCCATTTTTTGAGTTTACTTCAATTTCTTTCATCAGTGTTTTAAAGTTTTCAGTACATAGATTTTTTTTTTTTTACCTCCTTGGTAAAATTTATTCCTAATTCTTTTATTCTTTTTGATGCTACTATAAATTGCATTGCTTTCTTGTGTGTCCGCATGCGTGCGTGCGTGTGATTAGTTTATTGTAAATTTATAGAGATAATACAGATTTTTCATATGTTGATTTTTATAACTTCCAACTTTACTGAATTAATTTATCAATTCTACATTTTATTTTGTGAAATCTTTAGAATTTCTATTTATAGGATAATGCCATCTGCAAACAAAGACTGTCTTCCTTCTTTCTTTTTGGTTTGAATGTCCTTTGTATTTTCTCTTGCCTAATTGCTTTGCCTAGGTCTTCTTATACTATATTGAATAGAAGGGGTTAGACATCCTTATCTTGCTCCTGATATTACAGGAAAAGTTTTCAGCTTTTCACAATTGAGTATGATGATAGCTATAGGCTTGTTATATATGGACTTTATTGTGCTAAGATAAATTCGCTCTGTACCTAGTTTTTGAGAGTTTTTATTATGAAAGGGTATTGAATTCTGCCAAATGCCTTTTCTGCACCTATTGATAAAATTGTGTGGTTTTTGACTTTCATTCTGTTATTGTGGTATATAACATTTATTTATTGCATCCCAGGAATATATTCTGCTTGATCATGTAGGTTTGGTTTGTAGGTATTTTGCTGTATCTATTTTTATTGGGAATATTGTCCTGTAATTTTCTTTTCTTATAATATCCTTGTGTAGTTTTGAAGTCAGGGTAATGCTGGTCTCCTAGAATGAGTTTGGGAGTGTTGCTACCTTTTCAATTTTTTGAAAGAGTTTGAGAAGTATTGATATTAATTCTTGACATGCTTGGTACAAATCATCAGTGAAGCTACCAGGTCCTACGCTTTTCTTCATAGGAAGTTTTTTTTAAAATATAAATTTTTTATTTACACACGAGAGTAGAACATTTTTTGATATAGCATCCATACATGGAGAATAACTTCCCATTTTTGTGGTTGTACATGATGTGGAGTTACACTGCTTATGTATTCATATATGAACAAAGGAAGGGTATGTCCAATTGATATCTTTCCTGTTTCCATTCCCTCTCCTTCCCTTTATTCCCCTTTATCTAATCCAAAGCACTTCTATTCTTTCCTACCCCACCACCCTTATTTTGAGTCAGTATCCGCCTATCAGAGAGAACATTCAGCCTTTGGTTTTGGGGATTGGCTTATTTTACTTAGCATGATATTCTCCAGTTCCATCCATTTACTGGCAAATGCCATAATTTCATTCTTCTTTATGGCTGAGTAATATGCCATTGTGTATATGCACGTTTTCTTTATCCATTCATCTGTTGAAGGGCACCTAGGTTGGTTCCATAGCTTAGCTATTGTGAATTGAGTTGCTATAAACATTGACGTGGCCATGTCACTATAATATGCTGTTTTTAAGTCCTTTGGGTATAAACCTATGAGTGGGATAACTGAGTCAAATGGTGGTTCCATCCCAAGTTTTCTGAGGAATCTCTATATTGCTTTCTAGAGGGGTTGCACCATTTGCCATTCTACCAGCAAAGTATGAGTGTAACATTTTATCACTGGAAGGTTTTTGATTACTTGTTTAGTCTCCTTGTTTGTTTTTGGTCTAAAATCTAAACGATTTTCTATTTCTTGATGATTCAGTTTTGGTGTGTTGTATATTTCTATAAATCTACGAGTTCTACCTTCCTTCTCTTATATATTTAAGTCCCTGAAATCCTGCCTTCATGAACTGCTCTCCAATCCTTACAAGTGGCTATTTGAAAATATTATGTTCAAGTTTTTGTAATTTGACACCAGCTTCTCCATTACGACTGTGTTTGGAAGGCTTTAAATTCATTTTAAGTGAAAGAAATAGGAAAATAAGCTGAGATCAAGGATTTATTTATATAAGTAATTTTCACCCCTTTCCTTTTCTATATGATTTAGGCTCTGGTATAATTATTTACAAGTGTTTGGTCACACCAGCCAGTTTGAGAAGTGACCGCCTGGGGTTAATCACAGAAGATCTTAAGAATTAATAGTGTTTCTCTTAACCATTCTATAATGGTTAACATTTCCAAAGTGGAACCAAAGTGTGAATATACACACAAGATACCCCAAACATTCTACAAATACTCTTGATAAAGTGAAGGTTTAATGTCATTCCTCCTCTCTTTGCTCTAAGTGTCTAGACCAGGTACTTTTCAATATCATCCACAGCATCTTTCTTGTTCAATGCCCCAGGCAACAAAAGATCCAACCACAAAGTTACTTATTTCTACTTCTATCTGACCTCCCTATTGTCTTTAAAATTTTAGTCTCCAAGCTTGAGACCTTTGTTCTTTCCCCTGTCACAAAATGTTCCTATTTGTCTTCTGTCACCCCTAACCAAGCTACTCTGATATGGGGCCATACATGCTTGGCACTTTCCAGGGTGCTTTGCATATCCTCTGATGAACTGGGCATTTACATTCTTCATTTGATTACAGAGAAGTTTATACCTTTCCTTAGCAAACTACAGTGTTACCTCCTATGCTCTGTACCCCAGATAAATGGTAAATTTCTTTAAGAAAAGGACCTTGTCATATATGCTGTTTGTGCCTACCTCAGATTTTAACAATCTGTTGGTTCATAGCTGTTCCACGAATGTGCTCACTAGCTAAATTTCAGATTTAAATAACATCACCTTCAGAGTTGCTCTCTGTATGATTTTCAAGGTTATTTTTTCCCAGTGTTATTGGTGTTCAACTTAAAAATTAATTCCTTCAGCAAACATTTTGAAGAACAAAAGTTTCAAAGACACCATAAATGTTGATATGGTGCCCATTGCCTATGCAGTTAGTGCTAAAGAGCAGATTTTGCCAACGTTTGCCCATGACCCTCACCTTTAGGGACTTACAATTTCAACAGTAAAATAGTATACTTATTACATTTAAGGATGCAATTATTCATAGTACTAAGCTTTTTTGAAAACAGTGGCACAGCATGGGCGTTACGGTTATTTTGCAGAGCTGGTTACTTGGGTCATGCTATGTCATGTCTGGGGTGGGGTGGTCATTGCCATGCAGAGCAGCCCTCATTTGTGAACCATTAATTTTGTGCCCTTGGCCGCCTTGCGAGCCAATTAATTGCAGTAGAAAAATAAGGACATTTTATAATGAGACTCAATTTATTCTGGAAATTGAAGACTATAAGTGAATATTTTTCTTCTTGTATTTCCTGACAAGATTTCAAATTGAGAGACAAAAATAAATGTAAGGGATATCTAGGAGTTGGTGCTAGAAATTAAAAATGATCACCAGTTCTTTGAATTACTTTTCTGTTAACGTCAAGACCTATTCCTTATTCTGTCCACACTGAGGATTCCTCTTTTTGTCAGAGATTAATGTTCCCTCCCTTTTTGTACAAAAGATTAAAGAGGACATATAAATATAAAACATTTGCTTTTCATTAATCAAAGTTTTAATTCATCTTCTTGATCGACTTCAAAAGACAAATTGCTACATCAGAATTAGAATTGCATAATTCAGCTAAAAAGAAGTGGACAGCTTTATTTTAAATATGTAAGAGCATTTAACTTATTTCTCCATTTTCCTAGTAGAAGAGGAGTGGTATGATGGGTTATGATCCTTGCCTGATAATGTTATGGCGAGATGGCAATAAATCACCAAGTCCGTCTTTAAGCAGGAGAGGGAACCATCTTTATTCTTCAGTTGGCGGTTCAGATTCACCAGCTGGCTGACCAAGAAGCAAGCTGCAAGTCTACACCCTTTGACCTCCTCCAGGGGTTAGAGCACACCTTTTAAATCATATCAGTACATTCATCATAAGTGGCTGTTGCTATGATTCAAAACCATAAACAAACATTATGAGATCATAAGCAGAAGGGGCAGTGGGTCAAAATGACCCTAGTTGAGTAAAAGAATGGTCACTAATATCTAGACAATCATTCTCTGACAGGGTACATTGTCCAAGAAAAATGGGAACCAAAAAGAGAACAATTTCACATTTATAAGAATTGCCATTTTGTGTTGCCAAACGTGCTATGCTCAGCAACTTTTGATGGGTACAGAGGCAGGGTGTTCCTATGGGAGAAGCATTTCTTACATGACATGGAGTCTCAGAGTAAAATGGAGTCTGTTTGGTCATTGCCCATGTAGCCTGACCCATAACAATAGGATTCAAGGCATCTTTATAAAAACCCACCCCTTCTTTCTCTGTGGGAACAGTGAGGGTCTTTGGTTGGATGCTGTAGCCATACAGAAGGAAAGGTGTGTCTAGGTGAAGGTCAGTGGAGCTAGCTTATTGTGATAGCACATTAGCATTATAGTGCTGTAGAAGATACTAGGGACCATCATTGGTGATCCCTTGGTTACAGACATGGAAAACAGATTTAAAGTGGTAATGGACTTGCATTCTTAAGTGGCCAAGGAGAAACGAATCAGGAAAGGTGCTCTTTATTACCTGAATGGTCAGCCCATACTCAGTCCCACAGCCCTGCAGGGTGTAGAGAAAGGGGGAGGAATTCTTACCTTTCCCTTATTGTTCCATGACCACAGGTGAACTAGGACTTAGCTTCAAGACCTTTGTGATGAAGTATTATAAGGTCGAATGAGCACTTTCTGGTGGCCTGGTTCTCATGCAGAATGTCTGTCAGTTCCCTTCCAGCTACCTGTTTTCACACCCGGTGAGCCAGATCCCATCTGCTCCACCAGGAGTGCAGCTCAGGTGGGATTTCCCCAGAGGGAGAGGGAGAGCTAAATGCTATACTAATTCTAACATTGATGAATTGTGCTGACTAGTACCAGATGGTTTTGGCATTGCACATAAAGGCAAAGTGATTAAAAGTTGCAATTTTCACTATTTTAAAATCTGTGACATTAAAAAAAAATGATGTGCTGGTTGAAAATATTTAAATATCACTGAAGATACCTCCTCTTTTCCCATCTTTCCTTTCTTGTTCCCTGGTACTACTGGTGTCAGCGTGATCAAATTTCAGGTTGTTTTTTTTATGTGTAAATGAAAGCATTAAATTTTAATTATTTATTTATTTATTTATTTTTACAAAAATGAGCTGTATTCTGTATCCTTTTCTTTTATCCCCAACAATCTTTTTTGGATTACACTCTATCTGTTCTTAATTGGACAATGTTTTATAGTAAGGATAATCTACTAGGTATTGTAATCTTTCTGTGTTGAAGGACACATAAATTGCCTCCTTTTTTTTGGGCTTAATATTACAAGTAGTATTGGAATGAATGTCCTTCTCACATGTGTGAGCATTTCCTTTTGCTGAATCTGTAGAGGCTAATTAAGATTTTTGATTAATATATTTAGGCATTTAAAATTTTTCTAGATAGTCTTTTTTTCTTCTTTTTTTGGATTTGATATAGAAGTGAAATCCAAGGCAAAAGGGTAAATTTACCTAAAAGTTATGAGAATTCTGAGTACCCAAAGTCTATAGGTATAAAGAAACTAAAAGAATTGGTCATTCTGACTTATCTTGATTTTTTCACTCAAAGTGGCTCTGAGCCAGAGGTCTCCAAGATCACACTCAGATTGATGATGTGCCAGAAGGACTTGTAGGACTTAGGAAAGTCCTGTTTATTACAATGAAACAATACAGTTTAAAATTGGCAAAGGTAAAAGCAAATGGGTGAAGCCTGTGAGAAGCTAGGCATGGTTTCCAGGTAGCCCTTCCCAGTGGAATTACACAGAGACAACATGTGGGAAACAGACCAACTGGGAAAGCCTACCTGAGCCTTGGTGCCCAGGGTGTTGAGCTTTGCAGTGTTTCAGGTTAGTCTTGTGGGTACTCAGCACCCACGGATCTGACCTCAGATTGTAGTCCCTGTGAGATCAAACAGAGCCAGAATAGCCTAAGACCTCAGGCACGCAACAGCAGGCCTCCTCCACAAGTCAAACCTATGCATCTTGGCCAAAATCCTCAGGAATACAAAACGTCTGAGTTAACCCTTTAATGAACACACTCTTTGAACTTCATTGAAGTGATTCTGTGATCATGGGTTTTGATCCACTCTAAGGGAAGGTGGCATTAAATGTTACTTGATGGATGTTTGATCATTTCTTTATTTTAGGATGGAACAGTTTCTATTACTTCATAAAATGGAAATATAATGAACACCAGGGGTCCGGTGTCTAACTAGGGCTGAAGTGACTTGATATGAATCCTAGTCTAAACAAGTCTGAATTCAAATCTGGAGACATTTGCCATTCCAACAAAAGCCAGAGATTTGAACATGGGAGCAAAGTAAGACTTTTCAGGGGTGGGTAGACAGTAATGTGAGTCTGAAGGAGGTTGTGTGTTGTCATATTGGTTCTTTAATGGGAAAAAAGCAACATGCACTAATATTCAAGATCCAACAAAAGTTAATTCAAATAGCAAAAATAATTTTTTTAAATACCTTCCACATACAGGTGCTAGGATATCCAAGTAGGGACAGGACCAACAATAGGTAGAGGTTCAAGGGGACCAGCCACTCAACAGTATAAAGCTTTGGCAACTGTATCAATGACTCAGTTCTAAGGAGAATGAAGTCCAAGGCAAGAATATAATTTCTTCAGTAAATTGAGATAGCAGGCAGAGAATTCAGACACTGGAAATTTTATTGTTGAAGAGAAAAAACAATAACTCTGCTGTGAGGTTCTAGACTGTAAGTTGGGAACTGAGTTAAAGAACAGTAAGGGTCCAGTATAGGGATCTAGTCACAAGGACTCAGTATGTAAAGGCAGGAAATCAGTTACTGACAAGCTAAAGTTTTCCATGAGTGAAACTAGATGTATAATTTGGAGGACAGACTCCCATATTTCCATGAAGGACCAAGTTTGGCCTCAGAGTTGGGAAGGGACTTAGTGGCTCCAGTTGTAACAAACAGTTGAGGCTATAAACCATTCTTATGCACATGGGTGATGTTTGGCTTTTGTTAAAAAGAAGTGAATTTTAATGGACAAACAGTTCATAATATGATAGGAAAATATAGATGTAGTTGAGTTATTTGAGAGGGGAGATAGGTGGTGTGAACTGAGGGATAATAATGCAAAACCTTGGAGTGTCCTAAATTTTGGTGATTACAAGTGACTTATTAACCAAGTACCACAAGCAAGTGGTTTAAACAACAGAAATATATTACCTTGTGGTTCTGGGGCCAGAAGTCCAAAATCATGATGTTGGCAGTGGACAATAGGAAGCACCAATTCTACTCTTGTCCATTCTCAGAAAGACTACCCCTTCTGTTATGGGCTGCATTATATTCCCCTGAGACATCTCCCCATTTTTAGGAAAAGAAAGAAAGAAAATTGGCTGGAGTTCTAGTCTTGGGCATCTCAAAGCATGAGCTTGTTTGAAGACAAGGTCCTTTCCTAGGTACTCCAGTTAAAATGAGGTCATTAATGAGTGGGTGTTCATCCAATATTGATACCAAAGTTTACTCTTTCCTCGAATTGAAGTATAACACCAGAGAAGCACTCCAGACAAGTGGAGACTAGAAAGTTATTTAAAGCCTTTATTTAAAGGATAGTAAAACAAGACTTCTCCCTGGAGGAAGAAGGGGCCCCAAAAAGCTGAATCCCTAGGATGAGGAAGTCCATCCCTTTTATATCTAAAGTTTTCTTTGTCCCTCTATATTCCTCTCCTTTATCTTGATCTTTTCCCTCATTCTGCATGTGTAATGGGGAATGCAGGTGAGCAGGCTAAAAGCATGGGGAACAGGTGGGCCGAAGAGGCCTGGAGGTGTGATCTGGGCCAGAAGGGAGCCAGGGCGAATTAATTAACTCTAGGCCAGGCTTTGGGAACATTGACATTTCAATCTCCCAGGTGTGGTTTCTGACTTCCCCGGACTCAAATCAGTCTCCATTTTCTCAGACCTGATTTACCTAGCTACACTAACTACCTGTCTTTAAATCTGGCTTCAGTGTGACGGGGTGTCCTTATACAGGGTGAAATTTGAAAGTGCAGAGACAGTAAGAAGACAGCTATCTACAAGTCAAGGAGAGAAACCTGGAACAGCCTCTTCCCTCCCAGCCCTCAGAAAGAACCAACCCTGGCAACACCTTAATTTTGAACTTCTGGCTTCCAGAACTGGGGGTCAGTATGTTCCAACAGTTGAAGCCTCCAGATTGTGGTAATTTGTTAAACCAATGCTAACAAACATGCACCTGGCACAGCTGCCTCTTTCTCAGCCCTGCCTTCTAACTCCAAAGGCATGGACCTTTTGATATTTTACCCTGGCCTGATATTTTCTTATTCATCAATTCTCCTTTAAAATAAAATAAATAAAAATAAAAGTCAAAAGAATAGATTAGTGAGATCATATTAATAAATAATGATATAGGTGTTAAGTAGAATGTAGCCTGGAAGTCAATAAAGAGAAAGATAAAGAATACAGTGGGCCAAAGACTTGATTGAGATAAAAGGGAGAGAATTGATTTTAAAAAGTCCTTCCTGGGGATGTTTAAAAATACGTCATCATGGAATAAATAACTAAACCAGTCCTCTACTGTTTTAACACTGCATTGCTGATAAGTTTTGATATGTAGTGATTTTATTTACTTGTTAATTATTTGGTACCAGGGATAGAACTTAGGGGTGCTTAACCACTGAGCCACATCCCCAGGCCATTTTTAATATTTTTAATTTAGAGACAGAGCCTCAATAAGTTGCTTAGGGCCTCACTGAGTTGCTGAGGCTGGCTTTGAACTTGTGATCCTCCTGCCTCAGCCTCCTGAGCCGTTGGGATTACAGGCATGCACCACAATGCCTGGCTAGTAATTTTATTT
Organism: Marmota flaviventris; assembly: GCF_047511675.1. Taxonomy (NCBI): domain Eukaryota; kingdom Metazoa; phylum Chordata; class Mammalia; order Rodentia; family Sciuridae; genus Marmota; species Marmota flaviventris. Next base: position 69,822,541 of record NC_092499.1, read on the forward strand.
TTGTTCATAATCTTTTAAATTGGTTTTCCTTCTCATTCATAGTACTTTTTTGTTGGATATAGTTGGCTTATAAAAATTCATGGTGGTTTGGTCCATTTGTCAATTCAAATTCCTCTCTTTGTGCTACTTAAGTCTTTGTCTGAAATTGGTGTGTGTCCCTGGCTTACCTTTTGTTTCTGTTTACCTGATAAATATGACACCATCCTCTAGCTACAGACAGGTGGTTCTCCCAGCTGGATTCTTGTGTCTAGTGGGCATTGCTATGGTGTGGCATGGCCTGGTGGAGGGGGATCTTACTGTACTAAATCATTGTGGCACATGAAGAATTATAATCCCTGACATCTTCTTTTCCAGGTTTCTCCCTTCCTTTACTTCCCTTCAGGGTTTTGCCTTTCAGGATGAAATACTTCCTCTTGCTCTCTTCCTCCATCTACTTAGTTGTTTCCTTGAAGCAGTAGCCTGATATACCCAGAAGACACGTAGTACTGTATGAGCCATCCAGGCAGTGGTGTCTCAGGGAGAGGGACTTGCTCAGTTTTCTACCAGTGCAAACCCTGAATTTCTGATCTGGGGAGGCAGATAATAGGAAAAAGACACATGGCCTACAAAAACACACTTGTGTAAGATCAGGCAAGGTGGGCAGCAACCAAAGGAGGCAGATTTAAGGCCGCTGAAAGAGGCTTTATTTGAGATATTGTAATGCCAGATTCGTGGGACTCCAGTAGACCTCTAGGAACTGAATCCGATGCAATCACACAAGAGTCTTTATTGCAAACTCGAGCCTGGACTCACACTGTTTCCGACGCAGGGGTCCCGAGGAGTGAGCCCTGGCCCTTAGTTCAGTGAGGATTCATAGGTTTTTTTTGGGATACTCTGTGCATCACAACATCACATAGCAAATCATTTCATACCGCGGGAAAATCAAACCACAATTCTTAACATTGATTAGCACATTCACTGGCGGGAACAAGTTGGATAAGGGTGATTGGTTAGTGCAAGAGGGGGATTCCTTTGAACAGATTGGTTTAAGCCATGAGGGGAGTACGTGCTAAACTACATGGTTTCCCAACATGTTATCAACCACCAAGACCACCGGGGGGTCATCTGGCATCCCAGGTATTTTCCCTGTCTCATGCTGATTGGTGGTTGCTAGGGGGCTGCTATGAGTCCTCACCTAGAGTAACTGAATCAGGGACACCTGGCGCTGCAGATCTCTCCTGTTGTTTACAGACAAACAACTCAGCAGGGAGGCTATGTGCCTAGGAGTGCTCTGTGGGTTTTTACAAGGACAAGGGTCAAACCCCCTCCTTTTGGACAGACCTTGAGGTAGAAGCTGGGTTTTCAAAAATGGAGTCACATCAGTTTCTCAATATCACTCTCAGGCAGAACTGGATCAGACTGACAGAGTGGACAGGAGAAGGGTCTGAGGAGAAACCACATGGGAGCTTGACCAGACTGGACTTTTATGGGGCTCATGGCAGGAAGGGAAGGGCTTGGGACAGGAAAAGGTGTTTTAGAGTCCCTTGTCCTGCTGGAGTTGGTCAGGGGAGTTGGCTGAACTCCAGGATTGGCCAGGGGGTCCTGCTGATTGACAGGCGTTTCCCTAATTGATGTTTCTTTCCCACGCAGGCTGCTTTGTTCTAAGATGCTGCCACTGACCTGTCAATTTGTACACCTGACATTATTTTTGCCAGGCCCTATGTTGTCTGCCCCTTTGTCTGGTGCCAGACTCAATTTTTCTTTAAGAGAACAATCTCCTCTCTATTCTCCAGGGCTGACAGGAAGCAGGAACAGGGATTGACGCTAGAGCTTGATTGCCCAAAGTGATGCTTTCTTAGAAAAGGAGATCCACAGAGGTGGTGGCCCAGGCACAGCTTTGCACATGGCTCCTGTCTCTGCTGGTGGAACCTGGCAGTGAAGGCTGCTGTTCCACTCAGTCCTGTGCTTTTCTTTTTGGCTCCAGGATGGAGGCAGGTGGCTCTGGCCTGGCCAAAGCACCGCGGGGATTCATTCACAGATCAGATGTGACCCGAGCAGAGCCAGTAAGACCTCGAGGGCCACCACAGGAAGCCTGAGATCCATTCAGCCAACAGAACCCAAAGACCAAGAGGAAATGAGACTTAATAATATCATTCCAACCCTTGGATGGAGCTCTGCCTGTACTATTATGTTCATTTTAGTTGGATTTTTTATCATCCAATTTAATTATTCAAATGGAAATAAAGGAGCAGTGGATGATAGTGGCAGGGGGATGGTTGCTTCTCTACCTTCTATTTTGTCACCTATGCTTTCGCATTAAAAGATATACGAACAAACACCCATCATTCCTGCTCCTATAGCAGCTGCCTTCCGGTCCACTGAAATCCCTCCCAAATTGTTCCAACAACAACGGCCAGCCAGTTTTCTCTCCGGTTCTCTTACATGTTTAGTAGGCAGTTGCGTGAGAGTTAATGAGGGATTCTCAGCCAGGCACGCTGCAGACCGGGATGATGGTGCCAATGGCTGAGCTCCGTCGGGTTCTCATTTGGACAATTGTTCTCAGCCATCGAGCTTTGATTTCTTATTAATTACTTTTTTTTTTGTTTTTTTAAGTTCACCTGCATGTGGCAGGAAATCCAGGTCAGACTGGTTTAATTATTTTTGTTATTGTTTGTTTGTTTTTCTCATGAAATGAAGAAATGGAAGTGGGTACCGTGGGCTGCAGGTGGTTCTGTGATGTGATAAGGGACCTGGCTTCCTCTGTCTTTCTGCTTAGAAAAGCATGGGTTATCAACCTCGAGGTCTTTGGGTCTTGAGACAAAACTAAAGACTAAAGAATAAGCACCAGGTGCCAGTTGAGTGAATCCTTTTAGAGAACCTTCTCAGAGGTCCCACCCAGTGAGTGACACTTCCTACTTTCCATAGCTCCGATTGTCACTGAACCTCCCCTAGCTCCAGAGGAGGCTGATACGTACAATTTACTTAGGCATGTGGTGTTCCAAATACTAACAGTTCTTTTATATAAAAATATTTTTATTAGTTCTAATCAGTTAAACATAACAGTAGAAAGCTCTTTGATTCATTGTACACACATGGAGCAGAATTTTTCACTTCTATGGTTGTACCTAAGTAGGGTCACGTACAATTATATATTACCTAGGGTATTCATACATTACCTAGGGTAATCATACATTACCTAGGGAAATGCAATCATACATTACCTAAGGTAATGATATCTGTCTCATTCCACCATCTTTCCTACCTTCTTACCCCTCCATCCCTCCCCTTTGCCCCATCTAAGTTCACTCCATCCATCCCATGCCCCCACCCCCATTATGGATTAGCATCCACTTATCAGAGAAAACTTTAGGACCCTGTTTTATTTGGGGGGGGGGAATTGGCTTATTTCGTTTAGCATGATTTTCTCCAACTCCATCCATTTACCTGCAAATGCCATAATTTTATTCTCTTTTAATACAATGGAGCAGAATTTTTCACTTCTGAGTAATATTCCATTGTATATATGTACCACAGTTTCTTTATCCATTCATCTATTGATGGGCATCTAGGTTGCTTCCACAGCTTAGCAATGTGAATATAACAGTTCTTTTAGCAGGAAAGAAGATGAGAATGGGGCTTGACTGGGCAGCTGGCAGCCTGTCTACAGATGAGTAGGTGCTGGGGATGGGGGGACTGCAAGTCTCATCTAAGCGGTCCTTGGTGCCCCCAATTTTCTACATCCTTAGTGCTTTTGTATCTAATCCTATGCTTTTTTGGTTATTAATATTCTCTGTAGGAGTAATGGTCACTCTTAAACATTTTATTTTCATTTTTTTTTAAAAATAAAACTGCTTATAAGCTTTCTGTCGAAGGAACCGCTGAGCTAGAGGATAGTAGAGGATAGGAAAGGCAGCAGAACACAACAGACACTAGTATGGCAATATGTAAATCAATGGATGTGTAACTGATGTGATTCTGCAATCTGTATATGGGGTAAAAATGGGAGTTCATAACCCACTTGAATCAAAGTGTGAAATATGATATATCAAGAAATTTGTAATGTTTTGAACAACCAACAAAAAAAAATTAAAAACAAAACAAAAAAAAAAAAAAACTGCTAGGCAATGGTACAGCATTCACATCTAGTGCTCATAAACACAAAATACCAGATTTCTTAAAGTGTAGAAATGATAATACATCTTTAGGAAGAAGTAAGTTGCTTTGCACTGCTTACTTTACTCTTCTCCATATATTGGGATACAATTTTTGAACATGGGATATTATTATTTGAATAGAAATATGTGTGTATAACATATATATGTATATATGTTACACACACACACATAAGCATGTGTATGTGTATATAAGCATGCTGTGAAAATAGCACACAACAAATCAATATTTTAAATTCTAGGATTGGGTAGTCTTTGACATGATGATTATTCTTGAAGCTAAATCTACTATTGATTTTTTATCTAGGTTTTTACTTCCAGTAGATAAGAATTTTGAGTCAGTTGCATTATTGTTATTTAAAACAAAAAATAAAGGCTGTATATTCAAAGATAAAATTTGGAGATCCTTGTTGGTGAAATACAGCCAAATGTGATGTGCATATTGATTTTCAAAGGATGAGATAGTACAGTTTAGTGTTTGGAGATTTATTAACCAGGGCTACCCAGGAAAAATGATTTTATAACATTGTACCAATAAGTAAATGTGCTCTCTTGGTTTGCTCTTGCCACATTCAAGATTTTAACTTCTCAGGTTATTAACAAAATTATTGTATAAGTTTAGCTAATAGAATCTTTAGGTTTAAATAACAGATGGATGGTTTCTGGAGGGTCTAAAGTCATGGGCGTTTTTTGGTAGCAAAGACCCTTTGCTTTGCATTGGAATGTTGCATCATTTGTGTTCATAATTCATCTTCCCTGCCCAATTGTTTTTGTTCAAATCAAATGCCAGAATGATATTTCTAGTAGTTTGATGTCCTTTTGAGGAGTAGTTTGTGATTCCAATGCAGGTGTCTTTGTTATCATTACCTCTACACGAGGGGAAAAAGCAAAGCCCCTTTGTTAAAATCACTGCACATATTTACAGGGAAAGTATTTTTAAAAGGCTAGAATGATACATTTGAGCATACGAAGCTGGTCACCTTGCCTGTGGAGGGATGGCAATAATCTAACCATTCCAACGACTGAGCAGAAACTAAGTCCCTCTGGAATCTGAACAGACAGGCACATGGAATTGCCATTTGGAAACTGTGACCAGCTAGTCTGGACCTTGGAGACAGGTTAGCCAGTGACTTAAAGCCATGTCAAGTGCAGAAACTATATTGGGACTACAGCTATATAAATTGGAACATTAAGTGTAAGTTTTCCTCTCTCTCTCTCTCTTTTTTAAAGCATATTTGTAAACTCAAAGCTGAGCAGAAGTGACCTTACCTGAGTTACTGAGTTAACTGTGTTCCTTCCCCTAGCTCTCCATCTTTCCCCTTTCCTTTCCTGATCACAACTTAGATTTTTTTTTCTTCAAAATTAAATGGAAAACTTCCTGCCATGGATTTATTTTTCTTTGCAAGATACCTGTTCATAGGGGCTGGGATTATGGTTCAGTGGTAGAGTGCTTGCCTAGCATCCATGAGGCACTGGGTTCGATCCTCAGCACTACGTAAATGTAAAATAAAGATACTGTATCCACCTAAAACTAAAAAATAAATATTTAAAAAAGACACCTATTTATCGCCTTCTTTAAATATAGATGTTCCTTTATGTGTTTGAAATAAATTTCCTTTTATAATTGAAAAATTCTCTCTTGGGCTGGGGATGTGGCTCAAGCGGTGGCGTGCTCGCTTGGCATACATGTGGCCCGGGTTTGATCCTCAGCACCACATACAAACAAAGATGTTGTGTCCACTGAGAACTAAAAAAAATAAATATTAAAAAAAAATTCTCTCTCTCTCTTTAAAAAAAAAGAAAAATTCTCTTATTTTCTTTTTAAAAATATTTACTTTTTAGTGGTAGTTGAACATAATCTTTATTTTATCTATCTATCTATTTATTATTATCTAAAAAATATCTTTATTTATTTATTTTTATGTGGTACTGAGGATCAAACCCAGGACCTCGCACATCTGAGGTAAGTACTCTACCACTGAGCTGCAACCCTAGCCCCTCTCTCTCTCCTTTTTTTGGCGGGGGAGAAGCCTTGAGTCTCTTTCCTACAGGTCCCTGTTTTCTGAAGTGTCTGAAGCTCATCCATATTTGTATACTGAAGAATCCAAGTGGATCACATGTTTCTATTAGTCACGATAATATTTTACATATTTAGGCCATACCTGGACCAGTGGTGGGCTGGAGGTAGAACTACTGGCCCTGAGAGCTGGTTGTTAAAGTGCTGGTAATTTTTAAGCCATTTATAAAATATTTCCATCAAGAAAAACTGAACTATGTAAACCTACAATGAAATAAATTACAGTGCTGCACAGCCTAATGACATTTTGATCAACAATGAACACCACAGAGATGATGGTGGTACCATAGATTACATCACCTAGTAGTGGTATAGCCATCTTTCTTTGTGTTAGTACACTCAGCGATGTTTGCACAACAATGAAATTGCCTAACAGCTCATTTCTCAGCATGTGTCCCCATGATGTATGATGGTATATTTAAAACAAAAGAAATAAACACACAAAATGAGCACATCCTCATCCTTCCACTCTATATTATCTCTGTTCTTGAGGTTATTTATGTTTATCTGTATGGTGAAAATTATATAATGATGTGCTGCTGCTCCTCTCCTCCCTATTCTAATAGCTGATCATGTAGGTAGCTGGAAAGGGCCATGTGTGTGTGTGTGTGGGGGGGAATGGCTGATACCATGGAAATTAGCAAACAATGCTTAAGTTATTGTTTTGTTGATTGTCCGTCTAAAGGTAAGAAGGTGTTAATAAATGCTAATTAATGTGGGTTCAACTTAAATGTGAGGTTTTGTTGTCATAGCCCCCAAATTTGAGAAAATGTTCTAGAATTGAGAAATTGTTATATTTTTGTTCAGCAAAGAAGTAATTCATATCACAGAGGGACTAGTGAAGTTTCAACTGACATATGAATTGTTTTGCATTTGTCTTACTAACATTAACCAAACCAACCAAAATTCAAATTCAGAATCACACTCAAAGAACTACTGGTTCACCCAACATCACTGGACCCTGCCTCTAACTTCTACCTGCCTCTTAGTCTCAAATGAAACTTGTCTGGAACTGTGTTTACTGACTCCTTACTTTGTGTGTGGTTTTCTTAAATCAGGTTATGTTCATTTCATTCTTTTAACAATAGATAATTGATAGATTATATTTGACCTCCATGTGGTGGATTTCAGAGTTTTGGATAGTGACAGGGCCCACCCACTCCATTACTCCCAACTCATCCCTTCTCCTATTACATACTGGGAGGCTGGAATTTGCAGAACTTCTCAGATACTCTGATGAACAAGCATAGAGATTCTCATTACACCCCCATTAATTGGCTCTAACTTTATACTTCAGTGTACCAGATTGCTCCAGTTTCTCCAAGATCGATCAAACTGAGGAGAATGAGTCCAAAAAGCTGAAATGTGTAGCAATAGCAGATTTTGAATATAAGAGAGGCAGCAGTATTATTTAGAACATGGACAATTAGGCATTGTCCACCAGCTCAGTAAAATAATTTTATCAAATCACTTTTTCTTGCCAGTCTATCACATTGTTGGCTACTAAGCTGGTGGTGTTTTTCCAAATAAATAGAGAGAAATCTCATTAAGTTAGATCCACCACTGTGTAAATTTGAACAAATGCTCGTTTACCTGTGTATCATTTATGAAGAACAAAGAATACTAAATGAATAGTCAAACAAGAAGCAAGAGGACATTTTTAAGTGCCTCAGCAGAATGCTTGTAAATCGTTTTGTTTTGCCAGGGTTGCTAAGTAAGCTAACTATTAACGTAGCTCTTGGAGGCTTCCCTTGGCAGAGTTGTGTCAGTTGCTAGGCATGTTCAACTTACTAAAAAGCAATGTGATTGTATATCTTTAAAAATCAACCATGTTCAGATTTTTCACTAATTCAGATGGCTATTTTTCTTCAATTAGATATTATAGTATATGAATTTAGGCATAGTTCTCAAATATTACATATATTGCATATAAGCTCATTGATATGTATTTCTTAGGTTGGGCACAGTGGCTCATGCCTATAATCACAGCCGCTCAGGAGGCTGAAGCAAGAGTATCACAAGTTCAAAGCCAGCCTCAGCAACTTAGGGAAGTCCTAGGCAACTTAGTGAGACCCTATCTCTACATAAAATATTTAAAAAGGAGTGGGGGGCGGGGTGGCTAGGCATATGGCTCAGCAGTTAAGCACCTCTGGGATCAATTCCCATTATCACTCCCCAAATATTTATTATATTATTAAAATAGAATATTAGCACTTTTTTCTACTTAAGGATCATTATCCTCCAGTGAGCATTTAAATAATTATGAGTGTGAGTATGTGTATGTATGTGCATGTGTGTGTTATGAACAGAGTCTTGGGTTTCCTCTTTTTCTATTTACTTGATATCACTGCTGCTTTGGGTCTGTCTTCTGTATTAGTTTATTATTTTTTACTATAACAAAACATCTGGGTCTAGGAATTTATAAAACACAAAAGTTTATTTGGTTCATGTTTTTGGTGTCTGGAGAGTCCAAAGAGCATGGTGCTGGCATCCTAGAAGGTCCTCTAACTACATCACAATATGGTCAGAAGGGAACAGAGTGCATTTAGAAGGGACCAGGTATATTGTGTGGCCCTACTCTGTAACAACACAATCTTACAAGAACTAACTAACTCTGTGAGACCAGCATTAATCCATCTGAGGACAAGGACAGTGCTCTGATGGCCTAACTGCCTTTCTCTAGAAGCCACCTCTTAAACGTTACACCATCTCAACACTACCACAGTGAGTGCCAAGCTTCTAGTACATGAACATTTGAAGGATAGACTCAAACCATATCCATACCATAGGATTCTGTATCCCCAAGGTTCATACCCTTCTCATAATGCAAAATACAATCATTCCAAACCCAACAGTTCCAAAGTCTTAACTTGTCCAGCATTGCTTAAAGTCCAAGTCCAAAAGTGTCATGTGGGGGCTCAAAGCAAACTTTTTGCATTTGTGACCCTATTTAAAAAAAGAAAAAGTTGTTTTCTTCTAAGATAAATCAGTTGGATAAGGATAGAATAAACATTCCTATTCCAAAAGGGAGAAATAAAGATGTATAAAGGAGCAATAGGCCCAAAGCAAGAGTGAACCTAGCAGGGTCGATATTAAATCTTAAACCTCCAAGTCTGGTTTCCTGTGTACATAGGATCAGGGTGATACTGGTGGATGTCCAGTTGGGATTCAGGTTCTTGGCATCTCTAATAAAGAAGTGAGCAAGACATGCAGAAATAACAGGCAAAGCATAGATTTATAAAAGGTGAAAGTGAAAGTGGTACTCTGTAGAGTGGAGTGGGCTCAGTCAGAGAGAGGCTCAAAAGCCCATGTCTGGGTGAGTCTTGTCTTTTTATTTTAAAAAGTCTTGTCTTGTTTTTTATTTTATCAATTTTTTTAAACCAGGGATTGAACTCAGAGGCAGTTAATCAATGAGCCACATCCTCAGCCCTTTAAATTTTTTTTTTTTTTTAAATTTTGAGACAAGGCCTCACTAAATTGCTGAGGCTGGCTTTGAACTTGTGGTCCTCCTGGCTCATCCTCAATCTTGTCTTAATGTTGAGCTGTGCCTTATTCTCTCCTCACAGTCCTGATTGAATACCTTGCCTCATTTCTTCCTATTGGTTACTTTATTTTTGCCTAACTAGAAGATAGAACCTGTGGTGGGAGTTGCTATAGTACTGGGTCCCCCTGTGTCAGGGATATGAGGACTCATTGCCTCCACCATCTTGATGTCCCTAAACTTCTACCTCAAAGGGATGGGTCCCCAAGGCCTGGCTGTCTCTCCCTGTGGCTTTTCTGGTTGCAGCCCACACAGCTGCCATGCTGATGTCTGTGACCTTTTAAAGCTGGCATCACACTCTGCGGGAGGCTCCACCATTCTGGGTCTCAAGGGCGGCAGCCCTCCTCCTGCAGCTCCATTAGGTATCGTAGTAGAGAGTCTGGGCAATGACTCTGACCTTGCAACTGGCCTCTGCTTGGCTTCCCAGGCTTTCATCTGAAACCTTAGTGGAAGCCGCCATGGCTGTACAGCTTTTGTGTTCTGTGTGTCTGCACAATTACCACCATGGAGAGGCCACCAAGGTTGGTCTCTTGCTTCTTTTGGAATGGCAGCATGAGCTGTGCTTGGATTTGCTTGAACCATCAGTGCAGCAGCTGTGGAGCGTGTTTCTGGAAAGCAGGGAACAGAATCCTTAGGTACTCCTGGTCATTGAGCCCAGAGAAAGGGCTTGGGGCCATTTCTTGAAAGAGTTTTGTTCTTGTAGGCCTCTGGGCCTGAGGTGGGAAGAGTAGCCACAAGCATTTCTGAGATGTCCTTGATGATTAGTACCTGGCTCCCTTTTATCTGCACTGATCATTTTTTAGCAAACTGAACCCTTCTCTCCTGAACAAGCTGCTTTCCCTACTCTTGATATAGACTGAGACTTCTCCAAATCTTTCCATTCTGCCTCCCTTTCAATTACACAGGCTTTAGCTGAGCCGCAGTCTAAGGCTTTGTTTACATCTTTCCTCCACCAGATATCCTGGTTCACTGCTTTAAGTTTGGCCTTCCATAAAGCTCTAGGGTATGCACACAGTTCAGCCAAGTTCTTTTCTACTTCATAACAAGGATGACCTTTTCCCCCAACTTTCTGTAGAATATACCTCACTTCTATCAGCATTTTGGTCATGACCACTTAGCTAATCTCTACAACATTCTAGCTCCTTCCTGGTCCTCTTGTCTTCTGGGATCTCATGGGAGTACCCATAATCACTATTTATAGCATTCTACCCCTCGCATCCCCAGTCCTTCCCAACTCTGCCCCTTACCCAGTTCCAGAGTTTCTCCATTTTCAGATTTCATTATAACAAAGGGCAGATATACCCTTTAAGCTCCTTGTTGAATGATTGATGGCTTCTTTTCATTCTCCCTCTTCCTCTCATGCTTTTGCTGTCCTTATTTCTCAAATGTACACTCACCCTTGAAAACAATGCAAATTCTCAGATAATAGAGTATAATATAAACCTACAAGATAGAAGAAGATTCACAACTACATTATAATTTGTGAGGCTACTCCTCTAAAACTGAATATTTCTCCTTATTATGTAGGGCGTAGTTTATTCATCTTTATTCATTCTTCTCCATTCCCTCCAAATGGTGCCCCTTCAGTACCATGGAGAATCACAACCAAGCAAATAGTATATACTTCTTAAAGAAAGCATTCAGTGACACTGTCCCAGCTTTAAGGGCTTTGTTAAGGTCTTAGATGAGTTAGCAACTGCTTTTTTAGTATTCTACCTGGGCTGGAGGAATTTAATTTTTTTTTTCATTTTACCACTCTTGTACATTATGCTGGAACCTACTCATTTTTCATGATCAGATATTTTAAGCTTCTCCCCAATTCTCACAATCACTCATTCTTCTGTGCTCCAATGTTAACTTTATAGATACCTTGTCTATGGTGATGTTGGTGTCATGAGAGAAGCGGTGTCTCCAAGAAAGTGTCTGAGAAGTTCCTGGAGAGAAGGGAGAACTCGACTCAGGACTAGTGGGGGACCTTTGCTTATGTGATGGGAAAAACATTTCAGCACATGCCATGCAGAAGCATAGACAGAAGTTTATTTGGGAAAGTAGATACATATTCAAGGAAAGATATGGGGAATCTCAAGAGAGAGAGGCCTTTGGGGTAGAGTAAGGCAAACACATTCAAGGGAGCATGTGGGCTATCTTGAGAGTGCAAGATGATGTATTGGGGTTCCTGGCTCTTTTAAAGGAAACTTCATGGGAAGGGTGAATGGGAAGGTATGTAGAAATTATATCAATCTGGCGATCTCAAAATAGTTTCTGATGGTCTAGTCAATCTCTGAATCCTTAGGCTGATATGATCTTTATTATCTGATCAGTAGATAGTGCTAGAAAGTCCCCTAAATATAGATTTCTCAAAATATCATAACTTTCTTTAATTAATCTGTTTATTGGGGAGTTAATTAACAGTGCACAAGTATTTTACAGATGTCTCAGGAACTTGGGAATGATAGACCTGGAAATAAGACTGACTTAGGGAACAACAGGCCCAGAAAAATTTGTGGAAATTCTGAATTAAAATTTTGTTTTCTTCCTTTATTTCTCTTTTCTACCTATTTTAAAATTTCTTTTTATCTTACCTCAGAGACCTAGTACCAATTTCTTTATATATTGGTTTAGACTATCCTGTCCAATAAGGTAACCACTAGCTACATATAGCTACTTATATTTAGATTAATTAGAATGAAATACAATTAAGTATTCATTTCATCCGTTGCATGAGTCCCATTTGAAATGCTCCATAATCACATCTAGCTCATGGCTATAATATTGGTCAGAGAAGATACAAAACATTTCTGTAACCATAGACGTTCTTGTGGACAGCTCTGCTGTAGAATTTAGGCTGTGAATTCCTGTATTAATAATCTTTCTTTTCCCTTCTCTTACTGTAAGCACTCTAATAGGTGCTTAATAAATGCTTGTTGAATGAATGAATGAATAAAAGATTGACAAAGAATTCCTTTATGAGGTTTCAGTGAGAAACTAATGTGACTCCATTTTTGAGACACCAGCCTCTACCTCAGAGCAAAGCCTGTCCAAGGAAGGAGGCATGACCCTGGTCCTTGGAAAAACCCACAGAGCATTCCTAGGCACATACCCACCCTGCTGAGTTGTTTTTTCGTAAATAACAGGAGAGATCTGCAGCGCCAGGTGCCCCTGACTCAGTTAGGCTAGGTGAGGACCAATAGCAACCCCCCTAGCAACCTCCAATCAGCATGAGACAGGGAAAATACCTGGGATACCAAATGACCCCCCAGTAGTTTATGGTAGTTGATAACATGTTGGGAAACCATGTAGTTCAGCACGTACACCCCTTGAGGCTTAAACCAATCAGTTCAAAGGAATCTCCCTCTTGTACTGACCCATCACCCCTACCCAACTTGTTCCCACCAGTGAATGTGCTAATCAATGTTAAGAGTTGTTGTTTGACTTTCCCGCAGTATGGAATGATTTGCTGTGTGATGTTGTGACGCATAGAGTATCCCCCCAAAACCTATAAAATCTCACTGGACAAAGGACCGGGACTCACTCCCTGGGACCGCTGCGTCGGGAACGGTTGTGAGTCCAGGCTCGAGCTTGCAATAAAGACTCTTGTGTGATTGCATCGGATTCGGCTCCTGGAGGTCTATTGGGGTCCCATGAATCTGGCATAACATCAGCAGTCTGGAATAAGCTTTCCGTAAGTTTTTAATCTCATTTTAAAAACTGATTGGAGACACAGGCTCCATCATTTGTTCCTGAAGTGTTAAGAGTCCAGTCAAGTGGGCTGATGTTGTGGCTCAGTGGTAGAATGTTTGCCTCACATGTGTGGGGCACAGGGTTCGATCCTCAGCACCACATATAAATAAATAAAGATATTATGTCCATCTTCAACTAAAAATTTAAAAACAAATAAAAAAATGTCTAGTAAAGTGACCTGGAACAGGGAACAGGGCTTTGCTGGCAAACAGAACAAGGAAGGGGATTCAAGGAAGATGAAGTGACAGGAACATTGCATCAGGTTCATAGATAATTGATAACTTTAAAGTTAGTGATGGTAACAGTAGTTGAGACCTAACAATGTGCCAATGTGTATCCTTCCTCATACTCTATGTATATTGTGTCACCTAATTTGGGAGGAACATTATTATCTCCATCTTACCAATGGGAAGTCAAAGGCACAGAGAGGTGAAATAAGTTATTTAGGTAACTCAGTAAATGACAGAGCCAAGATTCATGCTCAGTCTGACTGAAGCTGAGGCCTAAATCAACAAGTAAGGCTACCTCTCCCCCTGTGTAGGAAAGGCTGAGAGATTTGACTGGAGAGTCAAATCATGGTGGGGCTTGCTAGGTTCTTTGAGGAGTCTGAACTTTATCTTGAAGCTCAGGAAAAAATAACTTTTCATGTTTATTTTAGAAATGTCACTGTGGTAGCCAGCACGATGGTGCACACCTATAATCCCAGCAGTTTGGGAGGCTGAGGCAGGAGGATTGTGAGTTCAAAGCCGCTTTAGCACCTTAGTGGGGCTCTAAGTGAGACCCTGTCTCTAAATAAAAAACAAAAAAGGGTTGTGGATGTGGTTAAGTGCCCCTGGGTTCAATCCCTGGTTAAAACAAACAAACAAATAAATAAATATTACTGTGGTTGTAGGATGCAAGATGGATTATAGGGGAAGATATACTGCCAAAAGATTTACTACAAAAAATTAGACAAGCAATGATGAGAGTAGTCTGCAGGAGATAATGTGGAAAGGAATTGATGCAAGAGACATTTGGGTGTTAGAAGTGACGACATTGGCAACACAATTCGATGAGTAGATAAGGAAAAGAGGGGCCTGGACAATGTGCCCATCTGAGTGTTATCTATGGGAAGACATTTTAATCTGGGTGGAGAAGGGAGACTAAATGTTCTGGGTGAATCTTTAGATGTATGGATGTGGGGTGTTTGTGGGCTACTTGGAGACAACCAGGAGGTGATTGCAAATTCAAATCTGAAGCTTGGGAAAGAAGCGATGGAGATATTTGTTTATCTTAACACTCAAATGTTTCCCTTTGATCCAGGGTTATAATCACCTGGAAGCTTAACATGAGCCATCCTACAAATTTGGGGTGATGTATGCCTTTACTAGGTATTGACTTTGATTATTAGTCTTGAGTCTGGTATATTGCTTTGCTCTGGGACTTGGGCTTGTGTTCATATTCTGTCTTACCAGGATATTTGGCCAATCTGTGACTTACACAAAAGATATAACCTTTCTAGGTCTCAACTTCTCATTTTAAAAATATCAGACAAACTGGATCAGTAATTTTGTTTTCAGCCATAGAACTCCTTTCTCAAATGATAGTATGTGGGAACCTCAATATACTATAGCGAAAAAGCTATAATTGTTTGGTTGAAATAGGGTCACATGTAACCAAATACTATATTCTTAAATATCATGCTATCCCAATAAATGTTTTTAGAATTGAATGTTAAGTTTTTACTTAAATAGACCCAAGTGTTGAGAGTTCACTGAGAGAAATATAGTTTGGCCAATCTGATGTTGATGGTTTTAGTTGGCTTCATTCTACAGCAATGAAATACCTGAGGAAGTGAACTTATAAAGAGCAAAGTTTCATTTAGCTCACAGTATTGGAGGTTCCAGTCCAAGATCTGGTGGCTCCATGGCTTTGGATTTCTGGCGAGCTTGCCAGACAGCAATGGTGGAGAGATGTGTAAAGCAAACTGCTCTCATTATGAGCCAGGAATCTGAGAAACCCCGAGAACCTGGGATCTCATAATCCCCTTGGAAGGCATGCTTCTTCCCTCAATGACCTAAGGACTTCCCCTAAGGCCCAAACTCCTTAAGATTCCACCACTCCCATTAGTACCCCCTGGGAACCAAACCTGCAGCACATAGGCCTTTGGGGGATGCTATCCATCATCAGAGCATAGCAATGATAATGGTGATGACAGTGATGGTCTTCTGTGATGCCAAAGCCAACCACCCTTCCTTGTCCATCTCATCTCATTTCTCCCTACCCTTCGACTTTTCATCGTTGGCAGAGTTCTGATTTTGCTCTTTTTTTCTTTGAATGCTCAAGAAAAGCGAACTTTCTCTCAGCTCCAGGGCATGAATCACACCTGCTCCAAATCAGTTATGGTGATCTCATTAGGGATGGGTAGGGTGTGTAACTCAGTCTTGGTCTATAGGACTCAAGGTAATTCTGCGGAGAAGATTCTGAGAAAGGCCTTTCTCATTAATAATAACAATTAAAAAAAGCTTCATGAAGTTTACACACCTGCCACTAGCTGGCTCTTGTCATCTCCCAGTGATGTCCATGCCGTAGTCATCTTGTGACTGTCAAGGGAGGAGCTGCCTGCTAAGAATCATAGAGCAGGGAGAAGAGATGAGCCTGGAGGCCTGAAGATGTTATTATGTAGCTGAAATAACTGACCCAAAGCTGCCCCATCCTTGGGCTTCTAGCTACATGATACAATAAAATTCTTTATTGTTTAAACCTCTGCTATTTGGATCCTCCATTACTTGCAGCTAAAAGGATCATAACTGATTCAACTCTTCTCTTGTCATAAAGGTTATGATCCTGAAAACTCATTCATTCCTTTATACACTCAATAAATATTAATGGAAACTATACGCAGTGAGCATTGCCAAGGTGCTGAGCATGGAGAAGAGGAGAGCACAGATAAGGAGCTGACAGCGTGGGATAGAGCAGAAACAGGCACTCGGTGTGGCTGGAACATAGGGAGCTGTGTTGTGAGATTCAGTCAGAGAGACAGGAACCAAATTATGCACAGTATT
Source organism: Marmota flaviventris (assembly GCF_047511675.1). Classification (NCBI taxonomy): domain Eukaryota; kingdom Metazoa; phylum Chordata; class Mammalia; order Rodentia; family Sciuridae; genus Marmota; species Marmota flaviventris. The sequence goes on from NC_092499.1 coordinate 69,839,095, forward strand.
GTAGGTCAGGTTGAGGATTTTGAATTTTATTCCATAAAGGGTAAGAAGCACTGAAGAATTTTAAGTGATGGAGACATAATCAGATTTGCAGTTTTAACAGATACTCTGGCTTCTGTGTATAAAATGCATTGAAAGAAGTCTAGCGTGGAAGAAGAAAGGGCAGTTATTCACCACAGTCCAAGGGGAGATGAGGTTGATTTGAAAAATGGCGGTAGCATAGAAATGGAGATACTGAGGTGACTTCAAGCTATAATTTAGTGGTAGAATTATTAGTCATGGTGATCAGTTGGACCTGGGTGGCACTGGAGGAGACCCCTGGAGGAGGATGGTATGGTATTTGAGGTAAGGAACAATGGAAAAGGAGCAAATCAAAGTTCAGTTTAGGACCTGTTAATGATGAGATAAATAGGAGAAATTCAAGTGGAAATATTAAGAAGGAAAGGGGACACATGAGCCTGGATCTTAAAAAAGTCTATGAGGACATAAAGAACATATATTATCTGGTGTTCCCTTAGTTGTAGTGATTTGTGATTTGTGGTCAACTCTTTGTGGCTGAAAGCATGCTAAATAGGCAGGCACACTCCTGGGATGTCTCACCAGATCCTAATAAAGAGGAGTGAAATTAACAGAGGGTTGAGTCTGTGTTCTCAGGGTCCTGTCAGGCTTCATATAACATGAATTAACCTGCATCCGTAAGTCACTGACATGCCTGTTGACATGACTCTCAGAAGGGGGCCCAAATTCTTTTTCTTTTACCATCTTCACTACTCTAGTCCTAAATGAGGCCACCATCACATTTCATCTAGATCAGTGTCATAGGCTTCTAGGGTCCTTTGGTAGAGCTGTTAAGAAGGCAGCAGGGGGCATGGTTTGGGGGTCAGGAGAGAATTTGGGATTAGAGGTGTTAATTTAGGGTCCTTAGAATGAGGTGGGAGTCAGTGTACAGGTAGTCATGCAAGGGAGTCTTCCAAGAAGGCAGAGAGTGTGCAAAACACAGAGGTGTGAGAAAGAACTGCTGGGAGAGCTACGAGTTAAAAAGGAAACTAGCACTGAGCATAATTAGCCACAGAAAGCTTGTACCTTAGATAAGTAATCTGCCTCAGAGGACACAATCAGATCTTTAAAATATATATGGGGCCGGGCATGGTGGCACACAGCTGTAATCCCAGTGGCTCAGGAGGCTGAGGCAGGAAGATTGCAAGTTCAAGCCATACTCAGTAAGGGTGAGGTGCTAAGCAACTCAGTGAGACCCTGTCTCAAAATAAAATACAAAATAGGGCTGGGGATGTGGCTCACTGGATGAGTGCCCCCGAGTTCAATCCCTGATACCAAATAAAATAAAATGTATATGGGTCCATAGGTAGTTGGTGGTAGGCAAGAGAGATTACTAATAAGGCTGACTTGGTGCAAATACCTGGACAGTCTTATGTGCTACACAAGGCCTTTACATGTTTTGACTCTAAGAGCCCATTTGTAAGCTCTGGGTGATGGCATTGGAGACAATCATTTGGAAGGGAGATGAGACACAGGAACTTCTGACTGTAGTACATGTTGGGACATGAAGCCAGAGGGCCTCAGGTCAGGAGACGCGGCGAGGGAAGATGGTCCAGGGAAGGGAAGGTGGGTGAAGGGCCAAGGACCCAGAGAAAGCTTTTGTGAATAAGTGAGTGAGTTTGTTGTGTGTGCAGAACAGGTGACAGGATCAAAAAGAGATGTGGACTGAATCTGTGAGAAAAATCAGACTTTAACAAATGCTGGCAAATAAAGTTCTAGACTTACAAGAGATCAATTAGGAAGCAGTTAACTCTGTTACCAATTAATACTTGGTTTCATGAAAGAAATCCCTATCAAATACATAAGCAATACATTTTTCTCCAGGGAGAAGACAGAATCGTATTTAAAGTGTTTATGCTACTCTTTGGCTCTCACAAGAAGTAAGGTTCTATGACCTTGTTTAAAAAAAACCCGAAAACCCTCCCTGCTATACACAGCAACAGCTTTTTCTTTTCTCCTTGAGTGCACATGGCTCTATGGCTATGGCTCTTTTCCAGTAGCTCAAAGGCAACTATGGGCATGCACAAAGCAGATTAAAAGTGTAGGCAATGGAAAGAGATTAACAGCCTGAGCAGGTAGTGGGGCAGTTGCTTTGGGGCAAGTTGATCACTTTGTTTTATAGACTAAGGTCATTGTGATAATGTTGGTCAAAATCTGTCCCAGGGAGGCACACTGCTTTTATCAGTACTGCTGTCCGTCTGCAAACCATCAAAGTAGTTTTGTATGCGTTTTTGGTAATTCTGTGTTAAATCTGGATAATACCATAAGCATAAAAGAGCCAGCTTAAAAAATATCAGAAAAATTTCAGAATTTACTCTGAAATCATAGGATAGATCTTAAAGGAGAAGAGAAAACAAACTGGATTTTGCTAAAGCTAGACTGTTTTCTCTGAAAAAATTGGGAAATCCCTCAGGTAAATCTCCCAAATTTATATTTAGAACATATAGGGGAAAAAAGAAAGCCTAAAGATTTTAATACTCATTTTTTTTAGTTACACATGGACACAATATCTTTATTTTGTTTATTTATTTTTAAGTGGTGCTGAGGATTGAACCCAGGGTTCACATAGGTGAGGCAAGCGCTCTGTCACTGAGCCACAACCTAGCCCTTAATGGTCATTTAATAACTTGTTCAATGTCTATTTAAAAAATTTGCCCAATTAAGATTGTCTTCTGAAGAAATTTGTTTTTTTGGGGGGGAATTACAGGTTTGTGTCTCTCCCTGACCTCTTGTCAACCATAAGCTTCGTAGATTGAAGGTATACTATATCTTGTGTATGCGCATGTGTGCTTAAAGCTTTTGCTAAATTGGATTTTTTTCGGAGCAATCTTACAGGAGGATTTGTGGAATCCTTTCCAGATATGATATTACATTATTGTAAAAGCTTTGCTCCTCTTATCTTTGTGGGCAGAAGGGTCACAATGGACTGCATACGAGGATTAAAATCAGCCTGCCTGGAGCAGAATAAACTGAATGGATTACACAAAAAAACATTTTAACAAATGCAGAGGTCCTGGCTTGCCTTTAACTTTTACCTCTGAGATTTCAGAAAAATGTTGTGAGAACATCATTTGGTGGAAAGCAGAAATCAGATATAAAAATTCCCGTAGCTGTGATGGCTGAACTTAGGTAAAGCATTGATCTATTGATCTTAGTTTCAGGAACCATTTAAATCTTTTTTTTTTTTTTTTTTTTTTTTTTGGTACCAGGGATTGAACCCAGGGGCACTTAACCACTACACCACATCCTCAGCCCTTTTTATTTTTTATTTTGAAACAGGGTCTCACTAAGTTGCTGAGGCTGGCCTTGAACTTCTAATCCTCCTGCCTAAACTTCCCAAGTTGCTGGGATTATAGTCATGCACCATGCATCATGCCTTTTTTTTTTTTTTTTTTTAGTAACAGTAGAAATATTCTTACTTCTTCCTGCATTGGGGGAAATAAGGCACTCTAAGGCTCTCTTCCACATTCAACTCTCCCCTCTTTTTCAAAGGAGCTCACTCCCCTCCCTGCTTTCCTCTGTAATCTACAAGTGAGGAGCTGACCAGTTCCCAGCTATACTCTCTCTGGAGCTCTCCTCACACCTGGGGGAGGGGACATCTGATTGACCACTGTAGGATTCAAAGCTCTGACGCTGCCTCTCATCCAGCACAGCCAACATATAGCCCAACCTCTTTGAACAGTTATCACTGAAGGTTTTGTGAGAAAGTATTCACTGGAGGGTGTATTGACAGCATTGGTTGGAATGAACATGATACTTTCCCTCCAAAATGTTACAACCTGAGAATTGCATTGGCTTGCCAGTGCTCCTGGAGAATTACTAAGAGCGCTCTTGCTACTTCCATTATGCACAGATGAAGGTATCAATAAGTTACAAACCATGAAGGTATAAACACTAAGGTCTGTCAGTGTAAAAAGTAAAAGTCCAAATACAATGAGCATCAGCTGACTTTTTAAGTGGGCAGAATACTTGATAAAAGTGAGAGAGAAAAGCCTGGACTGGGAACTGAGGGGGAGGGAAAGAAAAAAGAAGCCATTGAGCCTCTGTCCTCATTTTCTGGACATCTACCTTAGGGAACCTTAGAGAAGCTGGTACACTGTTGAGCAAAGAACTCTTAGAAAAGCAGTGATATGCTCAAACCAAGCCACAGGGAGCAGGGACCTAAAGTGTTCTGCACATTGAAGTGGGAGGTGAAGTTCTGAAAAATCCCAGAGGAAAGACAGCTTGAGAATCAGAGAAGCATGGAGTCTTTAGGGAATGACTAATATTCAAATTTTGTCCTGCATCCTCAATATTTGTGTTAGTTTTCTGGTACTGTAATAAATACCTGAGGTAATCAACTTATAAAGAGAAAAGGCTTATTTTCGCTCACAGTGTTAGAGTTTCAGTCCATGATTTGGTTGGCCCTGTTGCTTTGGGCCTGAGCATCATGGTGAGAGTGCATATAGGAGCAAAGCCATTCCCTTCATGGTGGGGAAGTGACTGGGATCCCATAGTCCCTTCCAAGGATGATGTACCCCCAATAACCTAGAACCTCCAACTCTTGAAGTTCCCACTAGTTATCAGTTAGTGCCATGGCAGGGACTGAGCCTTTAAGACATAGGCCTTTGAAGGATATTTAAGATCCACACTGTAGCAGTCTTCATGCCTTGTATTTTGCATAGAAATCAAAGCAAAAGGGGTTATGTTCATTATCTGACAGAGCTGGAGGGACAGAGTGAGTGTGACTAGAAAAGACAAAGTGACTCTTTTATGATCTTCCCTGCTTGGTCCTACCTCGGGGAAGATGGTCAAGACAGCAACCTCCCATTCTCAAAATGCATCTGAATTACACCTGTCCATGGATCCTGCTTGTCAGGTATTCCCAAAAGAAAATCCAGAAATGGTAAAAATCTAGTATGGTAAAGAACATACTTAGAGAATAATCTTTAGAGCCCTCGTGACCTGAGTTTAAATAATGGATCTGAAAATAGAGAATCTGTATGACTTTGGCCAAATTTTAAGACTTAAAAAAAAATGTTTGACTTCTCATTTCTGAATTAAGGGTAGTGATGCTTGCCCAAAGTCTTGTACTGAATTATATTTGTCAATCAAGTGGCCCTGCACTTTGGACATGTTAATACTGGCAGATTGGGTTTCTCCAGTGACACTCCAGGGTCTGCTAAAGCTGAGGGAGGGGAAGTCATGGGAGGTGGCTCATCCATTTCTCATTCACTCCTTTGACCTTCCTCCTTTGACCTTCATTATCACATGCTCTCCCTGCTCTGTCCTGGCACAGGTGATATAAACACTGAAGTCTGAAGGTTGGAGGTTGAGGTGGCTATCTGTTCACAGTGTGACAACACGAAGGAAATACAAAGGGGGCTCTCAGCAGCACAGAGGAACTTCCTTGATCCTCTGGCCAAGGCAGCACTTCCTGGTGCTCTCTTGGCTGATTGAAAGCGAGGCCCTGCAGGCTGCAGAAACACCCAATGGCCTGAATTTTCATCACAACAGGGGATTTTTGGCACATGGCTCCATCACTTTCCTGGGCTGCCTTAAGAAGTCAGCACGGACATGGTGGTTTCACACTACTGATATTTACTCTGTTCCATTGCTGCAGGCCAGAAGCCAAGGTGTCTGCAGGGCTGGTTCATTCTGGAGGCTCTGAGGAAGAATCTACTCTATACCTTTTCTGGCTTCTGGCAGCTGTGGGAAATCCATGATGCTCTTGGCTGGTGGATGCATGGCTTCTGTCTGTCTCTACTTCTATCTCCACATAGCTCTCTCTTGTGTGCCTCTGAGAATCTTCAACTTCTTGGTGTCTTTTAAGGACAACTGTTTTTGGATTTAGGATATAGGATCCATTCTAATCCAGGATGATCTCATCTCAAGATCCTTAACTTCCTTATGTCTGCAGAGACTTCATTTCTAAATAAGTTCACATTCATAGGAACAGGGCTTTGGGACTTGGCTGTGGCTTTCCTAATATATAAGATTAAGGCAGGGATCTTGTAAGAACTTAAGTGAGTAAGAACTCACTTAAGTGAGCTCCTATAGGAATATGATGTGTCAAGGATTGCTTTGGCTATTCTGGGTCTCTTATTTTTCCAAAAGAATTTTATGATGACCTTTTCTATTTCTGTGAAAAATCAAAGGTCAAATGTTTTCTCTGATATGAGGAAGCTGCTCCAAAATTAGAAGGGTGGTGGATAAAAAAAAGAATAGAAGTAAGATCAGAGGAGTAGACAAAGGCGAATGAAAGGAAGGGAAGAGGGTTGGGATAAAAAGTCAGTAGAATAAATCTGACCTAACTTTCCTATGTACATATATGAATATGCCACAGTGACTCTCACCAGCATGTACATCCACAAGGTACTAATTTTAAAAAATCTATAAATAAGTAGAAAGATCAATAAATCAGAGGGAAAGGAACAGGGGTTGGGGGTGAAGTGAGGGGAAGGTGAAATACTAGGGACCGAATTAGAATAAATGTATATTTCATGCTTTTATAATTATGCCATAGTATATTCTATTGTCATGTATAACTAAAAAGAACTACCACCACCACCACCAACAACAACAAGAAAACAATATGATATATCAAAAAAAAAAAAAAAAACAACAACAACAACAAAAAGCAAAAAACCAAACAGAGTTCTGGAGAAAAGGAGGTAGCCCAGAAAGCACCCCAGCATGTGCTTTCCAGCCATGGTCCAGGGCCATAATGATAATATGATTAAAAACAATGTTAATGCAATTGCAAAAAATTTCAACAGCAATCATGTTTATTCAGCTTGGATGATGTCACAGACACTGTGAAATCTGCTTGAAATACATTATCTCATTTAATTATTATCTTGAGATAGATACTCAATAAGAGTACTGAATGAAGTGATTGGATTACACAAAACATTTAAATGTCATGCTGGGGCTCCTGGACTGCCTTTATCTTTTACTTCTGAGATTTCAGAAAAATGTTCTGAGAACATCACTTGGTGGAAAGCAGAAATCAGATATAAAAGTTCCTGCAGCCGTGAAGGCTGAACTTAGGTAAAATATCGATCTTAGTTTCAGGAACCACTTAAATCCTTTATACTTTTTTCTTTCCCCTCAAGGTGAGGAGTCTTGAATATCTGTTCTGAAGAGAATTGGGAAGCGCAGGAAGCTTAGGTTTCTTGGCTGAGGATGCACAGCCTACTACATGGTAGAACTGGACTCCGACTCCAAAGCTGTCCCCTTAAGCCCTGATGATATTGCCACAAAGCCTTTGGTCCTTTCCCTTGTCAACACCCTTCCAGCAGGATTCTCTGCAGGTCCCCTGTCAAGCCTCCTGCCTCTCTCCTAGCTGCTGGAGCTCTCGTTATTGATTCATGCCCAGGGGTGTTTTCCCTGGCAGAGACCATCTTCCTTTGGTTTCTGGTTTTTGTGATGGTGTCTGCACCTCAGGTGTTGCTGAACCCTACTTCTCTGTTCCCAGCATACCGTCAAGGCTGCTTATGCCAAGTGGTCTCTAGTCTTGTTTTATTTCATTTCTCTATTTTGTTCCCTGTGCCTACTCCAGTCTCCTTTCATACATCCTATGGATACATCCCTCAAAGACAGATATTGTGTGTATGTATTTATAGTTTCTCTTTGTGCTATTGTTCTACATATTCTATTTCTTACTAGGTTTCACTTAACAAATATAGATCTAGGTCACACTTCGGTTGCTGTGCAATGTTCTTGCCCACGTTTTACTTACCTGTCCTTCTGGTGGTGAACTCAGGATTTTAATTAGGTAAACGCACACACCTGGGCCTGTGACCAACAGGTGCATTACAGACCCAACCTGTTGTGTGTACTTTTAAACACCCCAGATCCTTCTAGAGAATACATAAACAACTGAAATTGTCTTCTCTGACCATCCAGTTGCTCCCTAGGGGTACATGACCCTGCCTGATGTCACTCCTCACCCACAGCTCATCAACAACATACCCAGGGAAAGAAAAACAATAATTTTCAAAGTGATCAGGATGTTTTCTTCCTCACTCTCCCCTCCTTTTCCAATCTAAATCCTATTTTTGCTTTTGTTAAATGAAATCAATCTATCATTATCATTATTATTTTTGGTTACAAGTAAAATTGAGAACTAATAATATTTTTGTTACTCTTCAATGACTCTTATTTGGCCTTTAATTCCTGCTTCCACAAACAATCTTACGCGGCACTGTATTATAAATATCTTTGGATATATTCCTTGTGCTTACAGGCAAGAGTTTCTCTGAAAATCTTGAAGAGAAAGTTAGACGGTTATAGGGAAACATGTATTTGATTCCATTAAATTCTATCAAATTTCTCATGAGGATGATCATCATATTAATTTACAATCACATTAACCATGTAGGAGGGATCCCATCTCCCACCTTCTGGCACCTATTGATATTGTTTGACTTTTGAGTTTTTGCCACTGTGGCATTTCTCTGATTAGAGTGATACTGAGCACCTGTTCATATGCTTGGTGGTCATTTGAATATTTCCTTCTGTGAAGTATTTGCTTGTCTTAATTGTGTTGATTTTAAGGAATTCCTCCTACATTCTATGTAGTAACTTCTTGTCGGTTTTGACATTGTAATTATCATCTCCAAATCTGCCACCTGTATGTTAACTTGCCTGTAGTGCCTTTGTTTAATAAAATTCACATTTTTAATATATTAATTTTTAACTTTTTCAGCTTTTGGTATGTGTTTTTTTTTTGGGGGGGGGAAGGTAGTGACTTAGAAAGACTTCTCAGCATCCAAGTTGAGAAAAATCTTTCTTACGTACTTTCCTATTAGCTTTATTGTTTGCCCTTTCATATTTAGTTTTTTTTAAAAATACAACTATATTGAGGTGTAAGCGATGTGCAATATATCACACATATTTAAACTATAGCATGATGAAGTTTAACATAAGTGTACATGTATGAACTCACAATATCAAATAATAGTAAACATTTCATTGTTCCCCAAAGTTTCTTTCCTTTCCTTTATAATCCATGGCTCCATGTGTTTTAGTCAGCCTTTTCACTGCTGTGACCAAAAGACCTGACAAGAACACTTAGAGAAAGAAAGTTTATTTTGGGGCTCACAGTTTCAGAGGTCTCAGCCCACTAGATGGCTAACTCCATTTCTTGGGGCCTGAGATAAGGCAGAACATCACAGTGGAAGTGTGTGGCAGAGGAAAGCAGTGGGGACATCATACCAGGAAGCAGAGAGCGCCCTACACCATAGACAAAATATATACCCCAAAGACGTGCCCCCAGTGACCCACCTCCTCTAGCTGCACTCTACCTGCCTACACTCACCACCTAGTTAATCCCTATCAGGTATTAATGTGCTGGTTATGTTAAGGCTCTCAAAACCCAATCATTTCACCTCTAAACTTTCTTGCATTGTCTCACAATGTCCTTTGGGAGGACATCTCATAGCTAAACCATAACACCATCCAGCCCATTCACAGACAACTACTGGTCTAGATTCTATCACTCTAGTTTTAAATGATACATTATTTTATATGAATGAAATCATGCAGTATATAAACTTTTCTGGCTTTTACTCAGCATAGTGGTTTGGAGATCTGTCCATTGTGGCATGGATCAATAACTTTAAATTTATTACATTGTATAAATATATCATACTCTGTTTATTCATTTGTTCATGGACATTTGGATTTTTCCAGGTTTTAGCTATTACAAATAATGTTTTTATTGTTTTAGTTCAGGCTGCAATAAAAATTACTATAGACATTGAGTGGCCTGTCAAAAACAGAACTGTATTTCTAATGGTCCTGGAGGCTGTAAGTCCTAGGTTCAGATTTGTTGAGTTACCATTGCATTTTCACATGGTGGAATGATGGAGCGGGAGTAGGGGTGTTGGGGAGAACACTGGCATGCTGTCGGTCTGGTAAAAGGCATTAAACCCATTCATGAGGGCTTTACCATGGTGGGGATGGGGCAATATACACATTTTGTGCATAACAGCTCTGAACATTTATGTACAAGTCTTTCCATGGACATGTTTTTAGTTCTCCTTGTATAGTATAGTGTATCCTAAGTTTATCTTTTACTTTGTCTGAAACTGCCAAGCTGTTTTTCAAAAGAGATGGTACCATCTTACATTCCCACATAAATTCCACTCATTCCATGTCCTTGCTAATAGTTGGTATGGCCAGGATTAAATTTTAATGTTTTTAATTTTAATCTAATAGATATATCTCATTGTGATTGTAGTTTATATTTCCAAGATGACTAAAGATGTTGAACGTTTTTTAAGGTACTTAATTTGCCATTCATCTATCTTCTCTGGAGAAGTAGCTGTTCAAATATTTTATATATTTTTGGAGGGTTATTGAGTTATAAAAATTCTTATGTATATTGGATACAAACCATTTGTCAGATATAGGTTTGCAAATATTTTTTCAAGATCATAGCTTGCCATTTTATTTTGTTCTTTTGAAGAGCAAGTATTTTACTTTTAAATTTTTAATTGTGGTAAAATAACATAAAATTTATAAATTATAACCATTTTAAGTGCATAGTTTAGTGGTATTAAATACAATCACATTATTTTGCAACTACCACCACCACCTTCTCTAGAACTCTTTTCATCTTATAAAACTGAAACTCTGTATCCATTAAGCAATAACTCCTCTTTACTCCCTCTCCCTTGCCCCTGGCCATCACTATCCAGTCTTTATGAATTTTTCTATTCTAGGTACTTTATACAAATGCAATCATACACTATTTGTCTTTTTGTGACTGGCTTATATCACTTAGCATAATGGCTTCAAGGTTCAACTATGTTATAGCATGTGTTAGAATTTTCTTCTTAATTAAGCCTGAATAATATTCTATTGTATGCATTTGTGACTATTTTGTTTGTTCACCCCTTGATAGACACTTGGGTTGTTCATACCTCTTGGATATTGTGAATATTGCTGCTATGAATATGGCTGTACATATGTCTCTCTGAAACCTTGTCCCCAATTATTTTGGATATATATCTAAAAGTGGGACTTCTGGGTCAAATGGTATTTCTATTTTTAATTTTTTTGAGGAGACTCCATACCATTTTCTATAGCAACTGCATTATTTTCATGACCATAAACAATGTACAGGTTTCCAATTTCTTGACTTTCTCACCAGCACTTACTTTATTTTTCTGTGAATGTGTGTGTGTGTGTGTGTTTCGGTATTGGCCATCTTAATGGGTGTGAGATGGTAATTCATTGGTTTTAATTTTTTTTTATTTTGGTGAATTTCAGTTTATTGATTTGTTCTTTTTGTAGTTTATGCTACTGCTGTCTTCTGGAAGGGATCTTTATTTAAACCAAGATCACTAAGATTTTCTTCTGTTTGCTTCTAGAAATTTTTTAGTTGTAGCTCTTATATTTAGGTCTCTGATCCTGTTCAAGTCAATTTTTTTTTTTTATATTGTATGAGGCATGAGACAATGTTCACATATACATATGCTGTTTTGCATACAGCTATCTACTCCAGCACTATTTGTTAAAAATAGTCTTTTCCCATCAAATTGCCCTATCACTTTTTCAAAAACAATTTGATCATATATGTATGTATCAATTTTAGGACTCTCTAGTTCTGGAAAAAACCTAAATATATGTGTGTATGTGTGTATATATGCTGGGCTTTTATATTGGCATTTTGTTGATTCTGTAAACCAACTTATTGAAAACTTACTAGTATTGAGCTATTTGGTCCATAAAATGATAATTAACTCTTATACTTAAGTCTCTATAATTTCATTCAGGTTTTTTTTTGTTTGTTTTTTTAGTTTTCAAGGTTCATGTCTTATACATCTGTTAAAATTTTATGTATTTATTTCATTGTTTTTGTGACTATATATTTTTTAAAATTTAACTTCCAAGTTCTTTGCTATTATAGAGAAATGCAATTGATATCTGTATATTACTTGAAATCTTTCTGCTTCAGACTGTATCATGCCCTCCCCCATTCATATATTGAAACCTTAACCCCCAATGTGATAGTATTTAAAGATGGGCTCTTTGGGAGGTAAGCTAGTTTGGATGAAATCCTGTGAGTGGGGCTCTCATGATGGGATTAGTTCCCCTATAAAGAGAGACACCAGAGACCTTGCTCTCTCCCTATGCATGAAATGAGGAAGAACCTTCGAGTACACAGCATTTGCAAGCCAGAAAGGCATCCTTTACCAGAACCCAACCATACTGGAGGGTTGAACTTCCAGCTTGAAACTTCTTGAATTTCCAGCTTCCAGAATTGTGAGAAAATTAATTTCTGTTATTTAAGTCACCTAATCTGTGGTATTTTGCTATAGTAGCCTGAAATGACATTTACTAAATTCACTTCTGAGATTCCTTAGGATTTCTACATACATGATCAGTTTTCTATGATTAAAAAGGTTTTAATTCTTCTTTTTATAATCTGCATGTCTTTTATATTTTAAAATATTTCACTTGTTAAGACTTCTAGTGCAATGTTGAATAGGAGTGGTGAGAGAAGATATTCATTGCTTGTTTCAAATCTTATACAAAAGCATTCAAACATTTAGAATTTCACCCAAACATTCATAATGCTCCAAAACATTTAAAATATTCTTTTTTTTTGAGGTTGAGGTCATCTTCTATTCATAGTAGGCTGAGAGTTTTTTTTTTTAAATCATAAAGTGATGTTGAATTTTGTCAAATATTTTTCAGCACCTAGAGTAAATTATGTAAATAAAGTAAGTTGAAGTTACTGATTTTCACGTTTAGTCATCATGACATCTACTTGGTCATGATGTCATTTCCCCTTTACAAATTTTTGGAGTCAGCTATCTAAGCCTTTGTTGTGGACTTTCGAGGGGGAATTGTCTGTAATTTACTTTTATGCACTATCTTTGGTTTGGCATCTGGGTAAGATTGGATTCATAGAATGAGTAGAGAAGTGTTCCGTCATCTTTTTCTGGAAGAGCTTAAGATTATTTCTTCTAAGTATTTGTCACAGCTAGTCAATAATCACTCTGCATCTGGAGTTTTCTTCATGAGGAAAGTTGTAAAGCAGGAAGGCAGCCATTTGCAAGCCAGAAAGAAGACCCTTACCAGAACCGAAACCATATTGGCAGAATTTCAGTAGATACAGATACTAGGCTATTGAGATTATTCTTGGGTAAACTTTGAGGGTTTGTGTTTTTCATATAATTAGACTGATTTAAGTTTTCAAACTTATTGGGATTAAATTATTTATAATATTCACATATGGTCTTTTGAGTGTGAGTAGGAATTCTAGTTATGATCTTTTCTCCATCCTGATATTGGTAATTTTCTCTTTCCTGTTCTTGAACAGTGTGGATAGACCTTAATTTTGTTGATTGGCTTTTGGTTTCATTATTTTCTCATTTTTAATTGTGTTTTGTTGTGTTCTTATCTTCATTGTTACCTTTCCTCTGCTTACATTGAACATGCTTGAAGGCAGAGAAATTCCTGTGTTCAGTTTGATATTAACAATTCCTTGTTGCCCTCTACCTGAACCTATCCCAATGCATCCTTCCTCTCAGGGAACTTCTCTGTTCCTTTATCCCACAGGTTCTTCTTTTCTAATGAATGTGTCCCACCGTTTTGATAACCAGGCTCTTGGGTTGATAGAGGTGGGAGAAGGGACTGGCTCATCCTGCAGTTATTGGCTTCCTCCTGCAGTTGGCTCTTCTCAGCTGGGCCCCAGCAGAGGCTTTCAGGAGGGAAAATAACTTCTGCCAGCCTGTTCTCTGTGCATGGTGTCTGGGTCTGTTCTGCTCTCCACTACCATTTCCTGCTACTTCATGTTCAAATTGTACCTCGATAGGGGTTTCTTATGGCTTTTACCTTCTGAGTTTTGCTAACTTCTTCCTGGTATCTGGGCATCACCAAGGCTCAGTTCGAAAATGAGAACACCAGCACTGTATGTACAATCCTTCCCCCATCTCCCTTCAGAAATGCCCCATTTTGCATCTCTGGTTCTGCTCAGGTGTTACTTAGGCTATTAGAGGATTTAATTTTCTGATGGGTCTTTTGAATCTGAATGCATCTATTTAATATTGTAGAATCTTGGTTATATTGATTAAGGAGTAACTTAATTGGGCTGGAGTTGAAGCTCAGTGGTAGAGTGCTTGCCTCTCATGCATGAGGCACTAAGTTCAGTCCTCAGCACCACATAAAAATAAATAAAGATATTGTGTCTATCTACAACTAAAGCAAATATTTTTTAAAAAAGAAGTAACTTAATCAATGAGTAACTTCAGACAAGGAAAAACTCCCAGTAGGTGCTCATTCTGAGTACTAGAGAGCTATTTCAGAGCTTGTTAAATAAATAATTTGAAAAAATACCTATAAATTGTTTCACAATCTAGTTTGAGAAAACAATAGTGTCAGGATTGCATTGAACTTTATAGGATGGGCCAGGTGCAGTGGCACATGCCTATAATCCCAGTGGCTCGGGAGGCTGAGGTAGGAGGATCATGAGTTTAAAGCCAGCCTCAACAACTTAATGAGGCCCTAAGCAACTTAACAAGACACTGTCTCTAAAATAAAATATAAAAAAGGACTGGAGATGTGGCTCAGTGTTACATGTCCCTTTCTCTGGGTTCAATCCCTGGTAGCAAAAACAAACAAACAAACAAAAACACAAAAAGCCCCCAAATCAAACATTATAGGATGGGCATTATCAAAATCATAGAGACTTGAGGTATGTCTCTTTATTTTAAGATTACATTAAAGTATTCTGGAATCAAGATAAGGCTCTGGGGAAAAAAAGAGCTAATAAAAGCTTTCTTTGCAACATGCAAATTAGCTGTCTGGAGTGGAGGCAGAGGTGACAAATGCTGGCAATTTGGCTGATTTTGTTTCTTTTCTTGAGGGGAGGATTTGATCATCTGAAAGCATTGTGTGAAGGAAAACATTGTAACCACAAATCATGTCTTTATGAGAAACAATGAAAAACCTATTGGAACCGGCTTAGTTGCAACATCAGCTTCTCTGAGCTATGGAACTTCAAAGTGTAATTAACTGAGCCACGCAAAGACAATGAATTTTAAGAAGAAAAGCCAGGCAACCAAGGCAAGAACATTCCCTCGGTTTATGTGTAATACACACTACTGCCACACAATAAATTTCTTCAGTGTTTTCTAAGCTTTAATAACATTCTAATATATTTGGTATATCCAGAGAATAATTATTTTCCATTAATGAGTGATAATAATTGTTCTGTATTGACCTTATGTGGCCAAATGATGACCTCTGTATTTGTTACATTTTTTGTGTTCATATTTCTTATCCCAAGACACTTTTAAATGAAATTATTATATATGTCATCTCCGTGCTCTTCAAGCGTACTTGTGAGACTACATAACACATTAAATGTCGGCTGGGCCATTTACTAGCTGTGTTGTCTTGGTCAGGCTAATTAACTCCTTGTGCTTCTGTCTCTCATGTGGAAAATAGGAATCTTGATGCTCCACACATGGGGGAAGATTTAGGAGACTTGAGAAAAGTTATGAGTGTGAAAATCGGGTTTACCCTGTGATGCAAAATACAGACGTGAGTTATTTTAATTATCCCTAATGAGATAATGATTACAGTCATTAGAGAAACATGTTCCTATCATTTACTGAATAATCTGGTTTTTAGAACACTCTGTCAGGATTCAGTGGAACTTATCAAAATTCATTGTGTTAAAAGCCCCTATTTCTATGTTTAGCTTTTACAGTTAACTTTTTATTTCTCAGTGGCATAGCTACCAATGGAGTCTCAGGGAAGAGTGACTTTGACCCTATATGACATTCCCTGGACCATCCTCTGGTGTGTCAGTCCTTCAGTATTAACACATGTTTGAAAAATGTCCTTTTAAATCAATGACATTTATATCAATAATTTGTTTATTTTTATGAATCTAAAAATACGATTATAAGATTTATTTGCCTAGATCGATCATCAAGTCTCCAGCTTGGACATACAGCAGATGTCCACTGATGGTTTTGCAAACTCATTTTACCACTGCGGCTTCCATATTGCACAGTTTACGTGGTTCAAGTGGGCCCCCGGGCCCCATGCTTGTCCTTGTTGGTGACCATGTTACAAAGGAAGAACGCTGAAGGCTGGCCTTCATCCTCTGTTGAGAAGGTTGAGTTTTGCTTACTCCTCAAGTTTATTTGAAGGACAAATGGCATTTCAAAGGTATCTCCATCATTACCACTTGCTATATTTTGTTCCAACGATCTTATCCAATTTTTCAGGGAGCTTGTTCTTTGACTTTTGTTGCTGTGGTCTAGGTTTGTGAACCAGTAGGAGTTATGACAATGACAGAATCTCCACCTATTTGAGTTGGTTTAAGTGAATCCAGTCTTGAAAGTAACAAAATCCACAACTGCCTGGAGACACTGCCCAGCCTAATAATTATATGGTCCCCTAAAGAACGTCATACTTAACAGGAAAATGAAACACTTCATGGCACCACCGTACTCTCTCTTTGTTTCCTTTCGTCTTCAATATTGTGACTTGGCAGAACAGCCTCTCGCTCTGATCTGTCGGTAAGGAACACTGACAGTTAAGTTCCTTGTGTTCCTGCTTGAATTTAAGAGGTGCTTATGCTACAAGGTTCAAGTTGATGAAAAATGAACTCTTTAAAATCTGTGCCTTAAAGCAAAAATATCTGAGAGAGAAATTCCTGAGAAAGATACATTTCAAATTGAAACTTATAATTCTTCTTATAGGAAGACAGCCAGGGGTTATTTTGATTTTCAATCATTCTATTCTGGGTTTCTATAATTCTACATGCTTTCCCAGATATTTGCTGTGTATTTATTTTATGTCCTTTTCTGTTTTACTTCTTAGAAAATGTTTTTATTAGTGCATTATGGCTATACATAATATTGGGGTTCATTTTGACATAAACGTATGTGCATGGAATACAATTTGGTTCCATTTCAGTTCCTAGTACTTCCTCTTTTTCCTCCCTTCCTCCCTCTCCCTGTTCTTCTTCCTCTACTTACTGGTCTACTATTTACTTAATGCTTTTTTTTTTTAAATTGGTACTTTATTGGCATACATAACAATGTTTTATATGTGTACATGGTATGATTTGGTCAATTTCATTCTACTATTCCTCCTTCCTTCCCATCCCCCTTCTTAATTCCCTTCCTCTACTCCACTGATTTTTCTTCTATTTTCATGGGACCTCGCTCCACTTTTTTCTCCTTATTTTGCTCTAGCTTCTGCATAGGAGAGAAAACATTTAACCCTTAACTTTGAGTCTGGCTCATTTCACTTAGTACCATGTTTTCCATTTCCATCCATTTGCCAGCAAATGCTGTAACGTCATTCTTCTTTTGGCTGAGGAAAAGTCCACTACATATATACCACATTTTCTCTATTAATTCATTAGTTGAAGGGGCTGAACATTTATTAAGCCTGCTAGGTGCAAGTCACTATGCAAGGTGCATTATCTACATTATCTTGTTTAATCCATAGAGGGATATTATGAAGCATGACTTATTGTCCTCATTATTTAAGTGAAAAAACAAGAGAAAACAAGGAGCCAAAAGGTTTGACAATTTGTTCCAGTTCCATAGTAAACAAAATACTAGGTGACAGAACTTAGATTTGAATTTAGATGTTGGGCTAAGGGACCAAAGGAAAAAACAAACCAAAGTGTTTGCTGTTTTTCCACAGTATTTCACACAGCCAACATAGATTGCTTCTGACAGCAGATGTGTGTGGGTTTTTTTCCTCACTTGCCAAGCAATTCTCTGCTAGTCCCCAGCAGACACCAGCTAGATGTCGTCTAACTCAACATGGTTCTCAGGCTATCTACCTGGAGGTGGTGGCAACTCCCATGGGCTAAGCACTCTGTCCCACAAGGCTGTCCCCTCCTCCACCTTCAGAAGCCATTTGGGAGCACAGGTTGTGACCTGTGTCTCTTCTTCTTTGGGATTGATTTGTTTGCTAGAGTGGCTCAAAGAGCTCAGTGAAACACTTGCTTATGTTTCCCCATTTATTGTAAAGAATAACGCAAAGGGTACAGATTACCTCCAGGGGGAAGAACGGCCTAGCTTGAGGTGTGTGGGAAGAGATGTGAAACTTCCCTGCCTTCCCCAGCAGCCCCACCCTCTAGAAACCTCCATGTGTTCAACTATTTGGAAGCTCATAGAACCCAGTCCTTTTGGATTTTTATGGAAGCCTAATTACACAGGCAGAGTTGATCAAATCATTGGCTATTGACTAACCTTAATCTTCAGCATCTCTTCCCTCCTCAGAAGAGGTTTTTAAAATCGTGTTAAAATGTTTTACTTATTTAATTTCCTCAGCAGCCCTGTGAATTAAATCTCAAATAGCTCATGGGGCTGCTGCGTAAATTAAATAAATAAAATATTTGGAAGAGATTGGTTCATTTTTCCATGTGGCATGTACTGACGGGCCCCATGCTGGGTACATACTGGTGTACAGAACCAGAGGAGGCTTTCGCCCCAGGAAATCTTACAGTCCAGAGAGGAAAGATGACCATTATTCACAGAGGCATACTGAAAACCATTCTCTAGCCCCTTTCTTTAGGAGAGTTACTTCATTCAGCCCCGAAAAGTTATCGAGTGTGGGAGGATTATGGTTACTTGGCCTCCAGCCAGCAGTAGTGCTTGTGAGTGAAGCTGAAACCAAATTTCAGTCCATATCTTACTTACCTTAGGTTTGTCGTGAGGATGTCTGTGAGCTGATTAAAGAAAGAAACAAAGAACCCAGGTCACTTTGGAGATGAGCCAGGACTCTCTGCCTCCTCATGGATGCTGGGGCCTGTTGGCTTATGATATCTTGATTCTGTGGGTTTTCCCTCATCACACTGGCCTTCCATAGCTCACCAGGGCCCTGACAGGATTTCCTGTCCCAGCTCTGCTCATCCAGGCAACCTAATAATCTTAATAGTGTCTAATTTTAATTTCCAACTTGGAAAAGCTCATCTTTTTGCTCCAGGTCACACCAAAATCCTTGAACAGTGTGTGAAATGCTGCTCCTCAGTCAAGGCCATGTTTTTCATCCTGTCTGTTGTGGTCAGGAGTTCCAGAGGAGGGGGGAACGGGGAGGCCCTGTGGTGGCTGATGTGATGTGCCAGGTCTCAGCATGATATTTGGTTGTAATATTTCTCCAGACCATCTTCTTTGTGTATTCACCAGGCGACAACCTTCTATTAACTTGTATGTCTTCTCAGGTGCCTGACTTTGCGAACATGGGCTGTGAATACATTATAAATGGGATGGTTGCTGGAATGTCTGGACACTCCATTGAAAAATAGCACATGGATATTGTGATCTATGGATTCATCTTTTGTTAGTGACCACCAACATGACCCAGCTCTAGGTCTAGTGAAAAATTGAATGTGAAAAATCAGAGATCACATGGGCTGGTCATCTCTCCAACAGCCACATTCTTTCTTGTAATCTTGTTTTTTAGTCTCACATCATTTAAGTATGGCCATTCTATTTTAGTTAAAATTTGAGAACTAATTTGCTTGTATATCATATTTGAAGTTACTTTTTCTTATACAAAAGCAATGCAGAATAAATATATGAGCAAAATATATAAAATAAACATAGCTATAATCCTTCTACTGAGGATAATCGCTACTTAGATTTTTATATATATCCTTCCCCAAAAGGATAAAGTGTCTAAAACATAGATATTCTGGGTTTGATCCCTAGTACCTCAAAAACCAACAAAACAAAACAACGACCCAAACCCCACAGAAACCAAACCAAACCAAAAAACATATATACTGCTGTATTTATAAAAATGGGATTATAAAGTCGGGTGTGGTGGTACATACCTGTAATTCCAGCAATTTGGGAAGCCAAGACAGGAAGATGTCAAATTCAAGGCCAGACTCAGCAACTCAGCAAGGCCTTAAGAAACTTAGTGAGATTCTATCTCAAAATAAAAAACAAGAATGGCTGGTGCTGTATCTTAGTTGTAAAGCACCCCTGGATTAAATCTCCAGTACCAAAAACATTAAACAAACAAACAAACAAATAAATAAATAGGATTATATTGTTCATACTTTTATAGTCCAGTCATCAATATTAATCAATATTACTGAAAATATTTCCACAATATCCAATTATTTCCAGGATTTTCTAAATGATTTTTTTGGGGGGTACTGGGAACTGACCTCAGGGACACTCAACCACTGAGCAACATCTCTAGCCCTATTTCCTATTTTTTAAAAATTGTTCTAATTAGTTACACATGAGAGCAGAATGCATTTTAACTCATTGTATACAAATTGAGTACAACTTTTCATTTCTCTGGTTGTACATGATATAGAGTCACACCATATGAGCAGTCATACATGTACCTAGGGTAATTTCATCTCATTCCACCATCTTTTCTGTCCCCCCGCCCCTGCAATTCTCTCCCTTCCCTTTGCCCAAAGTTCCTCCATTCTCCCCATGCCCCCACCCCATTATGGATTAGCATCCATTTATCAGAGAGAACATTTGGCTTTGTACGTACACGATGGAATATTTCTCAGCATTAAAGGAGAATAAAATTATGGCATTTGCAGGTAAATGGATGGAGTTGGAGAATATCCTATTTTGTATTTTATTTAGAGACAGGGTCTCATTAAATTGCTTAGTGCCTTGCTAAATTGCTGAGGATGGCTTTGAGCTTGCAATCTTCCTACCTGCCACCCACTTGAATCCACAAATCTATTTCTAGGGAACATGGATGGTCTAAGATAAAGATGAATACCTGCAAGTTTAGAGAGCACAAATAAAGGATTTTGAATTATTGATTTTTTTGAATTATGTTTACTAAGGTAAAATTCACTACCATACGCTTTGTCCATTTAAAGAGTACAAGTCAAGGGTTCTAGAATATTTAGTTATTGTGAGTAATTTTCATCATCTTAAAAAGAACCTGGGGCTGTGTGCACACTTGTAATCCCTGTGCCATGGGAGGCTGAGGCAGGAGGATTGCTGGTTCAAAGCCAGCCTCAGCAACTTAGCAAGGCCCTAAGCAACTCAATGAGACCCTGTCTCTAAATAAAATACAAAATAGGGCTGGGGATGTGGCTCAGTGGTTGAGTGCCTCTGAGTTAAATTCCTGGTACACGCCCACCCCCCCCCAAAAAAAAAAATAACCTGAGGTACTTTGACTTATCACTCTCCCCAGCCTTAAGGAGGTACTAATTTACTTTTGGTCTATGTAGATTCACCTAATTTGGACATTTCATAAACATGGAATAATGTAATTAGGTGATCATTTTTCACTTAGCATGTTATTGATTTTTATAAATGTTATAGTATATGTCAGTATATCATTGCTTTTTATGATCAAATATTGCCTTGTATAGGTAGAAAACATGTTGTTTATCCATGTCAAAATCACTTAGGCCGAGATGGATTGAATGCCTGTGTTCCTATATAAAGAAAATGAAGCTTAAGCTTAACCAATCATGAATGGCCAGTTGAACATTGGTTATATAATCAGGGACTTCATCAGGATAGTCCAAACCAGGCAACTGCTCAAACTTTAACCAATCAAATAGTTTTATACCTGTGTGTCTAACCACATAAGCCTATCCTTTTAAATCCACTAGTGTTTTAAATTATGTAGAAAACAAAATAAAAAGTGATAACCATTGTTAAAATAGTATTAACTTTTATAATTGCCTGTGTATTTACCTTAATTGAGATTTTTTTTCACATATCTTTGATATAAATTTCTTGCAGGGATAGGTCTAGTGGCAACAAACTTCCTCAGCTTTTTTTTTTCTTTTGAGGAGGAATACTTAATTATTCCCTTACTTCTGAAGGACAGTTTTGCTGGATATAAGATTCTTGGCTAACATTGTTTTTCACCCTTCTAGCATTTTGAAAATACACCCCACTGTCTTCTGGCTTCTGTGTTTCTGAAAAGAAATCTGCTGATGATCTTCTTGAGGATAATTTTATGTGATCAATTGCTTCCAAGATGCTCTCTTTGTCTTTCAGAGTTTGATTATAAGTTTGATTATAAGTCATAAAGAGACCCACAGGTCTGTTTATGCCCGTCTTACCTGGAGTTCGTCTAGTATCTTGTATGCTTACATTCATGTCTTTTATCAAATTTGGAAAGATTTCAGCCATCATTTCTTTGAATACTTTCTCTAACTCTTTCTTCTCTCTTCTTTTGAGACTTGCACAAGGCTTCTGTTCCAGCCCACTTGATGGTGACCCATGGGTCTCTTAGATCTTGTTCATTTTACTTTGATTTTTTTGTTTTGTTCCTCAAACTTGATAATTTCTATTGTCTTCACTTCAAGTGCACTGAATCTTTTGCCTGCTCTAATCTAATATGGCTTTGAATTTCTTTTCTGATTTTTTTTCCCATTTTCATTATTATAGTTTTCAGCTCCAGAATTTCTTTTTGGTCTTTAAAATTTTTTCACATTTTAAATTTTGTTGCTATTGTGCATATATCATTTCCTCAACATCTTTCTTTAGTTCTTTAAGCATCTTTAAAATGATTTTTAATCATTTTTTTTTTAGAATATTTGCTATTAGGTATTTTCTTTCCTCCCTCC
Organism: Marmota flaviventris; assembly: GCF_047511675.1. Taxonomy (NCBI): domain Eukaryota; kingdom Metazoa; phylum Chordata; class Mammalia; order Rodentia; family Sciuridae; genus Marmota; species Marmota flaviventris. The sequence continues at coordinate 69,861,707 of NC_092499.1, forward strand.
CTCCCTCCCTTCCTTCCTTCCTTCCTTCCTTCCTTCCTTCCTTCCTTCCATGGGAATTGAACCCAGGGGTGCTTTACCACTAGGTTACATTCCAGCCCTTTTAATTTTTTTTTTTATTTTGAGACAGGATCTCACTAAATTTCTGAGGATGGCACTGGGCTTGTGATCCTCCTGCCTCAGCCTCCTAGTTAGCTGGGATTACACCTTTACCCAGCTAACCTTAGTTTGGTCTTTTTCAGGAACAATTTTTGTTTATATTTTCCCCCTTTCCTATTTCTTTGTATGCGTTGTGATTTTTGTTGTTGTTGAAAGCTGGAAATGTGAATCAAATAATGTAGTAACTCTGGAAATCATATCTTCCCCTTTCCTAGGGTTTGCTCTTCATTTATCTGTATGTTCATACCAATAAATATATGCAGGTTGGTCCAGGAGGTGTCTGCAATGGGGTGGGGTAGGGTATGGGTACCTGCTACTGTGCTAAGAACTGTTAATTGACTAAAATTAACCACAGTTTACATCTAAATATTTCCCTAGAATTTGCAAGCCTTCAATAACTCCTAAGTTCTAAAATAGTTACACAAGGCAAATTCTGCCAGTATAATTGAATTCTAGGGGAGTAGAGAGACACTGGTACGGGTACTTACTCTGCTGTCCTCCTAGAATCTTCTATATCATTGATTTTTAAAAAAATATTTTAATTGGATATAATGTTAAGTGTACAGAAAAGTTGCAATGCACAGGGAACTCCTATAAACATTTTATTCAGATTCATCAATTATTTTTATATATATTTGGATATATATATATATATATATATATATATATATATATATATGTCCAAAGAATAGTTTTACTTAAAAATTAAACAAAAGTACTAATTACAAAAGATGAATGTATTTGGTTACTTAAAATTAAGAGCTTAGCCCATAAAAATAAAATGCAAGAAAAAGTTAGAGAAAATATATGAAATATATATAAATAAAAAGGAAAGTGGCATCTGGATTGCATTTTTAAAAAGGTAGTCCATTGAAATGTGAGTAGAAGACATTTCACAGAAAAGTAATCACAAATGGCCAATACACATGAGATGATTAACCCATTTCATAATTAATAAAATGTTAATTAAAATCCTAGCAAAATACCTTTTTACACCTAGTAATATGGTCTAAACTCACAATATCTCATAGTAAGAATTATTGGCAAATGTGTAAAGTAAGAGAAACACCTAAAATACTATGGGTAACATAAAATGTTTATGGGAAGGAAAGACTGTAAATAGGAAATGAAACAGAAAAATATATTAAGAACCATATTCTGAGAACAAAATGTATATGCAATAAGAGTTCTAAGCATGGGGTATGTGAAGAAGGCTTATTAACAAGAAAAATCACATTAATAGATGCCTTCCAAACTGCAGAATATCAACACACCATATGAATCAAAATGCATTCTGCTGTCAAATATACCTAATTAAAATTAAAAAAAAAGAAAGTAAGAAAGAGTTAGAGAAAGAAAGAGAACACAACTAACCTACTCGTTTGCTTATAGGTTGTGAAAAGATTCATTGGTCTCTTGTTCTCATAGAAAAGCAACAGAATAATTGAGGGATTATTCCACTCTCATCAGTCTAATTTCCCAGCAACATAGTTCTCAGAACCTAACATTGACAAATGGCTTTTAAAAATCAAAGTTAGTGTAGCTTCATTTTCAATTGGTTGAATGTGATGCTTTGAAATAGTTTTTTTTTTAATTACCTTCCATATATGTACTTCAGAAGAATAAAGTGGTGGCTTTTAATACTGTTACTCATATGAAAGGACCCAAAATTGTTTTCCTTTTTCAATTTTTATCTGACCTATACATTTCAGTATAATAACAATGTGCTTTGACTATTGCTATACTAATCTATTAGTAGTGGCTTTGTAGAACAAAGAATTAATCAAGCATGGAATAGACTGTCTTTAGCCAACCATGTCTTTCTCCTTGACTCCTTTATTCAGGTAATATTTAAAGGCTCAAAATCAACATATTCTATTTCCTCCACCTAGTATGATGTCTTATCAGAACACTTGGAATGCTGATAGTTCTACATCCTTTTGCTCATAGGTCACTTCTTTCCTACCCTGCAGGGTGGCAATGTAAATGCGAGGCATCGCTATCTCTGTTTGAGCTTTCTTCTTGAAAGTTGCACGATAAAAATATCTAGACTCAGTTTTACTTTCCTCTACCTCCATCTGAGTTTCTGAATTCTATTTACCCTAATGTAATAAATCAACTGGATTCATTTTTCACTGAATTCCAATTGTTTATATTTTGATTTCATTCACTTGCTTTATCATTTCTCTCTATAACACATACACATTATTTATCTTTTCTTTTTTAAATTTATTTTTTCAGTTGTAGTTGAAAAAATAAATAATAAAGTTACCTTTATTTATTTATTTTATTTTATTTATTTTTATGTGGTGCTGAGAATTGAACCCAGGGCTTCACACGTGCTAGGCGAGCGGTCTACTGCTGAGCCACAACCCCAGCCCCTTATCTTTTCTTTTTTATTAGAGTTTTATAGTTACACACAGTAGTTATGTTCATCCCAACCAACTCATACAAGCATGGAATTTGATTTAAGTTCATGATCCCCCTTTTCCCTTCCTCTTTTCCCTCCTGTCCTCTCTCCCTTCTTTCATTCTGCTTCCTTTACTCTTCTAGACTTTCTTTTGCTCTTCTATTAGTTTACTTCTGGTTCTTTCTACCTATCATAATGGTGAAGTTCCCTGTCATATATTTATATATGCACATAACATGATTTTTAAAGAATTCATTCTGCATTGCCTCCCCTTACCCATCCCTTCACTCTGTCTCTTGATTTTTTTACTTCTACATTACTGATCTTCCATTTATTTTTATGTTATCTTTCCTTCCCCATTTCCTTTCCTTTACTATAGCTTCTGCATTTGAAAGAAAACATTTGACCTTATAGTTTCTGATTTTGGCTTATTCATTAGCATGGTATTCTCCGTTTCCATATATTTAGCAGCAAATGTCATAATTTTATTCTTTTTTTTAATATCTGAGGAGAATTCCAGTGTGTGTGTGTGTGTGTGTGTGTGTGTGTGTGTGTGTGTGTATGGGCATCTGGGTTGATTCCATAATTTAGCTATTGTGAATTGTGCAGCTATAAACATTGAGCTGGCTGTATCACTGTAGTATGCTGATTTTTAGATCTTTTGGGAAAATACAATACCAAGGAGTGGGATAGCTTGGTGGTATGGTGGTTCTATCACTAGTTTTTTGAGGAATCTCCATACTGCTTTCCAGAGTGGTGGTACTTGTCTGCAGTCTTACCAACAATGTACCTTTCTCCCCTACAACTTTACCAGCATTTATTATTATTTGTGTTCTTGATCATTGCCATTGTGACTAGAGTGAGATGAAATCTTAGTGTAGTTGTGATTTGAATTTCCATGATTGCTAGAGATGTTGAACATCTTTTCATGTATATGATGGTCATTTGTGTTTCTCTTTTTGGGGTTTCTATTTAGTTCTTTTGCTCATTTATTGGTTGGGTTATTTGTATTTTGGTGCTAAGTTTTTTGAGTTCTTGTATATTCTGGATATTAATCCCCTATGGGAGGAGCAGCTGGCTAAGATTTTCTCCCATTTTGTAGGTTCTCTCTTCACTCTCTTAACCATTTCCTTTGCTATGCAGAATCTTTTTAATTTAATGGCCTCCTATGTATTGATTCTTGGTTTATATTTCTTACGCTTTGGGGGTTTTGTTAAGGAAGTTCATTTCAGCATCTATATGATAGATGTTGACCCTGTGTTTTCTTCTAGCAGCTGTAAAGTGTCTGGTCTAATTCCTAATTGTTTGATCTATTTCCGTTTGAATTTTGTGCAAGGTTAGAGCTAGGAGTCTAGTTTCATTTTTCTACAAATAGCTATCCAGTTTTCCCAGCACCATTTGTTAAAAAGGTTGTCTTTTCTCCAGAATATATTTTTGACATGTTTGTAAAATATCATATGACTGTAAATATGTGGATTTGTCTCTGTGTCTTCTATTCTGTTCCACTGATTTTCATGTCTATTTTGATGCCAATTCTGTGCTGTTTTTGTTACTATGGCTCTGTAGTATAATTTCTGATCAGATATTGTGATGCCTCCTGTTTTGCTTTTCTTTAGTATTGCATTGGCTATTTTGAGGTCTTATTCTTCCAAAAGAATTTAAGAATTGATTTTTTTCCCCTAATTTTGTGAAGAGTGTTGTTGGTATTTTGATGGGGATTGTGTTGAACCTGTATAGTGCTTTTGGTAATATGGCTATTTTGATGATATTAATTCCATCTATTCAGAACATGAGAGGTTTTTCCATCTTCTAAAATCTTCTTCAATTTCTTTCTTCAGCATACACTAGTGTTCTGAACTATTTAAAAGTAAGTTTGGTAAAACATGCCCCCTGAATATTTAAGAATATATTTTCTAAGAAAAAGAAACTTTTCCCTACAAAGCTCCTGTACAAATATCAAAGTAAAAAAATGTAATATTGATAAAATGGTATTCTAGTTCACAGTTTATGCTATAATTTTATTATTTTGAAATTGACTGTTAACAGTTATTTTCCCCTCATTATAACATCCAATACAGAATCATGTAGTATGTTATATTTGCATGTTTAAAATTTCTATGATTTCTTGGTGGATTGGCCTACTTATTATCTAAATAAATAACTTGGATATAAAGTTATTTAATTTAGAAATTCTTTATGTAGTTTGGACACAAATTCTTTGTCAGAAGTATGTATTGCAAACTTTTCTTTCCCTGTTACGTGGCATGCCTATTTATCTTCTTGATGATAGCATCTGACAAGAATCTTTAATTTTTATAAAGTCTAATTTAATGTTATTTTTATGTCTTTTGTTTTCAATATCCTATCTAAGCAACATTTGGTCTATGTCCCAAAGATATTCTCCCATTTCTTTTTTTCCAGAAGGTTTAGAGCTAAAGCTTTATAGATAAAGCATTTTCCTTAAGTCTATAACCCATTTAAAAATATTCTTGAGGTATGTTGAGGCTTATTTTTTCCCATAGGCAACATATGTATGCATCATTTTATAAATAGACTTCCTTTGCCATCGTATTGCTGAGATCTTTGTTTAAAAACAAATGTTGGTAAAATTTTGCATCTATTTCTGTGATATCTACTTCTATTCATTTATTGGGTTATCTGTATGCCACTATATAACAGTCTTGATTACAATGCTTCTAGTAGTTCTTAATTTCATGTAAGTTAAGTCCTCCAACTCTATTCTCCCTCTTTAAGATACTTTGGAAAGTCGAAGTTTCATGTATATTTTAGAAAAATATATATGAAATTCTCTGCTTTTTCATATATATTTTAGAAAAACATCCCCAGTTTCTGCAAAATGCCTTCTAGGATTATGATTGAAATTGTGTTGAGATGATAGATAATTTGGAAATAATTAACATATTAACAATATGATTGCCAATACATGAACATAGTGTATTGCTCCATTTATTTAGGACTTCTTTAATATTAGTGATTTTTATTATAGATATCTTTGTTCTGCCTAATTGTTTATTATTTTTGATGGTATTATAAATGGTGTTAAAAATATTTTTTTTCCAGTGGTAAATAATTCACTTCATTTTTGTATATTGACATTCTGTCCTGAGACTTTGCTGAGTTCATTTAGGATCATTACAGTTTTCTATTTAAATACTCATGTAGCCTGAGAAGAGTCTATTTTACTTCTTTCATCCTAATTCTGCCTTATATTTTCTGTTCATGCTTTTTTCCCTGGTTAACACCTCCATCCAAGGTTGAATGGAAGTAGTTAAGAGAGGACACACATGTTTTGTTCTTGATCAATTATGAGAGAGCAATCAATTATGTACGATGGTAAGTGTCTTTCTTAGTTGCCTCTTATTAGGTTAAAAATTTCCCTTCTGTTTATAATTTGCAAAGATTTATTGTACATGGCTGTTGAATTTTGTTACATGCTATTTTTGTGCATCCATTTAAATGATTATGTGGTTTTTCTTCTTTATTCATTTAACATGATGAATTGTATCCATCGATTTTGGCATGTGACACCAAACATGTTTCTGGGGCACATTCTGCATGATGATTCAATGATTTACTTTTTATGTATCACAGATTTTATTTGCTAATATTTTCTTGAGTAATTTTGCAAATATGCTCCTGAGGGATGTGTGTCTTGATAAAGCTAAATGTTTTAGTCAGCTTTCTTGTTGCTGTGACTAAAAGACCTTACAAGAACAATTTTAGAGGAGGAAAAGTTTATTTGGGGCTCACAGTTTCAGAGGTCTTGGTCCATAGATGGCCAACTCCGTTGCTGTGGACCCAAAGTGAGACAGAAAATCATGGTAGAAGGTATGGCAGAGGAAGGCTACTCAGGACATGACAATCAGGAGGCAGAGAGAGAACTCCACTCAACAAGCACAAAATATAAACCCCAAAGACATGCCCCCAGTGACCCACCTCCTCTAACTACATCCTACCTGACCAGTTTATCCATTCAGGAAGATTAATGCACTGATTAGGTTAAGGTTCTCACAATCCAATTATTTCACCTCTAAACTTTCTTGCATTGCCCTAAAACAAGAGTTTTTGAGGGACATCTCATATTTAAACAATAACACTAAAAAAAAAAGAAATTTAAAGCAATAATGTAGTATCAGTTTATAATGTCTACAGTTAATGAGTTGAAAAGCAGTAAGGAAATGTGTTAAAAATTTTTGACAAACTTGTATGAATTTACATGTAAAGCATGAGAAATTTATAAATCCTCAATTGCAAATTGTCAAGTAGGTTATATACACAAAGACTGAAACTAGAATTTGAGGATTTTCCTTTTTTAAAAATTTTCGTGTAGCAAACTTACTCTGTGTCAAGATAACAGAGATTTCTTTTATTAAGTAATTGTTTTTGGATACGCAAGTTATTTTGAAAAAAGATTATTTTTCTTAAGGTTAAAAATGCTAATAATCATCATTACTTTTAAGAAAATATTGCATGTAACTATTTTATTTTGTTTTTGGATACTTATGACTTATGTTCTTATCTTCTCGGCCAGGCCTTCTTGATTTTTGTCTTTCCCAAAAGCAGACCCCAAATTTATAATGATAAAATTGTTAGAATAACCCTCACGTTCAAAATATCTTTGAGTTTCCTGAATGGCCCCCAGGAAACACAAAGATTTCTTCCCTCTTTTTCTTCTTGTGCTTGCTTGGCATTTTCCAGATTTTAATTAATTCAAAGCTTATTGTGAAAGTGCTTTTATTTGCCAGACTCAGGACAAAGGAGCAATATATGAAATCAATGAGTCAAAATAGAATTTCAGCCTTCTTGAGATATTTATGTATAAATAAAATGTTAATATGAATAGATTTAGATGATTGTGTATCTTTCATATTAAAATAAACATTAGCATGTTCATTTATAAAGACTGACACACTATCTCTAGAAAGGTTTTGTTTCTAGGTTTAAATATGCTTGTCAATCAAGGATAATCATAATATAGTTTATGGAGAGACTAAAGGCCCAGAAATTTGTCTTTTTCTCACTTCCTAAAATATAATCTTTCTTTCAGCATAATCAGTGACTAAATCATTATATAATTGATTTTGTCTTATAGCTCAGTAGAGGATCCTATTATTCATTCTGATATTGTCAGGTATTATAATAAATTAACAAGAGCGTTGAGTCTTATTGTTTGCAGGATTTTCTGCTTTTTATTTTTGGTTTTATTTCATTTTTTTAAATTTTTATTGTTGGTTGTTCAAAACATTACATAGTTATTGACAAATCATATTTCACACTTTGATTCAAGTGGGTTATGAACTCCCATTTTTACCCCGTATACAGATTGCAGCATCACATCGGTTACACATCCACTGTTTTACATACTGCCATACTAGTGTCTGTTGTATTCTGCTGCCTTTCCTATCCTCTACTATACCCCATCCCCTCCCCTCCCATCTTCTCTCTCTACCCCATCTACTGTAATTCATTTCTCCCCCTTGTTTTTTTTTTCCCCTTTCCCCTCACTTCCTCTTGTATGTAATTTTGTATAACCATGAGGGTCTCCTTCCATTTACATGCAATTTCCCTTCTCTTTCCTTTTCCCTCCCACCTCGCACCCCTGTTTAATGTTAATCTTCTTCTCATGCTCTTCCTCCCAACTCTGTTCTTAGTTACTCTCCTTATATCAAAGAAAACATTTGGCATTTGTTTTTTAGGGATTGGCTAGCTTCACTTAGCATAATCTGTTCTAATGCCATCCATTTCCCTGTAAATTCTATGATTTTGTCATTTTTTAATGCAGAGTAATACTCCATTGTGTATAAATGCCACATTTTTTTTTTATCCATTCGTATATTGAAGGGCACCTAGGTTGGTTCCACAGTCTTGCTATTGTGAATTGTGCTGCTATGAACATCGATGTAGCAGTGTCCCTGTAGCATGCTCTTTTTAGGTCTTTAGGGAATAGACCGAGAAGGGGAATAGCTGGGTCAAATGGTGGTTCCATTCCCAGCTTTCCAAGAAATCTCCATACTGCTTTCCAAATTGGCCGCACCAATTTGCAGTCCCACCAGCAATGTACAAGTGTACCCTTTTCCCCACATCCTCGCCAGCACTTGTTGTTTGACTTCATAATGGCTGCCAATCTTACTGGAGTGAGATGGTATCTTAGGGTGGTTTTGATTTGCATTTCTCTGACTGCTAGAGATGGTGAGCATTTTTTCATGTACTTATTGATTGATTGTATGTCCTTCTCTGAGAAGTGTCTGTTCAGGTCCTTGGCCCATTTGTTGATTGGGTTATTCGTTTTCTTATTGTTTAATTTTTTGAGTTCTTTGTATACTCTGGATATTAGGGCTCTATCTGAAGTGTGAGTAGTAAAGATTTGTTCCCAGGATGTAGACTCCCTATTTACCTCTCTTATTGTTTCTTTTGCTGAGAAAAAACTTTTTAGTTTGAGTAAGTCTCATTTGTTGATTCTAGTTATTAACTCTTGTGCTATGGGTGTCCTATTGAGGAATTTGGAGCCCGACCCCACAGTGTGTAGATCGTAGCCAACTTTTTCTTGTATCAGACGCCGTGTCTCTGATTTGATATCAAGCTCCTTGATCCATTTTGAGTTAACTTTTGTGCATGGCGAGAGAAAGGGATTCAGTTTCATTTTGCTGCATATGGATTTCCAGTTTTCCCAGCACCATTTGTTGAAGATGCTATCCTTCCTCCATTGCATGCTTTTAGCCCCTTTATCAAATATAAGATAGTTGTAGTTTTGTGGATTGGTTTCTGTGTCCTCTATTCTGTACCATTGGTCCACCCGCCTGTTTTGGTACCAGTACCATGCTGTTTTTGTTACTATTGCTCTGTAGTATAGTTTGAGGTCTGGTATCGCTATACCGCCTGATTCACACTTCCTGCTTAGAGTTGTTTTTGCTATTCTTGGTCTTTTATTTTTCCATATGAATTTCATAATTGCTTTATCTATTTCTACAAGAAATGCCCTTGGGATTTTGATTGGCATTGCATTAAACCTATAGAGAACTTTTGGTAATATTGCCATTTTGATGATGTTAGTTCTGCCTATCCATGAACAGGGTATATTTTTCCATCTTCTAAGATCTTCTATTTCTCTCTTTAGGGTTCTGTAGTTTTCATTGTATAAGTCTTTCACCTCTTTTGTTAGGTTGATTCCCAAGTATTTTATTTTTTTTGAGGATATTGTGAATGGAGTGGTTGTCCTCATTTCCATTTCAGAGCATTTGTCGCCGATATACAGGAATGCCTTTGATTTATGCGTGTTGATTTTATATCCTGCCACTTTGCTTAATTCATTTATTAGCTCTAAATTTTTTTTAGACCCTTTTGGGTCTGCTAGGTATAGAATCATGTCATCTTCAAATAGTGATAATTTAAGTTCTTCTTTTCCTATTTTTATGCCTTTGATTTCTTTCGTCTGTCTAATTGCTCTGGCCAGTGTTTCGAGAACTATGTTGAACAGAAGTGGTGAGAGAGGGCATTCCTGTCTTGTTCCAGATTTTAGAGGGAATGCCGTCAGTTTTTCTCCATTCAGAATGATGCTAGCCTGAGGCTTAGCATAGATTGCTTTTACAATATTGAGGTATGTTCCTGTTATCCCTAGTTTTTCTAGAGTTTTGAACATAAAGGGATGCTGTACTTTGTCGAATGCTTTTTCTGCATCTATCAAGATGATCATATGGTTCTTATTTTTAAGTCTATTGATGTGGTGAATAACATTTATTGATTTCCGTATATTGAACCAGCCTTGCATCCCAGGGATGAATCCTACTTGATCATGGTGCACAATTTTTTTGATATGTTTTTGTATCCGATTCGCCAGAATTTTATTGAGGATTTTTGCATCTAGGTTCATTAGAGATATTGGTCTGTAGTTTTCTTTCTTTGTAGTGTCTTTGTCTGGTTTAGCAATCAGGGTGATGTTGGCCTCGTATAATGAATTTGGAAGTTCTCCCTCTTTTTCTATTTCCTGAAATAGCTTGAAAAGTATTGGTATTATTTCCTCTTTAAAGGTTTTGTAAAACTCTGCTGTATACCCATCCGGTCCTGGGCTTTTCTTAGTTGGTAGTCTTTTGATGGTTTCTTCTATTTCCTCCATTGATATTTGACTCAATCTGGGCAGATCATATGACTTAAGAAATTTATCGATGCCTTCACTATCTTCTATTTTATTGGAGTATAAGGATTCAAAATAATTTCTGATTATCTTCTGTATTTCTGAAGTGTCTGTTGTGATATTGCCTTTTTCATCCTGTATGCTAGTAATTTGAGTTCTCTCTCTTCTTCTCTTCGTTAGCATGGCTAAGGGTCTGTTGATCTTATTTATTTTTTCAAAGAACCAACTTTTAGTTTTACCAATTTTTTCAATTGTTTCTTTTGTTTCGATTTCATTAATTTCAGCTCTGATTTTAATTATTTCTTGCCTTCTACTTCTTTTGCTGTTGTTTTGCTCTTCTTTTTCTAGGATTTTGAGATGAAGTATGAGATCATTTATTTTTTGTTTTTTTCTTTTTTTAAGGAATGAACTCCAAGCAATGAATTTTCCTCTTAGAACTGCTTTCAATGTGTCCCATAGATTCCGATATGTTGTGTCTGTGTTTTCATTTATCTCTAAGAATTTTTAAATTTCCTCCTTGATGTCTTCTATAACCCATTGATCATTCAGTAACCTATTGTTCATTCTCCAAGTGATGCATGATTTTTCCTTCCTTCTTTTATCGTTGATTTTCAGTTTCATTCCATTATGATCAGATAAGATGCATGGTATTATCTCTACTCCTTTATATTGTCTAAGAGTTGCCCTGTGACATAATAAATGATCTATTTTTGAGAAGGATCCATGTGCTGCTGAGAAAAAAAGTGTAACTGCTTGATGTTGGGTGGTATATTCTCTATATATCGATTATGTCTAGGTTATTAATTGTGTTATTGAGTTCTATAGTTTCCTTATTCAACTTTTGTTTGGAAGATCTGTCCAGTGGCGAGAGAGGTGTGTTGAAGTCTCCCATGATTATTGTATGGTGGTCTATTAGACTCTTGAACTTGAGAAGAGTTTGTTTGATGAACATAGCTGCACCATTGTTTGGGGCATATATATTTATGATTGTTATGTCTTGTTGGTGTATGGTTCCTTTGAGCAGTATGTAGTGTCCCTCTTTTTCCCTTTTGATTAACTTTGGCTTGAAATCTATTTTATTTGATATGAGTATGGACACTCCTGCTTGTTTCCGAAGTCCATATGAGTGATATGATTTTTCCCAACCTTTCACCTTCAGTCTATGTATGTCTTTTCCTATCAAATGCGTCTCCTGTATGCAGCATATTGTTGGGTCTTGTTTTGTGATCCATTCTAGTAGCCTGTGTCTCTTAATTGGTGAGTTTAAGCCATTAACATTTAGGGTTATTATTGAGATATGGGTTGTTCTTCCAGCCATATTTGTTTATTTCTGTTACTAAACATGGTTTGTTTTCCTCTTTGATTATATTCCCCCCTTTACTGTCCTACCTCCCACTGTTGGTTTTCATTTCCTCTTCCTGTAACGTTTTGCCGAGGATTTTTTTTGAGAGATGGTTTTCTAACTGCAAATTCTTTTAACTTTTGTTTATCGTGGAAGGTTTTAATTTTATCTTCCATCCTGAAGCTTAATTTTGCTGGATACCCAATTCGTGGTTGGAACCCATTTTCTTTCAGTGTTTGAAATATGTTATTCCAGGATCTTCTAGCTTTCAGAGTCTGTGTTGAAAGATCAGCTGTTATCCTGATTGGTTTACCCCTAAATGTAATCTGCTTCCTTTCTCTTGTAGCTTTTAAAATTCTCTCCTTATTCTGTATGTTGGGCATCTTCATTATAATATGTCTAGGTGTGGTTCTCTTATGATTTTGCACATTCGGCGTCCTGTAGGTTTCTAGGGTTTGGGATTCTGTCTCATTCTTCAAGTCTGGGAAGTTTTCTCGTATTATTTCATTGAATAGACTGCTCATTCCTTTGGTTTGGACCTCTATACCTTCCTGTATCCCAATGACTCTTAAGTTTGATCTCTTTATGTTATCCCATATTTCTTGGATGTTCTACTCATGGTTTCTTAACAGTCTTGCTGAGCTGTGTATGTTCTTTTCAAGTTGAAATACTTTGTCTTCATTGTCTGGATGTTCTATCTTCTAAGTGTTCTACTCTGCTGGTAGTATTCTCAACTGAGTTTTTAAGTTGGTTTATTGCTTCCTGCATTTCTAGGATTTTTGTTTGTTGGTTTTTTATAACCTCTATCTCCCTGTATAGTTGATCTTTTGCTTCCTGGATTTGTTTATGTAATTCATTGTTGAAGTGGTCTTTCATTGTCTGATTTTGCTGTCTAATGTCTACCTTGAGACTCCAGATCATCTGAAGCATGTATATCCTGAATTCTTTATCTGACATTCCATCTGCTGCAGATATTACCTCTTCTAACGTTGAGTTGACCTGCATTGCTTGTGGTCCTTTCTTTCCTTGTCTCTTCATACTGTTCGCGTTTCTTTCTGCTTGGTGAAACTGTTGTGTTATTGAATTTTCCCCCTATATAGTTATATTGCTCTTGTATAGTTGCAAAGTCTCCCACGCAGGCACGGGCGGCGGCTCTGCCCCTCCTCCAATTGGGGCAATGTGCCTACCACGCTGGCAGGCCGCTGGGCCTGTTCTGCCGGTCAGTTGCAGGTCTGGCCTGTTCTGTTGGTGGTTGCAGTTCCGCCTACCTTGCAGGCGCGGGGGGTGGGGGGCAGCTTTGCCCCTCAGCAGGCTGCTGGGCCTGTTCTGCTGGTGGGTCGCAGGGCCGCCTACCTTGCAGGCGCGTGGGGCAGCTCTGCCCCTCTGCGGGTTGCTGGTTCTGTTCTGCCGGTGGGTCGCAGGTCCATCTACCTTGCAGGCGCAGTTGGCGGCTCTGCCCCTCCACGGGCCACTGGGCCTGTTCTGTCGGTGGTCACAGTTCCGCCTACCTTGCAGGTGTGGGGGGGAGGGGGCGGCTCTGCCCCTCAGCAGGCCGCCGGGCCTGTTCTGCTGGTGGGTCGCAGGTCCGCCTACCTTGCAGGCACGGGGGCGGCTCTGCCCTTCCGCAGGCCGCTGGGCCTGTTCTGCCAGTGGGTCGCAGGTCCGCCTACCTTGCAGGCGCAGGGGGAGGGGGTGGCTCTGCCCCTCAGCAGGCTGCTGGGCCTGTTTTGCCGGTGGTCACAGTTCCGCGTACCTTGCAGGCGCGGGGGGAGGGGGCGGCTCTGCCACTCAGTAGGCCTCTGGGCCTGTTCTGCCGGTGGGTCGCAGGTCCGCCTACCTTGCAGGCGTGGTTGGCAGCTCTGCCCCTCCGCGGGCCACTGGGCCTGTTCTGTGGGTGGTCACAGTTCTGCCTACCTTGCAGGCGTGGGGGGAGGGGGCAGTTCTGTTATTTCATTTTTAATTAACAAAAAATAATGATTATATATACATTTATTGGGTACAATGCAACATTTTGATACATATATACTTTGTAAAGTGATCAAATCTAGCTAGTCAATATAGCCACTGAATATATATATTTATTATTCCTTTTGATGAGGATCTTTAAAATTCTCTTTTAGCTTTTTTTTTGAAGTAAACAATACGTTATTAACTATAGTTACCATGCTGTGCAATAGATCACATATTATATTCACCTAAATTTCTCTGATTTAAGATTAAGACTTGGAATGTGTGTTCTGTAAGAAACACCAAAAGAATCTGAGTAAGGAATTGTAACAGGTTCCCTCCCTCCCTCCCTGTGTCATGAGCCAGGCCTTGCACAAGGCATTCTGGCCAGCATTTCCTGCTAATGTCTCCACACACAGCCAGTGTAGACCATCAGACAAGCAAATGAGCAAACTTTTAGATGACTCCAACCCTTATCCTTCAGGTCCCAGTGAAGCAGAGATGAGCTGGCTTTACTGAACCCTGCTCAGATGGATGATCTATAGATCAATTAAATGTTGCTTTAGGTCACTAAATTTTGGATTAATTTGTTATACAATCATTGAAGTCATCAGATCCAGTGAAGCTATATGGGGTCCCTCAAGATTCCATGTGAATTTTATGACATGAATCTATTTTTCTATAATTAGGATACAAATAGATCATTTTGTGTCTTATATTTATTATCATAAAGCACAACCATGAAGATAATTTATCCTCCAATTCTTTGTCATATAATCTTTAGAATAATTACCGAGACACATTTTCCCACTACACGTTATTATTTTTGTAGACAATTCTCCTGTTTTGAGTTCCTTCAATAAACTTAAATAGTCTTTATTTCCAAAGTATATTTTTAATTTTCCCCTTGTTTTTTATGTACTTATTACATAAAGTCCATTATGTACTTATTCATTCGTTAAATATTTGTTGAGCTTAGCAAAAGCCAAATGTTGAGCTAAACGTTCCTTTTAGCACCCCTGATCATATTTTTGTTGATAAAGTACTAGTTTCAACTAAATCAAGGACCATACATTTTATATTTAAGGACATAATTTGGATAATTATGGGATGCATTGCCTAAATTACTCTTAATGATATGCAAGGTAGGCCTAATTTAGGGAAAAGTATTTTCATAACATTATATAAATCTTTACTACACATCAATTTTTACTGAAATTGCTAAATACATATCTGACAAGATTTGAGCATAATTTTCCTAGATTTTTTTTTAAAAAGCTTTAATCCTATACATAAAAGGAAAAATCATAAATTTTAAAACAAGAATTATAGAAAAATATTTGATAATCTATATTTAATAGTAAAAAAGAACTAATGTCTGTGGTCTGTAAAACATGAATGAAAATCTCATAGAATGATTCTTAAACAATTAAAATTAAAATTCGTAAACAATTAAAAATTATATATATCTTCCTGCTAAAAATTTATTTATTGATTATTAATAGTGCTCACAGATCTATATGTCTTAAATGCTTGAAATTCATTTCCAATTTAAGACTGTGTTGACATAGAAATAGTTACAGGTTTTTTTTTTTTTTTTTTTTTGTGTGTGTGTGTGTGTGTCTCATTCGTCCTATATTGCCTTTTACCCCATACTTGAAATGCTGAAATCCTGCCCTTGGGACACACCTTCGTCCAGCATATACACCTTTTATCTCTTTTGATTCTAATTTGTATCCTTTCATGACTATAATAGCTTTTCTGAGTTTTGTGAGCCATTTTTAGCCTGAGTACAATCTTGGGGCCCCTGACACAGGATGCCAAATGACCATGGTCATCAAGGATGGAGTTGGATGAACAGTGTTTATTTCCCCCATGATTGTTAAGTGATGGCCTATTCAGAGCATTGGCAACCAAGAAGGCCCAGCTGGGCCTGGGTGTTTTAACTGTGGGTCAGTCAGGTTGGCATGGGGCACCAGTGTGGCTGAATTTACTCTCTCCTCATCCAGAGGTCACCCTGGTGTAGCATGGCCCAAGGCCCTCACCATAAGTCACACTGTTAGCCTGAACTTCCTTTTATTCCCAAGGCCCCAGGTAGATACAGACAATCTTATCAAATAGGACATCCAAGGACTTCGAGGTTATTCCTGAGGATCTGGCCAGGGGTTAGTCTTTCTTTTGAAATGTGCAGAGTTTTAATAACTTAGTACCCTGAGTCCACCTTTGACTGCCTACACCCTGTACCTGAGGTATTGAAATCTTGCCCATCTTTTGAGGTCCAGCACATTTTGTATCTCTCCATGAGGCTCTCCCTAAACTTCTCCCGCCACCTACTGGCACTAACTTCTCCAAACTCTGTGTTTTAAAAGCACTTTTTTATTGAACTTGTCTTTGTATAATTCATGCAAATAACACCATGAGTTATAAATTAAGCTAGCATACAGTGTGGTTCCCACAGTACCTGAAATGACATCTTCCTTAGACGAGACCAATGATAACTGTTTATTGAAATGAAATATTATTATCTCTGCTCATGTTTTGTCATTCCTACTTTCTTATCAAATTACTTTCTAGGACTACATTGTCTTAATTTTAAAATAGGTACTGGTGACATTTATGAGTCATGTAACTTATTTTTGCTATCTCTGAGAAAATATAATCCCACCAAGATAAACATCGTTAAATGTTGGTGGCTGAAAATATCATGCTATTGTTCAATGGAGGAAGCAGCAAACAGAGCAGAATAATAATTTTATTTTCTGTAAATCTCCTGTCGTCACTGCCTATATGAGGAAGCTGCATCATTGGGTTTAAGTATACCAAGGAGAAGCTGATCTGGTATAGAGGTTGTGGACCCCCAGAGGCAGTCTGCTATCTCTACCATGCCATTATTTTATTTTATTTTTTAAAAAAAGCTTTGCCTACATGGGTGAATTAACATTTGACTATTTCTATTGCAATTAAATTAAATGAATCATTATTTTGCCACCTAATACATCAGAGGTAGACACTTTTATGGTTGGCAGAAACTCTTGCATTTGAAAATTTCCAGTAATTGCTAAGTATTCCTGAAAACTTCCATCTCCAACCATGTTTTCCAAAACTGTGCAGTTTGCTTTCCAAGTTTTGAAGCAGAAAACACATACAATCTGATAATTTGCTATCTCTTCTTTGCAAAGAGAAGCATGTGCTCTCCCTGTTGGTGACCTTCTACTCTGGCACAGACCCTAGAGCCCAGGTCTGGTGTCTTCCATGGCACCATGCTCCCTACTCAGAATACCTATTACTGTCCTGTCCCACTGACAGATGGGTAATGGTAGCAAAAATGATAACACACATTAAAGTCTCTCTAGCTTAGGCTCAATCCAGGCTCCATACCTACTTAAAAAGAGGAAAAATACAAATTGGCATCAATACTTCTCCACCTCTTCTCTCCATCATGTGGTGGGCCTCTCCAATTTCATTTATTTCTTCTCCTTCCTGCCAAACCCTTCCTGATTCATCAATCATAGTGAATATTGGTGTCTAGATGCTCCAGGCTGGTCCCTCCCTCCATGCCTCTCTCCTTCCCTTTCCCTCAGTGCTTCGGCTTCTGCTTTTCTATTTTTTTATTCTTTACTTAGTATTATGTTGTGTGTGTGTGTGTGTGTGTGTGTGTGTGTGTGTGTGTGTGTGGTGTTGGGGATTGAACCCAGGGCCTGTGCATATGAGGCAAGCACTCTACCAATTGAGCTAGATCCCCAGCCCCCATTATCCTGCTTTTTGAAGTCTTTCTTTTACACTCAGGTTCCATCTTCTATGTTCCCATCAAACTTTGTCTGTTCTTCTGTAAAAGCAATTTTTGTGCATTGTGATAATTGGACTACATACATGTGTTTCTTTTCCCCAAGGTTTTCAACTCCTTGGGGAGAGAGTCTTATAATAGTTCTCTTCTGCATTCCATTGCTTATCACAGAGGCATGCAAAAGATACTGAAATGAATAAACAAATAACTCAAAAACACAGGTTTAGTAATTAGATCTGAGCTGGCATCTCAGCGCTACAACCTATTTGCTGTGTAATCTTACACAAGCTACATGTCTTTTCTGAACCTTCTTTTTATCACTTATGAAATGAGGATGTTAAAATCTTCCCCACAGGGCTTTTGTGCAGTTTAATGAGATTATATATGTAAAATTTCTAACACAAGGCTTATTTTTATTCTAGATAAAAGTAGTTCCATTCCCTACTTTGCAAAATATATACTCAGTTATGTCAAAATAATCAAATACAGGAACTGATGACAGGATGGGAGAAAAGAAAATCATTTTAGGGTCATATATTTGCTACTGTGGATTTACAAAATGATGCATCCATATGTTGATTGGAAATTTATCAAGAGAAGAGGTGGGAATTCAGAATTTGGGGTAGATTTAGCTTTATCAGCATTTTATCTTGTGTACCTTGAATAGAAGGTGCATTTATAGCAATCTTCTCCTTGTGTACTTGCTGGGGCTAGATGTCTGGTTTATCACTTAGTTCATGCATGTTTTTCACTTTAACCAGTTATCAATCTTTTGGTTGTAATTGACAAAAAACAAAATTGAAACTAACTTGAACATTCAAGAGAACGATATGTCACCCTAACACATTCTAAGTGTGCATGCATGTACTTCAGTTTGAAGCTCCATCTAGTGACCTACAAAGTACCAGGCTCTTTATTTTTTAATTAAAAAATTTTTTTTTAGTTGTTGATGGACCTTTGTTTTGTTCATTTATTTATATGTGGTGCTGAGAATCGAACCCAGTGCCTCACACATGCTTGGCAAGTGCTCTACCACTGAGCCACAACTCCAGCCCCAGGCTTTGTATTTTTACATATCAAAATGACTGTTTTAATTCTTCAAAATCTACCCACTAGGGGAGAGAGATAGCTTCTTTTTCCCAAGAATGTTCAGTAAAATCATTTTATGTCTTCTTTGTTCTGACTAACCAGTGAGCTCATCTTTAAATCAATCATGGTGGATAGAGTAGGTAGGAAGTGTTGATTGACTTAAGCTCCATGGGACCCCTTTCCTGGTGCAGTAGGATGGAGGCAATCTACACAATGTGGCTGAAATTGGGAGAGGGATGGTGCCAAAGAAATTTTGGTTACAATTTCAAAAAGACATGAGGCAACAGGGAATACAGTTCAGAGAGAGCCAACTTATGTCCAAAACACATCTGTTGACCATCTATCCCATTACCTGGCATTGCAGTGGTAAACACTGAGAATTTTTGACAGTATCTCTTTTAGTTTTCAGGTAGAATGTCACACAAAAGATAATGCAGAGGGTGTAGGAGGGGGTATTCTTTTTCTTTTCTTTTCTTTTTTTTCATGTGTACTAAATAGGGAATGTTGCTAGCATTATCTTGGTTATTGCCAAGAAAGAATGAGCTTGTTTTTAATTTAGAATAGAGTCATTTTCTTACATTTAATTTTTGTCATAATGGACAGATATTAGGGGTTTTCTCCAGTAAGTCCCTTGGGAAGTCACCTTTTTTTCCAGTTATAGGTGTTTTCTGTTTCCTTCCATATGGAATGGATTTTTTAAAGCAGAATGGATTTTGAGCGTTCCTGAACAAAGAGAGGTTTACAAACATGACATATGGAAAATATTTTTTTAAGTTTTGTGAGCATTTTAATTCCTAAGTTTATTTAGGTCAGATTCACTTTTTTACACACAAGACAAAGTGATCTGAGGAGCAGCTAATAGATTACAAAGTTCTATTACATTAATAAACATGAACTTACTCTCTGGAAATTTCATTTCAAGTGTTCCTTTTTGAAGTCATGTAGGTGTCTGAATGAAAACGTTTTCTTCACTATATTTTGGTCAATTTTTCCATATTTTGAATGTAAATAATAAAAGTGAATGTGTCATCTAGTACCTAACCTCTTTATAAGATGACAGAATA
This sequence comes from Marmota flaviventris, assembly GCF_047511675.1. Taxonomy (NCBI): domain Eukaryota; kingdom Metazoa; phylum Chordata; class Mammalia; order Rodentia; family Sciuridae; genus Marmota; species Marmota flaviventris. The sequence continues at coordinate 69,881,648 of NC_092499.1, forward strand.
GTTTTCATTATCTGATTATCCCTAATTATTTTGTAAGGTATTTCTAAATATCCAGTTCAGACTTTAGGAAGAAAATTTGAGAGTTCTATAAGCAGGAATCTTACCATTGAAAGAGAAATCATGTGGGTTGTTGTTATGGGCTAGATTGTGTCTCCCTGAAACTTAGGTGTTGAGGTCTTAAACCCCTAATGCCTCAGAATGCAGCTTCATTGGGAGACAGGACATTTAAGGAGGTGATTAGTTTGTGAAGAAGTTCTGAGGGTGAGCCCTAGTTCTCTCTAGAGGTTAGGACACAGATGTGAACAGAATGAGAACCCTGTGAAGACATAGCAAGAAGGGGACATCTGTGAGCCACAGAGTCCTCAGCACAAACCAGACCTGCTGGACTTCAGTCTGGGCTGGCAGCTTTCAGAACTATAGGAATGTAGATATTTTTTGTTTAAGCCACCCGTTTGTGGCATATTGTTATGATAGCCCTCGAAAACTAATATAATCTTCTATCAATGACGCCATGTTGTTTCCTTGTGAGCTTATAGAGATCAGGGACTGAGGTGGATCCATCTGCTTCCACCTAGCTGGAGCCCGCCCTGGAGGTGTGTGGAACTGTTGGTGAATTGAACTGAACAAATACCGACAATGTTTTGATCACAGCAATAGCAGAGCAGCTGGCTGCCAGCCTGACACCTGAAGTTTTCAGACTATTGCTTGTCTAGTTCGTCCCAAGAAAAATGACTTGTTTGTTGTTGTTCTTTCTTTTTATATAAAAGTGGAAGTAAAAGCATACAGATATAGAACTGTAATCTGGTAAAGCATTGTAAAAATTGTAGGGGGAAAAAAAAGTAAAACTCACCCAGAGGTTCCCCACCCAAAGTATTGACTATTCAAGTTTTGGTGTAAATATTTTTTTCTTCAGGATTTTTCTGGGTGGGCATATCATTATTGTTATCAATTTATTTTTTCCTAGCCAAAAAAGTCGTGATTTACATAGCATATTCTTTATAATATCCTTACTCCCGTATAATAGATCGCAGATATTTTTTCATCTTAGAAAATAAAATAAATGTAGATTTATAGTATCAATTTCCTTTTTAAAAATATTTATTTTTTTAGTTATAGGTGGACACAATATCTTTATTTTATTTTTATATGGTGTTGAGGATCAAACCCAGTGCCTCACGCATACTAGGTGAGCATTCTACCTCTGAGCCACAAACCCAGCCCATAAAGTAGCAATTTCAAATAGCTGGATTATAGTTCATTTAAGGAGTATACAATGCCTTATTTAGCCTCACCTCTGTTAATGGTAATTAGATTATTTCTTGTGTTTTCCTAATGTGAACAGTACTGTGAGGAGTTGGTCTCTTTGTTGGTGTTCTTGTCACATCATTCCTCTTTTTTACTTCCAATCTCTTTACTTAATAATTACAGACAGATGTAAAACCCCAGGCTCTATTTGATATGCAAGGAGTTGTAGAACTTGTGGATACAGAGGCAATGCAGTCATCTTTTGAGGTTCTGTGCAGACTTCTTTTGGATGGCTCCCAGAAACCAGAACCTTTCTTGTGAGCTCTAGACTCAACCACCAAATTGACTCCATGCCCACGGCTTGCCTGTATCAAATCCAAAATGTCCCAAATACGGCTTCTGATGTCTGTCCTGAAACCTTTAACTTGTTGGCCTTTCCCCTTTGAATCAAAAATAGCAACTGTTGCTACAGTTGCTACAGTAGGAATGAAGGTGGGATCCCTGCTTCCTCGCTATGTCTTAACTTTCCACATCTACTCAGATCCCATCGGAGAATCTCTATTTTTATTTTTTTCTCCCATGATGCATCTTCAAACTACCTTGTTCTTTCTGTCTCTGCTGTCCATTTTGTTCCTTGCCTAGATGATGGCCATAGCCTTCTCACTGGTTTCCCAGTCTTCCCTCTGCTTCTTCCACGTAGCAGCAAAAGCCATCGTGCTGTACAAAGACTCACTGATATTGCTATCACAGGATTTCTTCCATTCCTGTCTCGTTATTTATGTGAACAACATTTACTGGTGCTTACAGCTATCAAAATGAAAAATGAACGTGTTTGAATGCAGTTTTCCGTTTTAATAATACCAATTTGTAGTGAAATTTTTCATCAATTGCATATTCATAACATTAATAATGACTTCTCCCAATTAAAAGATCATGCCACATCCCATCTTAAAATGCCTCAATCGTTCCTCTTTATACTTTGATTTCAAGGAAAGTTCTAGGTCCTTGCTTTGGTCTACAAATTCAGAATGATAAGACACTTATTTATGTGATCTCACCTGAGATTTCACAAGTGGTTCCCACTGGCTGGCCTGCTCTTTCTTCTTCTGGACTCCTTTCCCTCCTACTTTGCTATTTTTGCCCTCCACAGAGACACTTGCACTGAGTATCTAGTCTAAGTTGTGCCCCCACCTTTATTTTTTCTTTGCTCTCAGCCTCTTGTCCTGACATCTCGGAACTATTTGTCTTGCAAATGTTTACTTTTATTGCTGTTGTTGTTGTTTACTGTTTAACTCTTCTACTTGAAGGTGGCTCCATGAGGGAAGGGCTGAGTCTGTCTCAGTCACCAATGCACCTCTGGACTGCAGCACAGAGCCAAGCACACAGTATGCTCTCAAAAAACAATCTGGTGATTTTTATTATTTCTGTGGTTTTCTTACACAACCATACTTAGATAGCAGTGTTAAAGAGCTTTAACTGCAGGCTTAACCCCACTGTGAGGCTGAGGAAGTCTTAGTACCTAAGGAGATATGTCCCTACCAGATGAGGTCTTGCTACTTTAAGCTCAAGGTCTAGTGACTTTGAGATGAATTGCTAAGTGCTTGCAGTTTGTTGAGCTACAACTTTCATTCTATCTCTCTCCCATTCTGTCTTGTCTCCCTTCTCCCAGTCTCATCCCCTTCTCCCAGAGCCTGTTCCAAACTATTGGACTTCTGCCTCTGATATGGGTTCAAACTTAAGTTGTAGATAGGACTCCTAGTTCCTTGCCTAAGGACCTACCAGCCCCTCTCCTGAAACTGGACTTGTTCCTGATCTCATCTATGGCCTTGGCTGGGATGTGCCTCTGATCAGACAGATTGTCCTCTTCTCCTTGTTCTTCTACCCCATCCTACCTGTTCCACTGGCCCAACTGAAAATATTGCCAGTCTTTAGAGATGTCTGCCATGTGTCACCCAAGGTATGGATGACAGCCTAAACTGGACTCAAGTTCACCACTGTCATTTTGGATTTGGGGATTTGAACTGCTTGCTGCCCAGTTTCATTGGAGGCAACTCCAGGGAAGAGGCCTGGATTTGAATGTTGGTTTTGCCACTTATTAGTTGTATGACCTTAGGTAAGTAATTGACTCATTTGAGTCTCAGTTTTCTCATCTGAAATTTGGTGGTAAATAATGTCTATATTGAAAAGTTGTTAGAATGAGTGATTGCCTCTGACAAGCACCTGGTACAGAACCTAGCACAGAACTGGTGGTTTCTGTGTTCCTAGTTCCCTTTTCCATCCCACTAGCCCATGACGCAGGTTCTGGCCTATGTCCAAGGAATCACATGGGCTTTTTCAGGCTGTTCTCTTTCTCTAAATGTGAACTGAGCTGACTTTTTTTTTTTTTTTTAAACTTTCTGAGTTTCTGTTTTCATTTGGCCTGTACATATCCTTTAAACAAAAGCGTTCTCTCTCTCTCTCTCTCTCTCTCTCTCTCTCTCTCTCTCTCTCTCTCTCTCTTTAAACTAACTCTGGTTTATACATCTAAGCCACTTTGATCTATTCCTTTCTAGCATAAGAGCCATTTGTTCACCTTTGGAAGTGAACATGCCACAGTTTTTTTTCAAAGAATCCTATAGACAGAGAAGATGTTGGCCTGATTTCCCCAATTATACCTATATTGGGTATAGGGTGGACATTAGTCATTACATTCACATGAGAAGGTTATTCTTAAAATTGGAAACATTTTTTAGATGAATTCTAAAGCTATAATGGCTTTATTCTCCAAATGAAATGCAAACAATGGCTGTTCGTGATAAGAAACTTCTTTGGGATGACTTTTTAAATTTTTTCCAAAATACAATTGGAATTGCATGACCACAGAACTTCTCTGGAAGGCATAAAGCTGCTCTCTGGAGCTCAGACACCTTGGTATACATAATTTGAAGAATTACTGGGATTCCATATGTTTCTTCATTCCTCCTAGACAGTGTTGATGTTTAGAGACTTTTTCTTAGTTTGCTCTTTGTTTAAACCAAAGCATGTTTGGTTTAATCAAAGAGGTAACATAAACTGTTCTTTAAAGAATTGGTACCATATTCAGAATGGGATGTTTGTGACACAGCAGATGGGCTTGTGATCCGACTCAATTGCCATTTTATCAAATTTAGAGTAAATTGAAGAAGATCCCTAGCAGCTAACCCAGCTCCTCAAACAACAGAAGCTTAAAATATGTTGGTAGAGAAAGAATGAATGCATAAACAACTCAGGGTTAGAACTCTATAAATTTAAATGAGTTCAGGATTATTTAATCTTAAAATGTCAGAGTAGGTAAATTTTTGTTAGTTTCTTTTCTGGAGAAAAACCATCAGAGATCACAGTGGCTTCCATTCATTGAGTACCTCCTATAATGGGTGCTATTGCTTGCTTAACTCTCTCTTGCATTTGGGAAACTGTGCCTGCCTCCAAAGTCAGTGAGACTACCCATATGGTATTTACCAGCAACCAGGATAGAGTATGTACCCCAGACTAAGCTAGTGATGATGCTGCATCTCATTTGAAACTGTTCCTGTGTTAGCATTGACGTGTAGACATGTGACCACATTAGGAGAAGTCAGGGAATTCTCTGGACTGACGATTAGATGACAGAACTCCTATAGTTTGGATCTGGATGTCCCTCAATGACCCTATCTGGGTGCTATTGGGAGGTCATGGAAACTTTCAGAGATGGGACCTAGTGGGAGGTCTTTCAGTCCTCACGGGCATGTCCTTGAAGAAGAACATGGGATGACCTAGCACCGTCTTCTTTTTTTTTTTGTTCCCTGTGATGAGCAGTTTTGTCCCCACCCGACAAGTCTCCCACCAGGATGCACTGACTAAAGGCCCAAAAGTAACTGGCCAATTGATAATGGACTGAAACATTCAAAACTATGAGCCAAAATAAACATTTCTTTTTATAAGTTGATTTGATATTTGTTACAGTAATGAGAGGCTGACCAACTCAGAAATAGAGAAGTTTCTTTTTACACTGATACAGCTAAATTTAGAAGTGGTGGATCTAGGCTGTAGTGTGTAGGTAACAATGTAAACAACTGGCTTTCAGGAAAAAGATGCATATGTATGTATACACATGTATATTTAAATTCATTTTAAATTCTGTTAGATGTATAACACATACTTTTCAAATAATATTAAAATAGTCAACTCTTTTTGTGTATTTCATCTAGTCCTTTGATTCTCATGGGAAATTTTCACTAATTTTTGCCCAATTCCTGGGTCTATCGTCAACCTCTGGTCATAAGCGATAAAAATATTGTTGAAAAGGATTAGTATTTTCATTTATCTTAATGATGAAAATGAAACAAAAAAGTTATATGTTAGAAATTTATACATTTGTCAATGCTATGAGCAATTTTTTTCTTGAGTAGGGTAATAAGTTTTGAATACTAAAATAGCATTTCCTTGACCTTTTTTTGTTATTTACTATGTTACTATGGCTTGAATGTTTATGCCTCCCCAAAATTGAGATCTGGGTTATTGTCATTGGATATCCAAGGTTTGGAGGTCCACACTGAGATGGGGGCAGAACTTCCTGACTCTTTCTTTCCTTTCCACCGTGTCTCCCTTCCTTTAGACCAGGGAAAATGTTCTTATCCAGGACGAAGGTGGAGCATATGAGAAAGACGTTTCTTACTAGATATTTTCCTACTCTTTTGAGTGACACTGTGGTGTAGTGGTTAAATAGAATGAATAAGAACTTGGGCTCTGAAGGTGGAATACCTTCATAATTCTGGTACATAATTCTTGTTATATCAGATACCATCTTTGTGTCAGTTATTTAACATTTTTTTTTACCCTAGTTTTATTTTTGGCTCAATAGGGATAATTTAAACACCTGCTATGGTGCCTGGTGCACAGATGTGTAATAAGAATTTGTTGAGTTGAATTAAATTCAAATTTACTCTATTATAATTAAATGGGAAAACGCATGTAAAGTACTTAGAACAATGTCTCACACCTGGTAAGAATGTACATAGCCTTTCTTATAATACTTTTCTTATTGCATTTCTGTTAGTCTAACGCATAGGCTTTTGAGACTCAAATACCAGGAAGAGGTGAGCTGTGGTGAGGAGTGGGAATACAGTGAGAGCAAGAGGGCAATAGTATATATGGAGGTCAGGGAACATTTGATGTTTCAAAAATATCAACTCATCATATGTAATGGCTTGTTATCTGGTTTATCTAATCCTGGACTTTTCTTTCCCTAAGACATCTTGTATTCTAATTTCATACCGATTTATTTTCCTAAAATACCATGTCACTTCCTACTGAAAACATGCCTTTCATTGCACACAGAATAAAACCCAAACTCCTCAAGTTGGCCTGACAAACCCCTAACTGTGTCTCCAAGCATCTCTCTCACTTTAAGTACAAATTTTCTACTTCTTGTCACACATCATGATTTTTCTTTTTTTCTTGTTCTTTTACCTAGAACTGACCACTCTGCCCTCCACCCCGCCTTCTCCCTGAGGATTCCCAGAAAGTGGCAAATAGATACGGAAACCTGATCTTATCATAGACCAGCGTGCTCTGACTTGGGCCTATCACTATCTGTAAGAGGTACCTTTTCCTAATTCTCATGAAGATGCCAGGGGTTGGTGGCAGTTCTGGTGAAGGAGGTACATAAAGTTTTAACTGTATTTGTAATCTTTTCTCATCAGCAGTGAAGCAAATGTTGCATCAGGAAGCACGGGGTGGCCTTAGAACTAGACACAGGAAATGCTTTTTGCCAAGTCTTTGGGGAATCCAAGGCCTTTTGGAGGAAGTGACATTTTTCCTATCTTCTGAAGGGTATGCTGGTAATACAAGATATTAGTGGAGGAGGAGAAAGGGTGCTGTAAGTGGAAGAAATAAAAAGGCGTATAGGCAGCAAGGAAGGGTGAGGATGTGGGATTGGAGTAACTGGCCCAGGTAAGCAGGAGTTGTTGGGGAAGGATGTAAAAAGATGGAGTCAGGGCTTTGGACCTGAGGGAAAAGAGAATCTTGGAGGTGTTGAAACAGAGGAGTGATGTAAGCAGATTTGTGCTTTAGGAGGATCACTTCAGCTCCCACGCAGGGTGAAGAATTGATTGGGTGAAGTTTGGAGCTGGGGTGGAGGATACGGGAGCACACAGGACACAGGGAGACCAGTGAGAAGGCTGCTGGGGAGACCACAGGAGAAATTATGGGGCCTGTCCTTCAGCGGTACCCATGGAGGGAGAGAGTAGGGAATACTTGGCAGAGAAGTATTTGTGAGGTTGAATGGACAGGATCGGGCGTGGGGTTGGAGAAGCATTGAATTTACTGACTTTAATACCTGGCATGGATAGAGGGGGCAATTCTGAGGGAGAAAATTTGGGCAGGCTGCAAGTTGATGCATTTGCTTTGATTATGTTAAATGAGGGGTCCCTGTGGAATCGCCACAGGGAGAGAGTGAGTCAGGACATAGGTATATGGTTCTAAGTTGTAGGAAGGAAGTCTGTGTTTTAGAATCCAGAAATTTGTGGATTTCTGTATATTTGTATCTCCTTTTTCAGGGTTATCAAACAATTAATATCTCAGCAGGAAAACATGTCAATATTCATAGCAATTGGGATAAAGAAAGAATATAGATGGCTATATGACAGCTCAGATCAGGTTTTCCTGGCAAACAAATTTGTGGCAAATTTATGAAAAAATACTTTATATCAGATTTTTCTGTTTTGTAAGTATGGACACAGGATTGTCCATCTGTGCTATCTAATTTAATGCTTATATCAACGATATGAGGCATTATTACTATTCTCTCTCTCTCTCTTTCTTTCTCTCTCTCTTTATTATTTTCTTTTTTAATAGATAAGAAAACCCTGGCACAGAAAGGTTCAGGTGCTGAGGTCTCATAATTAGCATTAAAAACCAGTCAGTCTAAGGTAGGAGAAGGTTTCCAGAAGAAGGGATTGGTATTAGGGTCAAGTGTCATAGGCAGGTAAAGTAAAATGAAGAATAAAATTGCCTCACTGGATTTGGCAAATAAAAAAATGCTCTTTTGGGAAGTAATTTCAGGAACAAGTGGAGTGGACACCAGTGCATGTGGGTTAAGGAGTGACTAGGAGGCAAGGAATGGAGCACCCTGTACAGACTCCTCTTCTGAGATTGTCCAGGAACAGAGTGGGTTGGGAAGAGAGAAAGAAACAGCCAGTTATAATCATTTTTTTTTTTTTTTGGTGGTGCTGGGGATGTAACCCAGGGCCTTGCATGTGCTAGGCAAGTGCTCTGCCACTGAGCTATATCTCCAGCCCAATGAAAGCATTTGTAAAGCATATTTAAAGTTGAAGAATAAAAAGAGGGGACAGTCAGTAAAGTGGGTTCTCTCTAGAGGTACAGGTGAGTAGGATCCAGAGCAGAGGTGGAGGGTCAGAGACCATAGTTGCTTCCTATTTGCTCAGAAGAAAGAAGGAAAAAAGAACAAAAGCAAGAGTCTAAGGATTGACAGCATGACCTGTTCTCTGTGAGTCATCTTCTGAGATTGGGAGGTGAGAGGGTGACAATTGAAGTGTGAAGAGACACAAGCACTGAGAAAGCTACTGCAGAGAACTAAAGACGCAGTGGATCGAGGAGTATAGAACTGGGTGCATGGAAAGGGTCTGGTTCAGTTTGGAGGTGTGGAATTTACGGCTCATCAGTCTTGGAGGTTTTGTGATTCTCTCCTGAGATTCTCAGCAGCTACAAATACTGAAAGAACTGGGTATGTTAGAGTTGGGTTTTGCTAAGTCTTCATAACCATCTTGGAAGCTGAGGTTTTTGGCACAATATCTAAATCCCAGAGATTCTCCTAGAATGAGCATTGTCCTAGATAGTGACCCTCCATCCTGATGCACATTGAAACCACATGGAGAACTTAAAAACAACAACAACAACAACTGACGTCAGTGTCTCATCTTCTCTTTTGGTTGATCTGGACTATGGCTTGGACTTTGAGAATTTTTGAACTCCCCAGCTCCCCAGGTGATTCTTGAGGTCAGTCAAGGATAAAATTTTTGTTCTTCTAATTTCCTATGTCCAAATAAAGTTCAGAAACTATATCAGCCAGAATAGGCTATGTTATAGGTCAGTAACAAAATGCAGAATCTCAGTGTCTTAATACAATGAAAGTTTTCTGTTTTCTGCTTATATAATGTCTACTGCCACTCATATGGGCAGCAGTCCTCCTTGTACTGCTTGGCATTCATTTGTCATTGAGGCAGAGGAAGAGGAGCATGGAAAATGAGTCATAGCTCTTATATGCTTTTACCAGGAAGTAACGCCCATCATCTCTGGTCATTTTTCATTGGTCAACACCAGTTGCATGGCCACGACTAATTTCAAGGAAGAAGAAAAGGAAGCTGGATATCGATGAACATTAGTAATGACCACCACCTACATAGGGCTTTTATTGAAATACAAGTAGAGGGAAAGAACAGGCTTATGTATTTACTTTCACACTCTTATATAGTACTTATTGCATGCCAGATATTATTTTAATGGATTTCAAATAGGAGCTCATTTAATCCTCATAACAGCCCTATTAAGTAGGTGATTTTATGTTGATTTTTTTCAGAAGGGGAAATTGAGGTTTAATAACTTGTTCTAAGTCATATAAGTAGCAGAGATGAGATTGAATTCCAGGCAGTCTGGGTCCAGAGTCAAAGTGCTGAGCCCCCATTTTGCTGAGCCTCTTTAGTTTTGCTTGCTCCCAGCTTAGATCCTGTATGGGGTGAGGGGAAAGTGTGGAGGTGGAAGTGTAAGTTTAAGTGCAGGACTTTGTGCATTCAAAGGTACGAAGCAATGCTTGTATATGTCACTGCTAGTGCTCTAGAAGGGAAGCACAAAGTGAGGTTTGGGGAGAAGGAAGTGGAATGGATTGATGGTGCTGTTTCTGAGACCAACCCTGGAGAGTGACTTCTGACCCTTTCCTTCTTCCCTTTCTTCCATTCCTCCACCAGTCATCCATTCAGCATCTGTCGATTGGATTGCACCCTGGCTCTATACTGGATTTGCTTAGAAAAAGAGAGCAGGGACAAGGAGAAAAATCATTCCCTCAGAGAGTAGTGGTTGGGCCATTTGTACATAAGGGATCAAACATTAAATCAGATTTTCTGAAAATGGATGTATAATTATAGCTACTGTCAAATAATTTTGATCTAGGCAACTCATATGGGCAGCAGTTCTCCTTGTACTGCTTGGCATTCCTTAGTCACTGAGGCAGAGGAAGAGGAGCATGGGAAACTGAGTCATAGCTTTTCTATGCTTGTACCAGGAAGTAACACCCATCACCTACAGTCATCTTCATTGATCAGCACCAGTTGCGTGGCTACAACTAATTTCAAGGAGGAAGAAAAGGCAGGGGCATATTGGCAAACATTAGTATGTTCGCCATTACTCTATATTTTAAAATCCTCAAAGGAGGAGTGTTGATAAAAAAAATCATTCAGCAAATTGCAGATCATAAATTCCTAATGTAACAATTTTCTAAAGCTTCACTTTTCTATTGGTTTCTGTTAAAGGGGAACACACCTGCAGTTCAGCTCATTGCAGTTTATTCTGTTGTGTCTTCAGAGTCTAAAAATACTTCCAGGGATTGGAACTCTTGGTTTTCATAGAGTTAATATATTAACATACCACAAGACAGAAAAAAAAAAGGACACATGATCTCACTTTAAAATGGATTGTTTTTGCAATAAAATAAACAAAAAGAAGCCCTCTATATGACATTGAGGCTTTTAAATTCCTCTCTCACCTGTTAAGTCCTGTGGTTTGGTCACAACATATGGACTCTGTTTGCAAAACACTTTTTAAAATGCTGTATTGGCACCTCACTGCAATCTGCCAGCACAATCCTTAGGGTCAGGCAGTCCATACGGCTGCTGCTGTATTTTCCTTAACTCTGTTTTGATTGGGAGCTGTTTCAAGTTGTTGCCAGGAGCTTCTCCTTTCTTGTGCTGCAGGAGCTGTTCTGGCAATAGAGATGGCTGGATGTTGATGATTGTTGCCAAACTAACCCACTATTCAGGTTATTTTCTATTACTTAAAAGGAGCTTTGGCTACAGGGTCAGGAGACCCGATTGTAGTCTCTAGCTGAGTGCTCCAGTGCACTGAGTCATCTAGGACAAGGCATTTCATCTTTCTATGTCTCACTTTCTTTCTTTACAAAATGAAAAATTTAAACTACAAGACTAAGAAAAGTGTGTCATCCAATAATTTGACACTTTATAACCACCAATTGCTTTTTTTTACAGTTAAAAATAATCAAAAAGTTTCAATGCTGGGCAGTTATTAAGGACAAAGAAGAAAGGACAAATGTCATTGTAATTAAATCTGTAGATGGAAATAAAGGAGGATGTTCTACCAGTAATTGTGTGACTGTGTCTTAATGGAGTCCATAAGAGTTTCCTCTTTGGGAAGTGTGAGCTAATACACCCACAGAGCAATGATTAGGAACAGGGATATTTATACTAGATGGGAAATGCTGGGAAGCTGGGATTTTAAATCAATACCCAGAGGCGAGATGTGGGCAGCTGATGATGTGCAAAAGAACATATAGATTTGAAATATTCTCTGTTAATGATGATGATAGAATTATCATACCATGCTAGAAATTTAGGGTAGCAATCTGTGAGAAAAAATACACATGTATATTTTAAAAATATAAGCCTGTCTGTTCACTACCTCAGTCAGTGAATGGTTGATTGGTCTAGGATATTTAACACAGGTCGTTTAAGACCCACTAGAGGGAAAAAATTCAACTGTGTGGTTTAGGCTGGGGTGGATGTGTGGGTTTTGAGTTTCCCTAGGGCTGTTGCACACCCTACCAAACTGCAGTGAGGGAGATGTAACCTCTTTCCTGAGGCAAGCTAAACATAGCGGATCCAAACTGTGACTGAGTTCTTGTTATTTAACTGAAAACATCCCTAGGTATTTAAAAGACATCCTAGCTGTAGGGGGATTCACTCACCTTCCCTGCGACGCTTCAGGAGAAAGCTAAATAGTCTAGTATTATTACATCTAGTCTCTCTCTCTCTCTCTCTCTCTCTCTCTCTCTCTCTCTCTCTCTATATATATATATATATATATATATATATATAATTTTTTCCCCCCAGAAAGGATCTTAGCAGAACAAACCACTTTTTGCTTCGTGTCAACCTTCTGGTTTGCTCAGATGCCCAACATCTGGCTGGGCAGGTGGAAATTTCAGAGAGGAAAGGGGGGAAAAAACGACCCTAAGTTAAAGTCTGGTTGTGCATTTAACTGTTTCGCCATCTCTGGACCACTGGCGCTGGTCCTTACCCAGCGTGCTCTGGAGAGGGAGGGAGGAGTAAAGGAGGAAGATGGGCCCACGCAGGGTGGGGAGGAGGATGGTAAAAGGGTGAGTTACAAAGTCCCCTGAGGACTACAAAGTCCCCCCAAGGCAGGTGTCTTAGATGTTACCCCAACCACAACCCAGGAAATGCCTTCTGCTTCTGGCAACCTGACCAAGATCACTTCGCGCTAATATTTTGAACCCAGCAAAAGTGGACGCATCTATCCAATTAACCTTCCGTTTTTGGCACCCAAGACTTTGCTGTCACAAAGCACAGACTCCGCTCCAGCGCACTTTGTGTCCTCCACTTATTGACCCTGCCTATACAGTCCACAGGTTCAGGTGGAGACACCCGAGGGGAAGTCTTGCTGGGCTTCTCAAACTTGAGCGTGTAACATGTTTACTGGAAGGCTCCTTAACAACAGTTGGTTAAACTCCATTCCCAGAGTTCCTTGCTGCCTAGCTCTGGGATAAAGCTCCAAACTTTGCATTTTTAACAAGTTCTTAAGTGATGCTGATGTTGCCAGTATGGACCGGACCAATTTGAGGACCAATGCTTAGCTAAAAGAAGGTGCCACGGCTTGGGATCCCCCTTTCTTTCCATTTCTCCCCATTCTATTCGCATTTATGCAATTTTCTCTTCTCCGTGGCAATCCCTGGCTTTTGGACCGCTTTACCCGTTCCACTGATTCTGAACGTGTATGATGGTGGTGGTGGCATTGGTGGAAAGGGGGTTGCCCCTGCCCTAGTCTTGCGCAGCTTCGTCTTCACAGCCTTCACTGATTTCCCACACAAATGCCACCTGTCCCACTGTCTCGCTTGGTGGGGATTATCCACACTCTTCCTTTACTCCTTGCGTCAAATGAAATCCCTTTCTGCAACTTTGCCGCGGCAATAAGGCCTGTTGCTCGCCTCTGGCGCTCAGCAGCCTTCGGGGAAACTCCCCTGTGAGGACCGTTGCTCTTTAGTATGCCAGACCCAGCCTGGGGCAGAGGGACTTTCCGGGTGCTAGCTCTGCCCTGGGACTCAATCTGGCTCCAGTTCGGGGCTGCGGAGTAGACCAGGTGCAGAAAGCTCCTCTGTCTAGGCTTCAGGCGCTGAAGCCCGGAGGGGGGCGGTAGCAGCGTCAGGTGGCTGCTCTGCGTCCCCGTGCACCGCCCAGTCAGATCCTACTCCGCGCTCAGCCTAGGGCGTCCATCGGTACCTCTGCCGCTGGAGCCACGTTCGTGGGAGCTGCTGTGGCTTAGGATACCGGCCGGAGAATGAGATGTGACCCCTCCAAGTTCTCATTGCCCTCCCTGGCGCTCTCTTCTTCCATTCTAAAGCGTTTATTGGACAGCGGGCGCTAGCCTCGATCTTCTGGAAGAGAGGAGCGACGACTAGGCGCACAGCCCAACAGAAGTTGGGCAGCGCAAGGCAGCTGTTATCCAGCTGCCCGAGCGGGGTGGGCTAGGAGACCCGGAGAGGCAGGCGCAGTAAGGGTTCTCTATCTGGGCTAAGAAGGGGCTTGAATTTGTTCTTTCTCTCCCCTGGCCCCGGGGCGCGGGGCAGTGGGAGAAATGCTGAGCCCGCGCCCCGGCGACCGCCGCCGCGGCAGCAGCCTCAGCAGCAGCCTCAGCATCAGCACCGGCGGGACAGCGACAGCGGGGGCGGCGCAGGCGCACTGTGCCCGGCGGAGCCTGCAGTTCCCGAGCCCCGTGTGCGGCACCGCCACAGTCTGGGCAGCGGCGGCCGGGGGAGCGCTACTACCATGAACTGCCTGGTCCTCCTCCCCAGAGCTGCTCATCCGGGTCGGGCTGGAGACACAGTCAGGGGACCCCGCCGCCGCCGCCGCGCCCCCTCTTCTTTCGGCTCGATCTCCTCCACCTTTTCCTCCTCTTCCTCCACCTTCTCTTCCTGCTTCCCCCCCTCCCCCGCCGCGGATCCTGGCCGCCGCTCTCCAGACCCAGGATGCCGGGGGGCAAGAGAGGGCTGGTGGCACCGCAGAACACATTTTTGGAGAACATCGTCAGGCGCTCCAGTGGTAAGGAGAGTTGCAGTTCACAACACCCCCACTTCCATCCCACCCACGCGCGCCCCCCGTCCCATCCCTCTCTTAAGGGGGGGAGGGGGATGCAGGGAGTCTTTCCTGGTGGTTTCAGTTACTAGTCGGACCTGATTTTGGTGGGCGCGGGGTGGGAGTGAGGTGACAGAAGAAAGTTAGTTGATCTCCTTCCTGGGAGCCTTACTCCCCCGCCTCCCACCTGTCCAGAGCCCCGAGCAAGGGAAGGGGGTGGGGTGGGTAGAGTATAGGTACATCCGGAGAATAGAAGTGAAATTTCGCTTTAATGAAGGTTGTCTTTCTGTTTATCCTCTTCTCATATTTATTCCCAAGTAGCCTGCAGAAACTGACCACATTTATAAGAGTTAATCTCTGAGGAAGGATTTCCTTTGAATTGGGAATGGCTGCGAAAGTGGCTACTTAATCAGATTTAAGTCTCTGGAAGGGCTTTTGGTCACAATTGGCACAGCTGAAAGATATCCTGTGTTAGGGAGAGTAGTTGCAGTTTAACCTAAAAAAAAGAGTGCTTGAAAAATGGGAAGGAATTACTAGGGTCAAATTTGTGTTTAAAGTTTCTTTCTTTCTTTCTTTTTTTTTTTTTTTGATTCTTTTCATTGTGCATTGATCTATATGATATATTTCATTTGGCTTAAGCAGAGAAATGTAGACGTGAAGCAGTAGCTCCTGTGCTTTAAATGCAGTTGGAGAAGAGATTTTAAAAAATGCCATCCTACCTGGCTACTGATATGAAGGTTTTGTCTTAAAGTGTCTTTAAAATATCACTTAGGCATGTACTTCCTACAAGATAGTCTGGATAGGAATAGCTGTATAGTTCACATTTGAGACCCTATTATAAACTTTGCATTTTTACTAAAATCTGTATCTTCTACTTGTTTTTGATTCCTTTATATAATTTTTAATTCCTTTATATAATTTATAAGCAACATATATGGAGTATTCTGTAAAGCTTTTCCTTCAGAGGCCTGTTATTTTATTTGAAGACCCCTTGCTAGGAGAAATAGGAGAAAGACAGTTCTGCATATGGACTACAGTAGACCTTGGAACAAAGCAGTGGAAATACTCTCTGCAGTTCTGTAATTCCTTGTTTATTCATTCACTCATTGAAACAATGTGGATTGGGTGCCTTATACAATCAACATTCTTTGAGTCCTTTGGAAAAAAAAAAGTGATTGAGACACTTCTCCTGTTTTCAAGAAGCTCTTGCCTAGTGGGCAAGTCAGAGGCACACTTAAATGATAATGAATAATCAAATGCCATGATGTTTTTTCTGACTTTGGAGATTATACTGATTCTTAGATTAGGATCTCCTCTAATACTAGGCTTGCAAATATTTCCTCTGATTTGGGGACTATCTGTCTCATAAGGTTTCCCTTAAATCTCTGACTGGTATTTAATCTGAGGTTTGTGACTTTATTTCTTCCACTTTGGTTAATGCTCAGTGTTATAGAAGTCTAGAGAGGCTGTCTTAAAATTGGGTTGAAAAAATGAACTAATATAACCTAGTCTTGTATACATTTTAATACCTATAATATTTTTAGCATTCCAGTGTGATTTCATATGAATTTTCAATTTTTACAGTGTAAAATGTAAATTCATACTGGCTTGTAATTTCTAAACTTGTACATTACTTACTTGTGCTAATACCATACATAGATTTAGAATATGAGGGGATGTTACTGTTAAAATAATCAGTCATTAGGGGGGATTTAAAGGTTATTGGAATCAGTTACTTAAGACGTATGAGTATTATTTCAGCTTTTCCATCCTCTTGGGTTATTTCAACTCCACATAATTTGGTCTGTAGAGGACTTTCCAGAGAAGGCCTTAGGAAACAAAACTCAGACTCTGTAACTCTGCTTGGTAGAGAGGATGAAGATGAAAATTCCTTGATTGAAGTTTACTAATATAATATCTTGGGTTGAAACTTCTTATACAGTCTGGTATTATGAGCCAGTTTTTATAAAGTTTTGCTTTTAAATATAGCATGAAATTAAGGTTTACCTTATATGGTCCAGAAATATCTGCTTCAGTTGCCTCCATTTTATGTCTACCAGCCAACTTGATGAATATTTTATCTTTTCTATGCTTCATGCTCATAATTGTTTTGTTGGTTTAATGTTTCTTTACATGGATAACACCAAGTGTGAGTGTAAATTTATCTGTTTTGGCATTTTAAAATCCCACCTCTAATTGCCTATGGTTAACTTTGAATAGCGCTACTTGAAACTCCTAGCTTCATTTGAAATGTGTTTGAAACTTGAATGTATGTGCACATCTATATTTAATAAGTGCTGAAAAGTCTCGGTACTTCTTTCACAGGAATTCTTCAGAAATAGAGAATAACAGTACTACTCCACACATTCATGTTGGAGTATCCCATAGTTGTCATTTCTATATGATATGACAGATAAATTGAAATATTTATTTTATGAGATTGTTTAATTGAGATTAACAGAACACTTCTTCAGGGTTCTGATAGATGGATCAGGTTTTGTTTTCCACAATGAAGATTTTGTTAGTCCATAACTTAACAACATTGAAGGTGACATTTTGGCAGAGCTTTGGTGACAAAGGAAAGTAAAAGAGCCAGTTCCCAATCTGTTTAAGAATTGAGCAGAGACTTGTACTGTATATTGACCTGTACCCCATGAAAAGCTTTTTTTATTTTTCCTGGTACAATGTCCTTTTCTTCTTATGAAAAGATCAGATCTTGTAGTGAGAATCAGATAAACATAGAAAAAATAACACACACACACACGACATAGAAACATATAGATAAACAGGCATCCACCCAGACACAGAGACAAGACACACAGGAAGCAAACTAACTCGTGCTTTTTCACATACACAAAGGGAAAAAAAGATGTAGGAAAAAACAGAAACGTGTGTGTGTGCACACACACACACACAGAGAGAGAGAGAGAGAGAGAGAGAGAGAGAGAGAGAGAGAGAGATGTTAGACATGAAAGGGAAAGGGGCACAAAGGGAAAACATCAGGCATTTATTTTTGCCCATGGGTAGCTAATGAACAGAAATCTCAGTCAGTTAGAAATCCATCAGAGAACTTTTTGATGATGCAGAACAAATGAGCCAAAAGTATGGCATATTTGAGTATAGCTTTTAAACCTTAGAATTTCCCAATAAAGTTTCAAACTCCTCAGCTGCAATTTCCCAGGACAACTGCAGTATTGCCTTCCCTCAAGTAGCAACTATTGCATATTTGCTGTTATTTTACACCTCTTGAGATTGGATTTTTATTTTCTTTATTTAGTGGACTCTGTTACAGAAAAGGATTGCAAGTTGTTACTGTTGATTCGAAGTCTATAAAATAAAATAATGAGAGCCACTGAGTAGGATGGATATCCACACACACATGCTTTGTAGCCAAATCTCAAAATAAGACTAGTAAGGAATTCCTCTCTTTAGTTTTAAGATTAAAGACAAGTTAAGATAATTTGTAGACAAATAAAAGAAATTATAATAATTCTTTACATGTGATTCTAGTAAATTAGAGCACATTCTTACTTCAGAAGTTGGAAAGGGGAGAAGTATAA
This sequence comes from Marmota flaviventris, assembly GCF_047511675.1. NCBI lineage: Eukaryota > Metazoa > Chordata > Mammalia > Rodentia > Sciuridae > Marmota > Marmota flaviventris. The sequence continues at coordinate 69,899,841 of NC_092499.1, forward strand.
GGGGCAATAGAAATGTTTAGATAAAAATTTTTTTAATATATTTTTATTTTTGATTGACATAGTAATTACACATTTATGGGGTATAGTGTAACATTTCAATATATGTATACAATGTATAATGATCAGATCAGGGTAATTGGTATATCTGTCACCTCAGGCATTTATCATTTCTTTATATTGGGAACATTAAATTCCTCTGTACTACTTATTTTGAAATATTAAATTAATGTTATCAACCATAGTTAAGTTTAGATAAATTTTTGGTTAGTGGGATCAATATAAGTTGTTAGGAAGGAAGGGCTTGAGGACAATGTGTGAGTTCATTACATCTGAGCAGTGCCTCCTACAAGGCCCCTGCCTCAAGTATGTACTTACTAGATCTATGGAACATAATTAGGATTTCTTCCCTTATGTAAATTTTAATTGTTTATGCAAGCTATTCATCAATATAAATTGGGCTGTAGGGAGCAGTAAACTTGTGGTTAAAAGTTAAATAACTGAAAGAAAGGAATTGTTTTTAGGACTTTAGGTAGACCTTTTGATCAAGAAGGCAAAAAAAAAAAAAAAATTGTAGCCCTCAGTCTGATTATGTCATATGTTGTCTTTGATTCCTTAATGAAGAGGCAGAAGTGATTCGCTTGGGTGACAGAAAACTAGGTTTCCATTCTGAAAAATTCTAACTATAAATTAACATCTTTTTATTAGAAATCAATGACTGTTTCTCAATATTTTTAAGTACTGTGAAAAATTAGATGTTTTTCTAGTTTTATGAAAATTAGAAGTAATTTTCTTGTTGGAGGAAAAAAGGACTCAGGAAAGAAAAAACAAAAAACAGAGAAGATAGTGTTTTCTGAACCTCTCATCTTTCAAAAGGAGAAGCTCAATCTCCACAATTTTCCATTGTTCTAGAGGTAGCTGGGTTGCTCGGCCAGTTTTTTACAGTCATCTTTTACTTGTAGAAAAATTGTTTTTGTGCTATAATTGATATTTGTAAAAACCGAGATCTTAAACCTATAAGAGAGGAAACTGAATTAGTGATTTAAAAACAAAACAAAAGGATAATAACTTTTAAGAATCATCCATTTTAAAATAAATGGTGGAAAGCAAATGGATTTTTTGTTATAAGGTTCTTGATTTTTTTCTTGAAAGGCTTTCTGTAACATCTAAGACACTATTCAGGAAATATTGATAAAACCACATAGTGTTTTTGAAGCATTGGTTTACCCAGGTCTTATAATATACCACTTTAACATTTAAAATAGCAAAGAGGTTGAAATTATACTGACCACTTCCTAAATTATACTGGTAAGTAAGCCAGAGGGTAGTGGCCGGCTTTCCAGCCCACATTGAATTATGTAATGAATGAAGAGCATTGCTGACTATATGGTTGCTAACCCCTGGACACTGTTGTCTGTGCTAGAAATCTACCTCTTTGTCTATCTATTGCTTGCTTCCAGAAGTAGGATATGTAAGAAATCCATTTACTTAGCTATCTTTTAACTGACCTACTAAAAAAGCCCATGTAAAACCACTATTTTTTAATAGAAGGGAGTAATTTTGATTATTTTAATTGATGAGGACTGAGTAGATTTTCCAGGAAGAAACCCTTTAGTTTAGTCAATGTTTACCTTTTACTTTCATTGTGATGAATAGCCGTTTCCTGGGTTGGAGAATCAGTGCTTCTACATTCCCCAGATGGAGCCTCTGCAAAGGTTGTGATATTCACCCAAGTTCTGTAGTTATCCTGTACCACAAGAGGTCACTGTAGGTTCTGGCACAGGTGAACCAGTAGTCAGTATCTTTCCTTTTCTCCCTCCTTCCCTCCACCCCCACACAATATAATTGGGAGTCAGTATAGTTAATTGTTGTTCTCGGAAGAAAATATCTAAAATGTAATACAGAAAAGTTCAATGAAGTAAGGTACTTCTTTCTTTTAATTATTAAAATTTACTGGATGGCAAACAACATCATATGACTAAAGGAATGTGATATTAATACAAATATTTTAGACTAATAGAACATTTACTTTAGTGGATAAAATTTTATTATAATATATGATATCAGTGTCATGGCAATATATATGAAATATAAAGTTTTGCAGAAAAATGCCTTAGGTATAATGCTCCCTACCAGGAATATGATGACATATTTCCTATTTCAACCAAATTCTTCCTCTACCAGATGTCTTCATATAATTTATATTAAATTTGAGAGGCAGAATCAGTTCATAACAATGCTTTAGTTTTTTTCTTTTTTTTGGTACTGGGGATTGAACTCAGGGCACTCAACCACTGAGCCACATCCCCAGCCCTATTTTGTATTTTATTTAGAGACAGGGTCTCACTGAGTTGCTTAGTGCCTCACTTTGCTGAGGCTGGATTTGAACTCTCGATCCTCCTGCTTCAGCCTCTCAAGCCACTGGGATTACAGGAGTGTGCCACTGCGCCCAGCAATGCTTTAGTTTTATTGGAAGATAGTTCACAGATTTATAGTTACTTCCCTGGGATGTTATGTTTTTCTAGTGTTTTGATGTCATTCAAATTTTAAAAGTAAGATACAAAGCCAAAACAAATTATTTTCAAAGTTCTCCAGGTTTTTAAACTCTAAAAGACATATGATTGGGAAATATATTAATTCCTGTCAACCAGCAAATGAATTTTGATTTTAGGGATTTATTTTTTTTTTTTTGGTAACGTTGGAAACTATGTTGAGAGATGCTTTGAAATGTCCCATATAAAATTGGTTTTAATGGTAAAAGTTAAAATATGCCATAGAGTGCTTTTTTGAATGAAAGAGATATGTTGTGAAATCAGATAAACATGAATGACAAGCCTGAGACCTGTGGCATTTATTGTTGTGGAAACTGAAGTCAAGGAAAGTATTGGGGTTGATGGGCTTGAAGAAATGAACATTTATAAAACATATTCATTTTCTAATAATAGAGTAGAATTTTAGAACAATTCTCAGCATGTTCCCCTAAATATTTTAACTTAATAATACCTGACATGACCTTTCATAATTTAAGAATGACTATAAGTAATCATTTAAATATTCTTATTTTATATAATACAGAAGTTAATATTGGAAAGGCTGAGTCTTAAAAGATATTTGATCAAGTAAAGGCAGTGATAATTATTGTCATAGAAATAAGTATTCCGTATATTATTTTAGTTTTTGGTTATATGTGAATATGATTACCTAATGAAGTGACATACAGGTATACAATCTTGATGGTAGTTTTGTGATTTGTTAAGTTTGCAAATGGAGAAAGATAAGTAAACAAATGGGCAAGATAATTTAGAAAGGAAGAATGATTGAAAAACGATTTGAAATTCTATTGAAAATGTTTCTCTTTCTCTTTTGGGGTCTGATCCAATCATAGACATATGACCAGTAAGCACAAAGTTTTATGGACTTTGAGAGAGAAGAGATGTGAGATCTGAGCTTAAGTGTACAATCATAGCAGCTTGTAGCTATAATGATATATAACTGCTGTCTCCTATTCCAATTTGATATGAAGCTGAAATATTTCTAATCATTTTTGTTTTAATCTCCAAGGGTTTAAATGCTGGACTATTTTATATAAGACAGAACTGTTTTACAGTTTTGTAGATTCTGATTACATTTTTAACAACTTTGCATTTAGTAGTTATTGATGGTAAATTTTATCTCTGGGAATCAATCCTTTCCTGCTTAAGTATCTTCTGGAAATTTTGCCTTGGGTCAAAGCACTTACAGTCCAGCCTCAAATTGCTGAATTAAACTAAAAATTGATCAACTCACTTGGGTTGAGGGGAAATGTTAACCTTTTTCCTGATTTTTTTCTTCTGGAAGCCTTTTCTGTAGGTTTTTCTGGATGTCTTCAGCACCTTTTTTTGTTTGGGGTAAGGGAAGCACAATGGGTTTATTTTCATATATTTGCAGCATTGTAAAAATAGAGAAATTCTACATTGGATGTTAAATAGTTTCAGAGTGAGTCTCCTGAAAACAACTCCCACCTCTTTGCCTGACTCTTATGTCTTTTATAGTTAATTGTTCATTAATGCAACAAAATTTTATTGAGTGCCCACTGTGTGCCAGACATTGATCTAGTACTGAGATTGCAAAATAAACACAATGACAGAATACTGTTTCTCCTTAAGAGGCAATATGCACATTGGTTAGGGTAGGCCTGCTTTTGAGTCCTGGCTGATGTTCACTAACTGTGACTAACTTACTTTACTTGTACCTGGTGTCCTCATGTGTAATACAAGTAACAATAGTACGTAGCTGGTGCAGGTTAGAGTGAGGATTCATAACATAGTATGTGCAAAGTGCAGGGAATAGTATCTGGCACATAACAAGCACAATATCCATGTCATTAGTCATTATTATGATTTTGTTGTTTAATACATTTAATTTTGAGTCATCATTTCCTTCCATACCATGTGGCAGCTAATTTATATCTAGTTCCTAATGTGGAAATTTCCTAGAAGATTATAAGTGAGCATTCTTGTAAATCCAGAGGACTTTTTCTTTATCTGTATTTTTGTGTCTGCAGGATTTAATATGGCACTCCCCGGCCCTCTAACAGGTGCATCTGTTAGCTTCCATGCCTACATGCTCTCCTGCCCTTCTTACTGGATTTTTTATAGTTCTCCTCTCTCCTCCCTTTCCCTCTCCTTCCTTGACCTCCTGAAGATCAGCCAGCCACTGAGATTTTCCCTTCCTTTCTTCATTAAACCTTTGCCATGCTTTTCAGAGCAAGCTTTCTCTGCATTATTTAAACTTCATGCCCCAGTCCTGTGTTTGCAGTGGTATATGGAATTTCTTTTGTTCTTCTCCCAAGTCATCTAAAACTCCATATGCCCAGAACTGAATGTTTGCTTTTGGCCTCAAACAGATGGATGTTCTTTGGTATTTTCTCATGTCTGTCAAGAACATCTTTAATATTTTTGTCTTTTATCCTTAAAATCTTAGGGTCACCTTTGATTTCCCACTCAGTAGAACATTAGATTTACCCCCAACCTGATTTCAATCCTATGGGTAAGAGTTTTGCCATCTATTTCTCTTATATTTCCTGAAAGTGCTGTTTGTAGAGTAAGTGAAATTATGCCATTCACTATACTGACTCATCTCAGGGCATGAAACTGACCATAACTGACCTCATATGCAGCCAATGCATTATAAATATGATGGACCAAAGAGCAACAAGAGTTGCCTCATTAGCTGAACTCAGAAACCAAAGATCTCCAAGAGTGAATAGTGAAATGTGGAACATTTCTCCTCCTGGCTGCTAAAGCAACCTCTTTCTCCACAAGAGCAACTACAGTCGAGGTTGCTGGTAATCTTCCTAGGTCTCTGCAGGGCACTTCCAAGGCTCAGAAATACCTGTGCTGGCCCTAGCCCTTGCTTGCAGTGACACACTGAGTCTCTCCAGGAATCCAACACCTACCTTACAGTGTTGCTGGAGAGATTTGGTGAAGCCACAGATGTCACAGATCTTGCACTGCACTGCATCAGAGGAAGGGCTCAGTACACAGTCGCCTTTTCATATTTTTCTACATAAGGTAAGGTAGGAGAAGTTTTTTTTTTCTATTTCTTTTTGTTTTAACCTCAAGAAAGTAAAGTAATAAATAATTGAGACTTTCCTAATACAGGTTAAACTTAAAAGCATTTGGATTCACTTTATCAATGGTTTACTAACTTGGAGAAAAAACCAAACCAAATGAATAAATGATTCACCCTGCCCACCTCCCTCCACCCCCAAACAAAACTTACTACTTAGAGCAAAAGAAGCATCAGCAATGGTGACCTCAGAACCTAGCAGTTCTTCAAGAAGCTGAAGAAGGAAGCAGGGCCTTTAGCCCCCTTTTGTAATTGGCCCAGTGAAGACTGGCCCAAGGAGGAAATGGAATCTGTAGGAGCATATTTTTCTCTTGAACAATTATCTTCTGTTGCATAGATTGTAGAAAAAAAATTGAACAAAGATTTAGAAAATTTATTGCATTGCAATGCATTTGGAAAAGCTTCTCTTCTGCATTTGTGCCATGTGTGCAGGTTTCATTAGTCTTTTAATTGTAGTTCTTTATCAGTTATCTTGCCATTAGTGTTTGGTTGCCTTAAAAGGTAAGCTTCAAAGAAAAGTACAGTCCTTTCAGAAAAATTGTGGTTGGTTTCTAAAAGAAAACTTGGTCATTTTCAGGATTTAAAATGAGGCTTGAACACCACATATGTCATATCCTTTTTCCTGATAAACACATCTTGACTTATTTTGCATTTATTCCTCAATATTATATAACTAGCATATGTCTGAAGGCTTTTTAGGTATTTTAAGAAATTTCATCGTAACAGAATTCAGTAAAAATTTGCCATTATCTACATCATGGTGAATATTTTCTATTGTATTACAAGTCTATGAATCATATCGGTCATTATTAAACATTATTCGAATTACATTTTGCTTCTAATAATTTTGGCCAATATACATTTTAGAAATCCATTTTCTTGTGAACAAAACACCAACTAGTAAAAGTAGAAACTGAATTCTTGAACTTTTTTTTTGTAGAGAAAATATTTTAACAAAGTTTCTATTGTTCCTGCCATTAGAATTTCAGGCACATATGTTAAAAGAGCTCATGCATTCTGAACCAGTTTGGCTGGATGGAAGAATGATGAAGTTAATGCCATCAAAGAAACACAGAAACTTAAAAATGTACCTTTGATCTTGAAGGAGATGAAAAGTGGAGGCATATTTTTATCTTTGATGGCAGCTGAACAAGTTTGAATAAATTAACAGATATTTTTTGCATATTTCAAACTCCCACAGTGATGGTCTGTTTAATGTTGCCAATATTATTATATAATAATTAGTCGCATTGTGGAAGGCACAAAGTGCATGTCTGTACACTTTTCTGTGTGGATATAGAATTGTAGGGTAAAGGTGTATTTTGTAGGGATATGAAAGAAACCAGCTCTGTATTTGGTTATTGACATAGAAACAGGCAATGCACAAACCAGAGATCAACATTGTGAATGTGAGCATGACATATAAATTATTTATGCTTTTGTTTAGCCATCTGCACTAAGATTTTATTTAACCCAAATAAAATGTGCTATGTATGCTTCAGTGATTGCTCTATTACTGTTATGTGAAACTTAAATATATTTATAGCTATCACTCACCTACAAGACAAATTTAAACAAATAATATAGATTCCATAATTTAAATTCACAAGTTACCAGATGCCATTCAAAAATTCAGGGAATTCTGTTTGGGAACACCTATTAGTATTCTTTTATTGTGTGGTCAGTTCTATATGCCTAGCTTAGTCCTTATCCACATTCTTGACAGTATCTAAGCACTGCTTTATGGTTGTTTATTGACGGTGTGACTTTAAATAGGAGTCAGAAATTTTTTATTTGATTGGTCACTCTTCAAACATTTGTGGGTACATAGTGATGAACAAACTGACATGATTCTTGACCTTATGAATCTCTTAGCCTGGTAGGTGAAACAGGTATTCAACAACCCACATTAAATATGTAATTAGAAATCGTGGGCAAGCATTTTGAAGGAAAAGGGGAGGGTCCTATGATCATGTGTTAACAGAGACTAATTTTGATTGGAAAATAGTGTTAGGAAGGCCTTTCTAAGGAAGTAGTGTTAAATTGGTACCCAAAGTCAGAAGTAATGAGATAAATGGGAAGCATATTTCAGGCAAAGAACAAAACGTGTGTAAAGCTAAGGAGGGAAAGAGAAAATGAATGGCTCAGTGTATGAAACTTAAAAGACTCATACAATTGGATTACAGAGGATATAAAGAGGAAGAAAAGACAGGGGGAAGTTTTGCATTATATCCCACATACTGCACAAACCTGCAGGTCACAGTGGTTGCTTGTTCAGGGCTGGAGGGAGAAGGAGCTAAAGTAGAATAGCTAGGAGGCTATTCCGAAGGTCCAAGAAGGTGGTGATGGTGGCTTGTCTGGGATAGCAGTAGTAGAGGTGGATAGAAATGGACGTGTCCAACATGTTTTGTTGGTAGAACCATCATAAGGACTTAGTAATAAATTAGATGGCATGGATAGGAAGGTGAAAGATGACTCCCAGGGCTTTGGCTCCAGCATCTGAGTATCGCTGGAGGTAGGGAAGATTTCCTTGAGATGGGAGAATTGGAAGAAGGCCATATTTGGAGTGAGGCTCTAAAGATCACCTGCGTCATCACTTTGTCATCTTGCTCCCTTTTCATTTCTTTGAAGAAGAAAAGACTGCAGCCAAAGGACACCCAGCTTAACTTTGCTGGGTACAGGCAGATTTCTGTATTCTACCTGCAGAGTACAGAAAGGAGATATCACATGCCAAGTAGTTACCTTGGACAGTCTTGTTTTTCCTATGTTTAGAAACATGTAGCTTCAAATTTTAAAGATTGTTTCAGATGGGAAACAAAGTAAACTTTGGAATCAAATCAAAGTCCCAACTCATATCTAACTTTATAATGCATGGCAATCAGATTTTTGAAAAGGCCTCTTCAACCAGTCCCTTCCAGAAGTCTATGTGAGTTTTTTGTGTTACTTTTCAGTTTCAAATTTTCCTTCTTGGTCACTAATTTTTGGAATGTTTGTTCTTGAGCTCTTTTGAATCAGGATTGTGCAGAGTCCTGGGTGTGATTGCATGGGACTGTGCTGTAGTTGGTCCTCCTTCAGTGACAAGAAGCAGCTGGAAAAAGCCCTGAGTGGGCTTCTGGGTTCCAGCACCTTGTCTCTGCTGGAGGAGTTGCGTCTCAGGCCTTGAGGTCTTTCAGAATGGCAGCGACAATATCCAGGAGGAGGACTCCAAAATGACAACTACATGAATACGATCAGAGCAAAAATCCAGTTGACTTTCTTCAGAGGGAGCCCTAGACCTTGGCAAAGCTGTCAATTAGTGAAAGCGTTTTCTTCATTTTGTGAAATCCTTTCTCTTCCCACCTCCACCCTGTGTCTTCTGTCTTTCTTTGTACTGTAGAATTCATTTAGGTGTCTTCTCATTTCTTAAAATATCTGAAAACTCCTGCTAATACTCTGAAATACTTCTCTATCGGATACTTTGCATAAAAAGTTTAGAGGGAGAAACAGCAGGAGTATGACCCCCACAAAGGTGTTCCATTGCTGTTTTCTTCTTTCATGTATTTCTTCTTAGTTGTTGTCTTTTTTTTTTTTTTAATTACTGTATACAGTCAAGGTGTATAAAAGTGTTTTGGTGTCCATATACATAATGATATTATTACTACAGTCAAGCAAATGACATTGTTACAGTCAAATAACTATCTCCCACAGTTTCTTTGTGGTAAGAGCTCAAATGTTTCTTTTCAGTATACAATACAGAATTATTAACTATATTACAAAAGCTGAACATTTATTTGATCTCTAGACTTATTCATCATATGTTACTGCAAGTTTGTACATTTGACCTCTCCATTTACTTCTCTACCCTGCACCCATTTTTAAGTCTGGAAAGTTCTAGATTCAAAAAGGGGATAATTTCACAAAAACAAAATCTAAAACCATAAAACCAAAACCAGTGTGTCCCCCAGAATTTCTGTAGAAAGGAAAGAAACATTTTAATGATTTTTGGTGCTCTTATTGACTGCCTATAACCTCTCTTCTTCCCCCAATTTTTGTCAGTCAGGATTATTGATCTCCTGGTTTGAGTTTCTTTTAGGAATGGTAGTAGGATGTAGTGCTATTAATCTATTTTTAATTAATTTTTAAATTTATATATGACAGTGGAAAGCATTACAATTCTTATTATACATATAGGGCACAATTTTTATATCTCTGGTTGTATACAAAGTATATTCACACCAATTCGTGTCTTTATACATGTACTTTGGATAATAATGACCATCACATTCCACCATCATTTTCAACCCCATGCTCCCTCCTTTCTACTCCAACCCCTCTGCCCTATCTAGAGTTTGTCTATTCCTCACATGCTCCCCCTCCCTACCCCATTATGAATCAGCCTCCTTATATCAGAGAAAACGTTCAGCATAAGGTTTTTGGGGATTGGCTAACTTCACTTAGATTTATCTTCTCTAACTCCATTCATTTACCTGCAAATGCCATGATTTTATTCTCTTTTATTGATGAGTAATATTCCATTGTGTATATATGCCACATTTTTTCCCATCCATTCATCTATTAAAGGCATCTAAGTTGGTTCCACAGTTTGGCTATCATGAGTTGTGCTGCTATAAACATTGATGTGGCTGTGTCCCTGTAGTATGCTGTTTTTTAAGTCCTTTCGTTATAGACTGAGGAGAGGGATAGCTGGGTCAAATGGTGGTTCCATTCTCAATTTTCTAAGAAATCTCCATACTGCTTTCCATATTGGCTGTACCAATTTTTAGTTCCACCAGCAGTGTATGAGTGTACGTTTTTCCCCACATCCTTGCCAACACTTATTGTTGTTTGTCTTCATAATAGCTGCTATTCTGACTGGAGTGAGATGAAATCTTAGAGTGGTTTTGATTTGCATTTCTCTAATTGCTAGTGATGGTGAACATTTTTCATATATTTGTTGATTGATTGTATATCATCTTCTGAGAAGTGTCTGTTCAGTTCCTTGGCCCATTTACTGATTGGATTATTTGTTTTTTTGGTGTTTAGCTTATTGAGTTTTTATAAACCCTAGAGATTAGTGCTCTATCTGATTGATGTGTGAGGGGTAAAGATTTGCTCCCAAGATGCAGGCTGTCTATTCACCTCACAGATTGTTCTTTTAACTTTTGTTTATCATGGAAGGTTTTTATTTCATCATCAACTCTGAAGCTTAGTTTTGCCAGATATAAGGTTCTTTGTTGGCATCCATTTTCTTTCAGGGCTTGGTATATGTTGTTCCACCATCTCCTGGCTTTGAGGGTCTGGGTTGGAAAATCTCCTGAGATACAAATTGGTCACCCCCTATATGTGATCTGATTCCTCTCTCTTGTGGCTTTTAAGATTCTATCCTTATTCTTTATGCTAGGCATTTTCATTATAATGTGTCTTGGTTTAGATCTGTTCTAATTTTGAACATTTGGTGTCCTTGTAAGCCTCTTGTATTTGGTTCTCCAATTCGTTCTTCATGCTTGGGAGATTTTCTGATATTATCTTATTGAAGAGATTGTGCATTCCTTTGGTTTGAAACTCTGTGCCTTCCTCTATCCCAATAACTCTTAGATTTGGTCTTTTTGATGATGTCCCATAATTCTTGGATATTCTGTTTATGGTTTCTTACCATCTTCACTGTTGATCAACTTTATTTTCCAGATTGTATACTTTGTCTTCATTATCTGCCATTTTTTTCTTCCAAGAGATCTAGTCTGTTGGTTATGCTTTCTATTGAGGTTTTTTTTTTGATTTATTGTATCCTTCATTTCAAGGATTTCTGACTTTTTTTTTCAGAGTGTCTCTATCTTTCTTGAAGTAATTTTTTGCTACCGGTATTTGCTCTCTTATCTCTTTGTTGAAATGATCAATTTTTGCCTGTATTTGCTCATTTAGGTCATTCTTTAATTCACAGATCATTTTAATTATGAACCTTCTGAACTCCTTCTCAGATATTTCATCAACTTTGCTGTCCATAGGTTCTGATATTTAGTGTCTTGGTTTGTTTGGGGAACTTTCCTCCCTTGTTTTTTCATGTTGTCTGTGTGTCTTCCTTTCTTGCAGTGTGGATCTGAGATATTACAGTTTGTTTCCTATATTCTTGTAGTACCCGTGTAGATTGTCTTTACCTCACCTTGATGTTGGGCTTCCATACCCTGATGGTGTCCCTCAATGTATGCTACTGCATCTAAAGGTGGTGGCAGCAATAGCCAAGGTAACTCGAGATAATAGTTAAGGTGCCCCAAGATGGATGCAATGTCTTATAGAGATGGGGCTGAAAGAGTTGGCCTCACACTCCCTTTGTGATGCCTGCTCTGATATGCAGCTGCTTCTAGGCCCTGTCGTCAAAAAGTTACGGGCTACTGCATGGGGAAGACTATGGCAATGACTGCAGTGTCCCAAGATGGAAGTGGGTTAGGCTTTGGCTCCCAGGTTGGATGAGGGGCGAACTCGGACCTACCCTGGACCTGGGTCACGTGCAAGTTGATGTGGATGGATCTGGGCCAGGTCTGAACTCCCAAGTCAATCTGCTGGTTGGAAGAGATGGTCCTGTGTTGGAGGCTGAGCTCTGGTGGGTGCCTGCTGGTGGAGGGGTGGACCCAGGCCTACTGTGAGCCTGGATCCCACTCGGTCTGGGCTGGGTCTAGTGCTATTAATCTAGATAGGGTTATTTTCCTGTTGTCTGAAGAAATTATTGTATAAAGATGTGTCTCCTTATATTAAAAATTAAACGAAACAAACATTTGGACAGAAGTTTTGAAATGGTGTGATAGAATAGAAAGTTTTAGACGGTGAAGTTTAGTTCTGTCTTTCTCCCTATTGAATTTCCCCCTTTTAAAAAGTTTATTGATTCTTTTTAGTTATTCATGATAACAGAATCCATTTTGATATAATTATACAAGCATGAAATATATTGTATTCTAGTTAGTACCCTATTCTTGTACATGATGGTGGGATTCACTGTGTTGTTTTCGTATATGTACATAGGAAAATTATGTCAGGTTCATTCCACTGTCTTTTCTTATCCATCCTCCCTTTCCTCCATTCCTCATTGTCTAATCTACTGAACTTCTATTCTGCCCCTCACTCCCCCCAATCCTCTTATTGTGGGTTAGCTTCCACAAATCAGAGAAAACATTCAACCTTTGGCTTTTTGGGACAGGCTTATTTCACTTGGCGTGATAGTCTTCAGATCCATCTATTTGCTGGCAAATGTCATATTTTTCTGCATCGTGGAGAGAGAGACATGCTCTGCTCTGATTACTCTTTGAAAAGAACAGCAAGTTTTAGGCTGTGCCTAAACCTGAGCTACTCCATATTGTAAAGTAGTAGTTTGCCATGAACTACTCTATTTTGAGTCCAAGTGCCAAGGTAGAATGACAACACATCTTGTTTATACAAGTAAACAACCTCTGTCTGCCTGGCACCGCCACAAGGCACACATTGATAAAGAACTTACATGTGCCATTTTATCAAACTTAATCAAGGAGTATCTAGACAAGTGGACATACCAAATCATATGAGGAACACCAGACTTGGGAGCTTAACAACCTCATTTGATGTGAACACCTCACTTGAGTCCTATAAAAAGAGGAGCCCCCTGAGACAGAACACAGTGACACCTTGACCCCATGACCTGGTCACTTACTATGGGCCTTGCCCAGGAAAATCACCACAGTGACAAACCTCTGATCTCCTCTCCCCACCGGCTTCAGCAAAGTGTGGTTTCTCCTGTCTGATGATCACACACTGCCGACTCCAAGCTGACACCTTGAGCTGATACTCTGAAACTGAAACTGCCATCTATCTGGACCCTCTGCTTTGACAACGCTGCAGAACTGGTTCATTAAAATCTTTATCTGGCCACTTTCAGTGACTCTTTGGCTCTGTATTCATGTCTCTCTCTCTGCCTGTACTCTTGGTTCAGCATCTGTGGCCCTGAGTCCATTAAACCCTTTATTAGTCTTTCTCTGACTTATTTATATATTACTGTGTGAAGTATGTGTGACTTGAGTGTTATAGATAATAGAAATTAAGATTGGAATGAAATGACCTGGGTTTGCCCAGCTTATGACTACCAGGTGACCCACAAGTATTCAGTGAATTCCCGTTGATAAAAGTGGTGTAGCTTGTGAATTTATTGTTATCCAATAAATTCTGAAATTGTGGAATGACACCAACATGTTTTCCCCATGTTAATGACATAGGACAATCTTGACTTATGTCCACCAGGCCAGTCCTTTAACTTTCCTGGCTTGCTTTTCCACCAGTAAAAAAGGAAGGCAAGATTGCATGAGGAGGATACTTTCACGTGCTTGGGAATCACCTGAGGACCTTGTTAAAGTGTAGGTCTTGGGTGGGTCTCAGGTTCTGCATTGTTAATAAACTTCTGGGTAATGCCCGATGAATATTTTGAGTAGTATGGTACCAGATCAAAGTGTCCCAAACTTGACTGAGCATGAGACTTGTCTCTATGGCTGTATTTTTGTATTCTATCCTGAGGGAGTCAATTCAGTGCATCTGCATTAGAATTTAGCAATCTCTATTTTTGACACTCATGACAAGATTCTATTGCAGCTGCCAGCGTTTAGGAATTATTGCACTAGATTAGTGCTTCTCTACCCTGGCTGCACATTAGAACCACCTGAGAAGATTTAAAAATAAATATTAATGCTTGGGTTCCAATCCAGACTAATTAAAACAGGTATGGTGTCTTGGGTGGGTGATTCCTGTGTCCTCCTCCAATCTCTCCCACCCTCCTCTCAAGCAAATATGCAGCCAAGGTTGATCAACACTGATAATTGTTCATGGGGGGGCCATTTTTAAAAGATTCATTTTGTTTTTAATTGAAAAGTCATGATTGTATATACTTTTGGAGTCCAATGTGATGTTCTTATACTTGTATACATTGTGGAATGACCACATTAGACTAATTAGCATATCTGTCCCCTAAAGTGTTTGTCATTTCTTTGTGGTAAGAATATTTAAAATTCTTGCTTTTAATAATTTTGGAATATGTAATATATTATTAATAACGGTAGTCACCTTGCTCTGAAATAATCTGATAATAACTTTGTACCCACTGACCAGTGTCTCCCCTTTCCTTATCCATCTCTCTTTCCCAGTCTCTGGTAACTACCATCCTCTCTCTGCTTCTAAAAGGTGTGTATGTGTGTGTATCTCCTAAAACATTGTATATTAAATTTGATTTTTGGGGGGCTGGAGTCGTGGCTTAGTGGTAGAGTGCTCGCCTAGCATGTGTGAGGCCCTGGATTTGATCCTCAGCACTACGTATAAATAAAGGTATTGTGTGCAACTACAACTAATAAATAAATAAATATTTAAAAATTTTTTGATTTTTTTAACTTTTCAGATGGCCTTAAGGGACCATTTTGAACCAGTGGCCTATGAGTTGGTTTTTAACCTTCCAACTCTTGAGGAAAAAGTACTTGTTTTATTTCAGGTCCACCTCTTAGAGGACACTGGGTGGTCTTGAAAGAATATAATGTTTCTCAAGCCCAAACCTCTTATAGGAATTCATTCAAGAATCTGCTGATGTGTGGAATTGCAGCTTCTGAAATCCTCCCTGCTGGTAGGGATAACGCCCTGATCCTCAGGCACCCCATACAGGACTGCAGTGTATATTTGAACCATTTGGAGATTAAATGTTTGTAAATATCTTCAAGGACCAGAGCAGCCTGGGTATTAAGGAAGGTTGGGTTTTCCAGAATTCATGGCTCCATGTGTACTAAGAAAGTGAGAACAAACTAAAACTAGTTTTCATCATCTCAGGGTGAGGCCCCCTGAGAATTCTGGGTGCTTTCCTTAATGGATTCATGTTTTTGAAACTTCTGGGCTGTCTCCCTTTCTAGTATTGCAGCTCATTTGCTCTACAGAGAAGTTATTTCTCTGAAATCAGATTTCTTTTCTCCACTATGTTTTAAAACTAAAGGAAATTAGAATTTTCTGGGAAGCAATTTTAATTAATTTGTTATCTTGTTCTTAATGTTTATTAATAATATTAGATTTCTCATTTGTTGAAACAAGAAGTTTTATGGTTGCAGGGAATGGAACAATTATATGACTATTTCATATATACATGGAATGTTTCAGTTAACACATGGGCAAATTTACAAAAGGAGGTCACAGATCCTTTAGTTTTTGGCATTTTCCATCTAATTTGGTCTTATTTAAAAAAATATGTCTCTTGTATTTCTCATTTTAAAATATTTTATTGTAGTTTAGTTCTCACTGATAAATATAATTTTGTAGGTTTGTAGGTTCAATATTTAGATGTTTTTTCCCTTATATATGCATTCACACTCACGCCTTGCCCACATTGCAAACTTTCTCCGCATATATGACACAGTTAGAAAAGAATTTTGCATACAATAATATTTTATAAAGCCTTTCTGCTCCAATAGTTAGTTTGTGAAAACTTTGCTGACGTTATCAATTATTTAACCTTCATAATTATCCAGAGTGGTAGTTATCATTATCACTAGTTGGTGTATGAGAAAACCAGTGACCTAATTAAAACTCCCCAGGTTTTTCACTTATTCTCTTGGTAGCATTGAGAGAGGATCCAAGAGTGGAGAGACTATTTGGGACAGGGATTTTTGTGGTATTCTGATTATTATGAACATTTATCAGTTGATGAGTTCTTATATTAGCATTATGGCTAATTTACTGTACTATGGTTTTATAAAACATTCAGAAATGATAGAAACAGTTCTTTTATTTGTCCTCCATAGACCTGGAGTGCATATTATTAAAGAGCAATCATTAAAGCTTTATGGTAGGGGCTGGGAGGACTGGTCCAAAGATGTCACTCTTTGATGGTCTAAGTTACTGAACTCAATCATAAAGTATAAATATGAATGGAAAGCAAGTTTCTATTCTTTTGAACTTTAAGTTGGTTTTAAAAAATGCTGAGTTTCTAGGTATGATTGAATATGCAAACAGATATTATAGAACATACCTGGCAGATATCTAAATTGTTCTTATTCTGTGTTATTGGTTAAGATCCAATAGATTTTTTAAAAATGGTTTTGAAGTAATGGAAAATCTCCACTAGTTTGATAAAACTTTCATTTTTTTCCCCCTACACAAGTCTTCCTTGAAGCCAATAAGGAGAATTAATCTTGCATGGGGGAAGTTGCTTTAGGTCTTCCCCTTCATGCCTAATCTTCCTATTTTTCTATCTAAAGCAGAAAAAGAGACACAGTTTTCCCTAGAAAGAGTTTGAATTTGCAGATCTTTCAGGCAAGAATTAGAATTTAGAGAACATGTGTTCTAGTTGCTGCTTCTCCCTTTGGTAGTCTGGGCTTTGTGAGTTTCTGGCTTATTGTTTGTGAGCCATCAGTAGAAGGGAGAGGGAGTTGTTTCCTGGGTTGCAGGTAGCAGGGACAGCATCAGGCCCAAGTCCTAGCACAGTGTGTTCCCCAAACATACTTACTCATGATGCCCACTACTCAGTCAAAATACTTTCCCTCCACCTTTCGCCTGCCAACCATGGTACTTTTCACTTGCGATCCTCTATACCTAAACACCATTTCTTCCCCTTCCCAACCTGTTGACATTTACTTTTATATAGATGTGAACTGGCATGACTTCAGGGCATCTTTCCTGACTAGGTCACATCCCTTGTTACATAATTGTCTTTTTGGACATGATTTACTCATGGTTGCTTTTGTTATTAATTCTGTTATCGGGCAGAGTTATTTTTATTGACATATAAGCGAAATAATGTTATCGACAACAAATGGGTAGTGATAGTTGGGTGCTGCTGAGCTGGACCCTGCTTTTCCATTGCAGAGCTATTAAGAGTGGTATGATGGGGAAGGAAGGGTAGGATTTTTAATTATAGAGTTGACTAGAAACATTGAGAGCTCCTGATTTAAACCTAGCACTTGTCTTTAAAAACAAGTTTGTTTATGAGAGAGGGAGGCCTGCAAAGCTTTGGAGGTTTGCTTCAGACATGTTTTTAAAACCATGAGATGCAACCCTTCATTGAGGTGTGAAATTGATGTAATGGGTTTTGACTTACACACCTCAAACTGAAACAGAACAGAAAATGGTAGAGTACATCTCATGCAGTAAGTGTTGTCCTCAGAAATTTTTCAGTTGTATGTTCATGTGTGTTCATGCCTGTACACACTTTGTGTATGTCTACACCTTATTATTTATTTCTTACAATTGAGCTTCAGTTAAAAAAATGTCTGAAAAACACTGGGTTGCTAAAGAGTACCAGAAGAGGTAAATCATGTCCAAAAAAATAATTATGTAACAATAGATGTAACCTAGTCAGGAAAGATGCCCTGAAGACATGCCAGTTCACATCTAAATAAAAGTAGATGTCAGTGGGTTGAGAAGGGGAAGAAATGGTGTGTAAGTATGGAGGATCGCAAGTGAAAAGTACCATGTTTGGTAGGCTAAAGGTGGGGGGAAAGTGTTTTGACTGAGTAATGAGCATCACGAGTAAGCATGTTTTGGGAACACAGTGAAGAAACGGACTTAACTGCAGTGGCATGTGGACTTTAATAGTAATGAGATATATGTTTGCATTAGTAGAAAGGTGAGGCTAGATTTCAGAGGGCTCTATAAGTCTGGAAGGGGATTATAGATTTGATAATGTAAGTTGTTTGGATTCTTGAGGAGGCTAGGATGGAGGAGGCTTTCAGGGGGTCAGTTTTTGCATAAGAGTGAAAATCAGGAGGAGTTAAAGCAGGGAGACTGGGTGGCTGTGTGCTGGGCCGTATAGTTGTCTGATCATGAAGTGGAGAGCTTATGGATTAGACAGGATAAACTGGCCTGGGATAAGAGGGGAAAGGACATTTTTGATGATCATATTTATAATTGATACTACATATAAAGGAAAATATATATTTATAGAGGAGTTTATGCTTTCTGAAGGATTTTTTGCAGCAATTGGCTCATTTTGATCTTCACTGTAACTGCTGTAGGTACCCTGGAGAGATAATATTCATTCTCACAGCTAAGCCTCAGCTCAGATATCACTGTTTTCCTAAAACTCCTGATTCTCTGGTCAAAAGGGATTACCCATACTCCTCCTTGGGTTTTCTTTTAAATTTATATGCAGTAAACTGCACAGATTACAAGTATATAGTTCAATGACAAATATGTTAACCTGAGCAAGTTATACCATCATAGAGAACAATAAAATCTCCCAGAATGTTCTTTTTTTGCCTCTTTCCTATGAGTCCCCTGTTTATTTCCTTCAGAAATTGTTGTTCTGGAGACAGGGATGCCCTCTCTCACCACTTCTGTTCAACATAGTTCTCGAAACACTGGCCAGAGCAATTAGACAGACGAAAGAAATTAAAGGCATCAAAATAGGAAAAGAAGAACTTAAATTATCGCTATTTGCAGATGACATGATTTTATACCTAGCAGACCCAAAAGGGTCTACAAAGAAACTATTAGAGCTAATAAATGAATTCAGCAAAGTGGCAGGATATAAAATCAACACGCATAAATCAAAGGCATTCCTGTATATCAGCGACAAATCCTCTGAAATGGAAATGAGGACAACCACTCCATTCACAATATCTTCAAAAAAAATAAAATACTTGGGAATCAACCTAACAAAAGAGGTGAAAGACTTATACAATGAAAACTACAGAACCCTAAAGAGAGAAATAGAAGAAGATCTTAGAAGATGGAAAAATATACCCTGTTCATGGATAGGCAGAACTAACATCATCAAAATGGCTATATTACCAAAAGTTCTCTATAGGTTTAATGCAATGCCAATCAAAATCCCAACGGCATTTCTTGTAGAAATAGAGAAAGCAATCATGAAATTCATATGGAAAAATAAACGACCC
The DNA here is from genome assembly GCF_047511675.1 of Marmota flaviventris. NCBI lineage: Eukaryota > Metazoa > Chordata > Mammalia > Rodentia > Sciuridae > Marmota > Marmota flaviventris. The sequence goes on from NC_092499.1 coordinate 69,919,301, forward strand.
AGAATAGCAAAAACAACTCTAAGCAGGAAGTGTGAATCAGGTGGTATAGCGATACCAGACTTCAAACTATACTACAGAGCAATAGTAACAAAAACAGCATGGTACTGGTACCAAAACAGGCGGGTGGACCAATGGTACAGAATAGAGGACACAGAAACCAACCCACAAAACTACAACTATCTTATATTTGATAAAGGGGCTAAAAGCATGCAATGGAGGAAGGATAGCATCTTCAACAAATGGTGCTGGGAAAACTGGAAATCCATATGCAACAAAATGAAACTGAATCCCTTTCTCTCGCCATGCACAAAAGTTAACTCAAAATGGATCAAGGAGCTTGATATCAAATCAGAGACACGCCGTCTGATAGAAGAAAAAGTTGGCTACGATCTACATACTGTGGGGTCGGGCTCCAAATTCCTCAATAGGACACCCATAGCACAAAAGTTAATAACTAGAATCAACAAATGGGACTTACTCAAACTAAAAAGTTTTTTCTCAGCAAAAGAAACAATAAGAGAGGTAAATAGAGAGCCTACATCCTGGGAACAAATCTTTACTCCTCACACTTCAGATAGAGCCCTAATATCCAGAGTATACAAAGAGCTCAAAAAATTAGACAATAAGAGAACAAACAACCCAATCAACAAATGGGCCAAGGACCTGAACAGACACTTCTCAGAGGAGGACATACAATCAATCAACAAGTACATGAAAAAATGCTCACCATCTCTAGCAGTCAGAGAAATGCAAATCAAAACCACCCTAAGATACCATCTCACTCCAGTTAGATTGGCAGCCATTATGAAGTCAAACAACAACAAGTGCTGGCGAGGATGTGGGGCAAAGGGTACACTTGTACATTGCTGGTGGGACTGCAAATTGGTGCAGCCAATTTGGAAAGCAGTATGGAGATTTCTTGGAAAGCTGGGAATGGAGCCACCATTTGACCCAGCTATTCCCCTTCTCGGTCTATTCCCTAAAGACCTAAAAAGAGCATGCTACAGGGACACTGCTACATCGATGTTCATAGCAGCACAATTCACAATAGCAAGACTGGAACCAACCTAGATGCCCTTCAATAGATGAATGGATAAAAAAAATGTGGCATTTATACACAATGGAGTATTACTCTGCATTAAAAAATGACAAAATCATAGAATTTACAGGGAAATGGATGGCATTAGAGCAGATTATGCTAAGTGAAGCTAGCCAATCCCTAAAAAACAAATGCCAAATGTCTTCTTTGATATAAGGAGAGTAACTAAGAACAGAGTAGGGTCGAAGAGCATGAGAAGAAGATTAATATTAAACAGGGATGAGAGGTAGGAGGGAAAGGGAGAGAGAAGGGAAATTGCATGGAAATGGAAGGAGACCCTCAGAGTTATACAAAAGTACATACAAGAGGAAGTGAGGGGAAAGGGAAAAATAATACAAGGGGGACAAATGAATGTCAGTATAGGGGGCAGAGAGAGAAGAGGGGAGGGGAGGGGAGGGGGGATAGTAGAGGATAGGAAAGGCAGCAGAACACAACAGACACTAGTATGGCAATATGTAAATCAATGGATGTGTAACTGATGTAATTCTGCAATCTGTATATGGGGTAAAAATGGGAGCTCATAACCCACTTGAATCAAAGTGTGAAATATGATATATCAAGAACTATGTAATGTTTTGAACAGCCAACAATAAAAAATAAAAAAAATAAAATAAAAAAAATAAAAAAAAAAAGAAATTGTTGTTCTGGGTAATTAGCATATCCATCACCTTAAGCATTTATCATAAAAAAAGAAAGAGATCCTTGTTCTGATCCCTTTTACTATATTAGCTTTCTCTGTATTTAAGTTTTATGTGGGTGAAATTATACAGTATAGCTACTTAAGTATTTGGCTTCTTTTAGTGATCATAATGTGTTTGAGATTCCTGCATGTTGTTAACTGTATCAGAAGTTTGTTCCACTTTAGAGCTAAGTGTTATTTCTTGTATGAATATGGCACAATTTGGAATCTGTTCTCTTGTTGATGAACATTTGCATTGTTTCCAATGTGTTGGCTCCTATGAATGAATCTGATGTGAACATTTTTCTGCAAGTCTTTTTGTTAACATATGCGTTTATTTCACTTGAATAAATATCTAGGGGTGAAGTTTCTGGGTCATAGATGAATATTTAACTGTACAAGAGACTGTTTTCCAAAGCAATCATACCATTGTAGATTTTCATGAGCATTTTATAAAGACATCCAATTGCTTCAGATTCTCATGCTTGTTTTGTGGTGTTAGCCTTTGTAAGTACTCTGGTGGTTGAGCAGTGGTATAGCACAGTGATTTTAGTTGTTACCCACCTCATGCCTGATGACTGTGAAGTCGTATTTTGTGCTTACTACTACTGCATATCTTATTTAGTGAAATATTTGTTCAAATCATTTGCTTGTTTTGCTGATTAGGTTGTTTGATCTTTGGTAGGAATTTTTAAAAATATATTCTGGATTGGAGTTCTTATTGGATGTGTGTATTTTGAATATTTTCTCCCAGGCTGTAGTTTTCTATTTTATTTTCTTTACAGTATCCTTGAATGCTTAGTTGATTTTAATTTTATTGAAGCCTAATTTGACACCTTTTTTATGGTGATTGCTAAATGAATCTTATATAAGAAATTTTTGTCTCCCTCCATATTGCAAGATTTTCTCCTATGTTTTCTTCTAGAAGTTTCCTAGTTTGTACTTTTGTAGTTAGGACTATGGCCTTTGACTCCTTAGCCTTAAAAGACATTTCTGCTGGGGCAGTATCACCTAATAAACTGTTCAAACTGGGAAGTCCTCTTGGGATGGACACAGTTAAATGAGTGTCTCACCTGATATATCTCTATTTTTTCAGTGTTTAATTTTTTTTCCCAGTTTCTGCCCACTTTTGTTTTTTTTCCTAGTGTTCTCAAAAGGTTTTTTCTCATATGTTGTTCTGTGCTTCTTGAATTAGTATCTATTCTCCTAAGTTGGATTCGGTTGTTATACACTTATTTTTCTTAACATGTAAATTTGTTGAGAGCCAAGGGTATGTTTTATTAATCTTTATTCTATTCCATTGTCTAATCCAGAGCAATCCATTTTAAGTAGTAACTACTACTTAGCAAATGTTGAATTGCATTATTATTTTTATGAAGACTGACTTTGAGACAGGACTTCAAGTCTGCTACTCATAAGCCCATTTTTATTTTGAGTATACTACCCTGAATATGAGCCCAAGGGGGATTTTTTTTTTTTTGAGATAAGTTTGGAGTACTGTATTCATTTTAGAATTTTTACTCTTTAAAGATTTTTATTTTAAAATATTTTTCATTTTTATGTTAATATTTTAATATTAATTTTAATTTATTGTCATGTTATCTATAAGACTGCTTAAAGTGGCTGCCTGAAATGATTGGATTTTCAGTCAAGATTGATACACAAAGATATTTGTTTTTTGTGTTAATTTTATACCTGAAGCAAACCTACTTTTCTATATTAATAAAGTAGAGATATTTCTTATATGTAATACTTGCAGTTTCTAAATTCTGTGCAATATGTGGTAGACAGTAGTATCTTTGAATAATTTTATTTTAAAAGAAGACCCTTTATTTTTTAATTTTTAAAATTTGTTTTTTTAGCTATCCATGACAATAGAATGTACTTTGACATATTATACATACATGGAGTATAACTTTCCATTCTTGTGGTTGTACGAGATGTGAAATTACCCTGGTTGTGTATTCATATATGATTACAGAAAAGTAATGTCTGATTCATTCTACTGAAAAGAATACCCCTTAGAACTATTTAAAATTATACTTCTCAAGATCAATCTAATATACAAAGAATTTGTCCCGTAATTTCAAAATTGTATTAAAAGAATTTTTGGAGGGGGGGGGGGTCACACAATTTGCCTCTGTTGTCAAGTATTTTTGGAAAAGTGCCCATAGGGTCTTAATAAATTAACCCATTTTTAAGTGTAATTATTATGGTCAATAATAGTATAGTAGTAATCACACATTGTTTTCATAACATAGGGTGTACTTGAATGCAAAGAGTTATTATAGTTTCTTTAAATGGCATTTTTAGTTTGTGTATAAATCTTGTACGTATTGCAGATCTCATTGATCATCATGCTATATTGATTTCATAGGTTAGGTTACTTGTACCATAATCAGCCATATTTTTGAATTTGCCTCTTTGATTACTTGAAAGAAGTAAATTGTTAAATAAGGCTAAGTAACTTCCTTTGTTTCTTTCTTCCTTAGAATCAAGTTTCTTACTGGGAAATGCCCAGATTGTGGATTGGCCTGTAGTTTACAGTAATGACGGTTTTTGTAAACTCTCTGGGTATCATCGAGCTGACGTCATGCAGAAAAGCAGCACTTGCAGGTATGTCATGGAAAAAGTTAGGAATCTTTTCTAAAATTGAACACTCTTCTGAAAGTAACTAAAAGCTTTCTCCTTACTTGGACTCACATATACAATCTATAGGGTAAAATTTATATTAGTAAGCTAAGAATACTGGATTGTCAATGGAAATATGTAGTTTAAAGAGCCATTGTTAACTTTTGCAAAGAGAGAGATTTTTGCATATCTGTGAATTAATTAATTCATTCAACAAATACTTTTTGATCAGATGCTGAGGGTTCAGAGGAGCATCCCATGTCAGAGAACCACTGAAGGATTCAGCACCTGTGGAGGGATTAACAGTGTTTTAAAGAAAATCAAGATCAGCGGAGTTGAGGGAAAGGAAGAGGGAAGGGACGAGGGCAGGGCAAGGGGAAGTGCTGGGGACTGAATTAGAGCAAATGACATTCTTTGCTTTTATAATCATGTCATAATGAATCCTAATGTTATATGTAACTAAAAACAACCAATAAAGTAAAAAGAAAAAAAATAAACAAGCCCCATTCAAGGAGAACACGGTCCATGAGTATTTAAAGGACATGAAAATGAAGTGCTTATATCTTGTGTCAATCACATGTGCTTTGTAATGTTGGCATGTTGTACTGTTGCTATTTTGTCTTATGTAAAACAGAATTCTGACATTTATATTACTTTTGGCAATTTAAAAAATATACATACGCCATTTCTGCAAGTTTAAAGAGAGTATTATGATAAAAGGAGACCAGGAAAAAGAAAACTGTATATAAGAAGCAATTTAGAATCTAAAACTTTTCCACAACAATTCAGTAAGGCCAGATGGGGTGTTTTTTTTCCCTTGATTTAATTTTTCTTTTAAGCTCTCAATTAAGCTCTGAAATCAAACTATTTTAGAACTGTGAAGGATCTAAAAAAATTTTTTTTAGTTTGATCCTGTTTTTCAGATGAGAAAACTGAGGTTGAGCTATGTTAAGCAAAACAGTGATTTATCTTTTATCTTCACATTTATACTGAGAAACTATATACATATATCTACATTTACACTATATGTTCATTCTGAATCTAAAATGAAGCCAGGGATTTCATATTATACTGGTGAATCTAAGCCTGACTAAACCTTAAAGAGTTTTTGCAAAACATAGATTCCCCTACCTCTTAAATCTATTGAATCAGAATCACCAAAAGCAGGTGGATAGGGTCAATAGTTAGTTTATCTTGATGTTTATCTAGGTTTGAGAAGTAGTCTGATCAAGCCTCCTCTTCCTTCCTGTATCTTCGCCTAGCTGTCCTCCCTGCTATAGTCATTCCTACATGCAGTCTTTACTTGCAGGTATGCAGTTGGTAAACAGGAGTGATGAAAAGTGTGGCCTTTGGTTGAGAAACTCCTTTGGTAGCACTGATTTCTTTGGGACTTTTTATCCATAGGGCAGGCATTGCCTTTTGTCATTAGGGGTGTGTCGTATGTTCTGGGAGATTGCAGGTCTGCATCATGCACCACCCTTTCCTGTATCCCCTGCAGTTTTTAAGTTAAGGAAAGGTTAAATTTGGTGGTTGACCTTACCCTGTGCAATAGGCATGATAGAAAGTCCCAGGGAACATTGATGTTCCCACACCTGCTGACATCTCATTTTCATACCAAGTCTGTCTCAGATGCCATCTTGTACCTGAAGGTATTTATGATTCCCCCAACAACTGGTGTCTCTCTTTTCTTTGATTCCTCCTAGTTCTTTGTGTGTATTTCTATTGACATCACTCTTTAGTCCTTAACTTATCCCTTGGGTTTGAATTTTTATTGGTTTTGTTGTAATTTTTGGGCAAGGATTGCTGTTCATTTCTGGACATACCATGAAATCCTGCTCCCATTCCTTCTGTATCCCATGTATTTGCCCAATTCCCAAAGGGGTTCACTTTTGTAAGTGTAATTTTTCCTACAAAAGGATTCCTTAAAAAAGGCTGGCATGTTATATTAACATATTTTCACCTCTAAAAGAGCTATTTAACCCTTCCTTTCGCCACTACCAGATTAAGTGCCTTGAAATCAGGAACTGGTCTTATTCACTTTGTATGCACTATAGAACACAGGACGGTGTATTGTGTCATTTTTGTTGAATTAGATTGGCTTGTTTTGCAATAAACCCCAGCTCAGCTCTTCCGTGCTTCTGTAAAGCATGCTTCCATTTCCTGCATTTCATCCAGGACATCCGAGCTGAGTGAGGGAGAGAGTGTTGGACTATGCTGGATTTTTTTCACTGTGAAAAAGAGTGTGCAAGCCTTCCCCGAAGTCTTCACCTATCAGAGTTGTATTTTCAAAATGATCATATTCCGAACATGAACTGTTTTTACTTGCTTGCACAAAATGCCAAGTGTGTTTTGCTAATCTGAAAATTGCAGCCAGTTTAAGGTCCACACAGAGCGATGAAGTCTAGCATCTGACAAATGAGCAAATGATATCTGAGCCCTGGCAGGTTTTCTTGGAAGCATGATTTATTTTAATGCGTTCCCATTTTAAACTTCCTCATCCCCCTTTTAAAATTAAACTACACCCATTTTATGTTTACTGCAGCATTATTTAGAAGAGTGAAGACCTAGAAATAATCAAAATGTCTAGTTGTGGGAGATTTGTTAAAACACATTATGGCAAAGTCCTACTTTCTAAACCATGTGTTGGAAGGATAATAATGCTAGAAAAAGCTAAAAACATATTATAAAAAAAAAGAGAGAGAAACTTCAAAACCAAAAAAACCCCAGAAAACCACCTCCAAAATGTTTATAAAACTGTGTCTGTGTCACAGTTCTGAGGTTTTGTTTAACATACAGCTTTCCCCCCCATTTCTTAAATGAATCTATAAAGCCCTTGAACATGAGACTTAAAAAAACAGAAAGGAAAGAAGAAAATTATATCCATATTTAGAGACACAGGGTTAATAATGACAAATTATAGTCTTTTGGAATCACTGAATTTCTACTGAATATGGAGATAAATCATTTGACAGAGAAAATAGCCTTGTGAATAATTTAGAGACCTTCACTGATTTTAATAATGACAAATTTTAGATGAACTCAAGATTATAAGAAGCTCCCAATCAGGAAAACTTGGAATAGAACCACCATTTGACCCAGCTATCCCTCTCCTCGGTCTACACCCAGAGGACTTAAAAACAGCATACTACAGGGACACAGCCACATCAGTATTTATAGCAGCACAATTCACAATAGCCGAACAGTGGAACCAACCTAGATGCCCTTCAATAGATGAATGGATAAAAAAATGTGACATATATACACAATGGAATATTACTCAGGAATAAAAGAGAATAAAATCATGGCATATGCAGGTAAATGGATGGATTTGGAGAAGATAATGCTAAGTGAAGTTAGCCAATCCCCAAAAAACAAATACCGAAGGTTTTCTCTGATATAAGGAGGCTGATTCACAGTGAGGTAGGGAGGGGGGAGCATGGGAGGAATAGAGGAACTCTAGATAGGGCAGAGAGGTGGGAGGGGGCATGGGGTTAGCAATGATGGTGGAATGTGATGGATATCATTATCCAAAGTACATGTATGAAGACATGAATTGGTGTGAATATACTTTATATACAAACAGAGATATGAAAAATTGTGTTAAAAAATCTCAAACCTGTAAGATTATCAAGCTTTTTTCTAAACAGAATTAATTATAGAGATGACTGAAATGATTAAAAAAAAAAAAGAAGAAGCTACCAATCAGTGAGCTCCAGTTCATGTGGAAAAATGTGGCTGGTGACACTGTATATCTGAAAAAAAATTAAAAAAGAATCATTTTTTAATAATATTCAAATGTGAATTGTTTTATGGGGAAATTTTTTAAAAACACCAGTTTGTGTTTTTACAATGTCAAGAGGCTAAGATTTATTTCTTTTGTTTTCTTATCTTTTTCTTCTTTGTTTTTTCCAATTTCTCCTCTATCAGACAGAATCAAATTGAACATTCTTCTCAATTTGTTAGAATATTATCAATATGCTGTCTTCATTTCTTTTTCAAAAATTCCCCTTCCGTAGCTGCTCATTTTAGTGTGTTTACTGGATGTCTTCCTAGTCCATCTTCCATTTACTTATTAAATATGTGTGTTCTTGAAATGCTGCTGTTTTCCACGTGCTCATCTACATGACCCCCATCATCTCTGCTATGCAGAAATATTTATGTTTTCTTTTTCCATTTAACGTTATGTTTTTTGAGATTTCTTTATGTTCCTGTATCACAGCCTGTTTTATTATATATGAGTGTTGCCTGGAGCTCTGGTATCTTTATGGCCTTTCTTTGATTTATCCATCCTACTGGTCATGCAATCCAACTTCTGACTCTTTGCTACCCATGACAACATGGAGATAAACATCCTATATACATTTTTTTGTGGCTTATGTGAGATTTTTTTTTCTTTTGTCTGCATGCCCAGAAATGGGATTGATGGATAGTAGACCAGAGGCAGAATTTTAAAGTCAGGTGCTGGGCTATTGCTCTCACCAGTATGAGTGAGCATGCTGATTTTCCCACATCCTCACTATGCTATTATAGTATCTAAATTTCAATTAAAAAATCTGATGTATGCTAGCTACTGTCTCATTTTTGTTTTAGTTAAAATTTAAAAAATTCTATGACTCATCAGAATGCCTAGGATTTTCAAATCTATTCCATTTTGTCATCTAAGAATTGCATTTCCGAGCCTTGAACTGTTTTGCTGTTTATTGGAGAACACAAGAAGTATTGCAAGTTTAAAGGAGAGTATAGGTTTTGAGGGAATGGCATTTCAAAGTATAAGATCCTATCTGATGACCCTTAAGAAACTCTGACATGCAAGACGTATTGTGATAGGTTAGGTTAGGTAAGATCCACGTTAGCCTTTAACCTGTCAGTACCTTGACACTTAAAAAACCCTTGCTGCCTTGTTTTTTGTTTTTGGATAGAAGGGTGAGAAGAGCAATCTTGTGTGTAGGAAGGGAGGATTAAGGAGTAGTTAGATGCTTTTAAATATAATTACTTTTTTCTGGAAGGCTATTAACAATCTCTTACTTAAGCTATCAAATTAGACAACCAAACAGAGATACTAAGGTACACTTTCTGGGATGGATTTCACAAGCAGTTTTATTAATACAGGATTAACTCAGCAGCCAACAGGAGCACATTATGCATGATGGATGAAAGTCAGTGTGCTTCCCTTTGGCTGAGGGCTCTGCTCCTCATGGGGGCACTGAGGACAAGTGCAGGAGGCGGAGGTGCTTCAGTGATGTCAGATTCCTAAGGCTAGAGGCAACCAGTCCTACCCATGGCTTTCCTTAAGTACATGTTATTGATCTACCATTTATGACTCTATCTAAATCCTTTTAAGACCATATGAATTAATGGGTTGTGAAGCCTTTTGGTAAAGCCTTTGAATTATTCTAAAATTATAGTTTTGAGATTTTGAAGGCTGTGTTCTTATTTGTTTTTAATTCTTTTTCCTTAACTCCTTTTCTCAGGCTTCCTGATTTTTATTTTATTTGTTTATTTTTATGTGGTGCTAAGAATCAAACCCAGTGCCTCACACATGCTAGGCAAGTGCTCTTCCACTGAGCTACAGCACCAGCCCACTTCCTGATTTTTGATCTTTTTGACCTGAGGTCTCAGTCCACCTCCCTTTAGCCTTTGTAATGATCCTACTGTTAAAGCCTGTTCTGAGCCACAGACCACAGTTCCCAAGTGCATTAAATGGACTGTGTTGGTTTTTGGAGGAAACTTTTGGTAGTCTGTGAATTGCAGCTGGCATATAATAGCACCTTTAAGAATGGTGACTGAATATTTGTGATGTTTTGGTCTAGGAACATTATCACTCAATAACAAAGAAAGATAGTTTGGTAGAGCTCTTGATTAGATTGTATTTCTTTTGAGTTGTAAAAGTTCTTTTCTTCCTTGGTGGTCCATCAACCATTATAGACATCCTTCCTTTGAGATATAATGAAGCTTGTTTGTACTAAGGACTTAGTTTAGAACCTTCTTGTCTCTTCTTAAACATACAGTTCTTAACAAAGTTTTTCTACAATACAATAGATGGGAGCAGAAAGAATATTATTCTTTGAAAAAAATTCCTGTTGTAAGTCAAAGCTGCCTATTCCCCAATTTTTTGGGACACAAACCAAACATTGCCACCAGTCATTGATATGGCATGATTATAAAGCAGTAAGTTGAGGCAGGAGGTCTGTTTGAAAAAAAAAAATCTTGTAGGCTCACAAAGGGAGATGCCTGGGGTTCTGGGCATCTCCCTTTGAGATATAATGAGTCTGTGAACAAACAGGATCCAATCTGAATCCCAGAATGTGAGAAAGGAAAGGAATAGGGGTGGGACTAGTGGAGGAGGTCCTTCTAACCCCACTTATAAGACACATTCCAGCAATGTTCCAACCATTGAACACTAACTACATTGTACTTTGTAACTTCACATGTCATCCTTTTAATCTTCACCCTTTGAGTTGTGTTAACATTATCATCATTTTGCTGATGAGGAGACTGAGGGTCAGAGAGGTTATATGACTTGTTCATGAATTACAGTTTGTAATTTTCCAAGGGCAAGGGAATTATATCATAGCTACTCACTATTATAGCAGAGATGGATCACTTCTGTGAAACCAATTTTATTTTCCTTCCAATAAGATAACACTGAAGTTGTAGAAGGCATTTATAATTACTAAAGGGGAACTTGGCATTCAGTGTAAGATAGCAAGTGGAAGTTATATATTTTTTATATTCCCAATATATATTCATTGAGTATATTCAATAAGAGGCATGAAATTAATAACATTATTACACATAGGTTTTCAAGTCTGGTGATTACTGGTTTTAAAATCTGGCTCCCTTAAATTCCATTAACCATCCCAAGACTGTGTTGTGCTTGAGTCTGTTGTGCTTTGGGAAATTGTAATCAGACATTCAACATTTACATGTAACACAGCCAAGCAAATAAACATGTGCCGGGCCTAGAGAATGTGGAGTCATTGACTTTGTACGGTTTGGATAACTTTCGGTGGTGGAAATACTTTCCAGGGTTTGAATTAACCTCTGGAACTTTTGCTTTGAGAAGATGGATAGTACATTTCAGACTTTCTTTATAGTCCATTTAAAAATACCTTTTATTCTTGAACTGCCGTGTTCCGCCACTTCAGGTATATTCTGTCACTAAAAAGACATAGTATCATAAACTCAGAATGAAAAGTCTGAACGGAACAAGGTAAGAAATATAGAAAGGGCTTTAAAAGAGGTTTTCAGATTTTAAATAATTGGGTTTTTTTTCCTTAAGCATTTTTACTTTGCAAGGACAGGCTATTTTAGTCTCAGAAAGGATGACTAAGGAAGATGAAGTTTTCATAGTTTACTTGAAAAGCTGCTTGTTCATTTTAATCTTCTCTTCAGACCTTTAACTGCACCTGACCTGTGTTGTATTTCCTGTTTTCTTTTTTTTGTACCAGGGATTGAACTTAGGGATGCTTAACCAGTGAGCCATATCGCCAGCCCATTTTGTAAAATTTTGAGACTGAGTCTCACTAAGTTGTTTAGGGCTTCAGGAAGTTGCTGAGGCTGCCTTTGAACTTGTGATCCTTCTGTTTCAGCCTTCCGAGCTGCTGGAATTAGAAGCATGTGCTACTGCACACAGCATTATTTCCTCTCATGTGAGTGGGTATCTTTCAAGGCTCTGTGTCTAATTGCATTTCATCATTTTCTAGTCTTTTCTTGAAGAGGGTGCTAAAAATTGTCCAGCTTCAGGCACCACCACACCTACATCTGTCTCTGGTCAACATGCAGCTCCTTGAAAAATGGAAGTAAAGCCATAACAAAGATAAACATTTGACCCTTCAAAAACTTTGTTATCCAGCAGTGTCACATATTCTTGGTGAAAGAAATGGTCTGGACAGCCATTAGCTATTTTAGAATGATACAACATAGCACTATGTACCCCAAACTAGAAGCACAACTTGATTTTGAAAGCATCAAGAATGGAGTTTTAGAGATGCGAGTCCTTGAGAGAGTTCTGTCTTATAGATGATCAGATGTTTGTGAGGCTGTCTTATAAAAACGGAATGCCAGACATTAGGAAGCTTTTTATACATTTTATTTTTTCTTTTCAATTAACACATAAAAGTTGCACTTATTTCTGGGGTACAGTGAGGTATTTCAGTACATGTATGTGATGTGTACTGATCAGATGAGGGTAATTAGCATTTCTGCCTCCGTATTTCTTTGTTTAGAGCCTTAGAGCTACACTCTTCTAGTTCTTCATAATATATGTAGTAGTTCACTGTGAACTCCAGTCTACCTGGTGCACTGTAGATAGAGTATTAGAACTTATGCCTTCTGTTTTGTTACCAATTATCCAACCTCCTTTCCCCCTTTACCTGCTCCTCTTCCCAGTCGCTAGCAATTAGTATTCTACTCTATTCTACTTTGAGCTCAACTTTTTCATTTTCCACATATGAGAGAGAACATGTGATATTTTTCTTTTTGTGTCTGACCTATTTCATTTAATATAATGTCTTCTGGTTTCATCCATTTTTGCTTTAAATGACAGGATTTTACTTCTTTTTTAATGATTGATTAATATTACTATATATATATTTATATATATTTATATTTTTTCTTTACTTATTCATCCACTGGTGGATACCTAGATTGATTCCATTTTCTGACTATGGAGAATAATGCTGCAGTTTACTTGGGAATGCAGTTGTCTCTTTATTATGCTGAATTTATCTCCTTTGGATATATATTCCAACGTGGGATAGCTGGATCATATGTTAGATACATTTTTAGTTTCTTGAGGAGATTCCATAGTGTTAGCCATAATTGCTGTATTAATTTACATTCCCTCCAGCAGAGTGTAAGAGTTTTCTTCTCCTGCATCTTTGTTAGTATTTGTTATTTTTTGCTTTTCTGATAATAGCCATTCTGATTAGGGTAAGATGATGTCTCATTATTATACTTAATATAATATCCTGTGGTTTTGATTTACATTTACCTGATAGCTAATGATGTTGAATGGTTTTTGTCATATAGTTGTGGACCATTTGTATTTCTTCTTTTGAGAAATGCTTATTCAGATCATTTTCCCATTTTTTAATTGGATAGTTTTTTTTGTTGTAGAGTTTTTGGAGTTCCTTTTACATTATGGATATCAATGTTTTGTCAGATGAATAGTTTGAAAACATTTTCTCCCATTCTGTGGTTTTTCTCCTCATTCTGTTGTTTCCTTTTCTGTGTGGAAGCTTCTTAGTTTGATAGAATCCCATTGGTCTATTTTTGTTTTTGTTGCCTCTGCTCTTGCGAGTCCAAACCACTCCCAAATCCTTGCCTATACCAATGTGTACAAAGTGTTTCGTCAATGTTTTCTCCTAGAAATTTCATAATTTCAGGGTGTATGTATAGATGATGGATATATTATGAGTGGATCTAGGACAATTCATTCTCCTGCCTATGGTTATTCAATTTTTCCAGCACCATTTATTGAAGAGGTTTTCCTTTCTCGAGTGTATAATTTTTGGCATCTTTGTGTAGAGCCATTGGCTGTCGATGGGTAGATTGATTTCTGGGATCTCTATTCTTGGTCTGTGTGTCAGTTTTTAGGCCAGTACCACATTGTCTGGGTTACTGTAGCTCTGCGGTATGTCTTGAGATCCAGGACAGCAATGATGGCCCCAGCTTTGCTCTTTTTGCACAAGAATCCTTTTATTATTTGTGTTTTTTTTGTGCTTCCATATGAATTTTAGGATTTTTTTTCCTATTTTTCTATTCCATGAAGAATTCCGTTGGTATTTTGATGATGATTGCATTGAATCTATAAGTCACTCTGAATAATATGGACATTTTAACAGTACAGATTCTTCCAATCCGGGGACATGAGGTCTTTCTATTATTTGTGTCTTCTTCAGTTTCTTCCACTAGTATTTTGTAATTTTCATTGTATAGGCCATTTACTCCATGAATTAAACTTGCTTTCAGGTATTTTATTTTATTTTATTTTTACAGCTATTATAAGTGAAATTGCTTTTGTGATTTCCATTCTTAGCAAGTTTGTGATTGATGTATAAAAGTGGAACTGATTTTGGTATGTTAATTTTTGTATCCTGGAACTTTACCAGATTTGTTTATCAGTTCTAATAGACTTTTGGTGGGATCTTTAGGTTTGTCTATATATGTGGAAATAGAGATATTTGACTTCCTCTTTTTCCATTTGTGTTCCTTTTTTTTTTTTTTTTCTTTCTCTGGCTTAATTGCTCTGGCTGACTTCCATTCTGTGTTCAATAAGAGTGGTGAAAGTGGACACCTTTGTCTTATTCCATATCTTAGAGGAAACACTTTCAGCTTTTCTGTGTTCACTATGATGTTGCTCTGGGTTTGTCATATAGAGCCTCTGTTATGTCGAGATGTGTTCCTTCTACAACCGATTTGTTCAGATGTTTTATTTTATTTTATTGTTTTTAATCATGAAAGGATGTTGAATTTTATTGAATGCTTCTACTGCATGTCTTGCAATGATCATAAGGTTTTTGTTCTTCATTCTATCGATGTGATGTATTACATTTATTGTTTTGCTAATGTTGAACCATCTTTGCATTCTTAAGGTAAAAGCCCATTTGATTGTGATGGATAATCTTTTTCTGTGCTGTTGGATCAGTCTGAGTAGTATTTTGTTGATAGTTTTTACATCTGTGTTCATAAGAGATATTGATCCGTATTTTTCTTTTGTTGTTCTTGTGTCCTTGTCTGATTTTGGTATCAGGGTAATGCTGACTTCATAGAATAAGTTTGGAAAAGTTCCCTCCCTTTCAGTTTTGTGAAATAGTTCCTTCTAAGGTTTCTAATTTGTCATGTATAATTGTTTATATTAGCCCCTAATGATAATTTGTATTTCTGTGGTCTCAGTTCCATTATCTCCTCAAGCATCTCTGATTTTATTAATTTGGGTCTTCTCCCTTTTTTTCATTTGTCAGTGTACCTGAAGATTTGTTAATTTTGTTTATCTTTCCAAAAACCAACTGTCCATTTTATCATTCTTTTGTGAAGTGTTTTTAGTCTCTGTTTTGTTTATTTTAGCTTAATTGGTATTTTGGTATTTATTTTTATGTACTAATTTGGGGCTTGGCTTGTTCTTTTCAAATTCTTTGAGATAGATTTTTTAGGTTGTTTAAATGAATCTTTCTTTTTTTTTTAATGTTAGCACATATGGTTAAAACTTCCCCTTTAGTGTTACTTTTGCTATATCTCGTAAGTTTTGATATATTGTGTTTCCATTTTTATTTGTTTCAGGAAATTTTGCAATGTCCCTTTTGATTTCTTCAATGACTCACTGTTTGTGCTGTAGCATATTATTTAGTTTTCACATATTTGTACAATTTCTAAAGTTCTTTATGTTGATTTTTGTTTTTTCTCCATTGTGGTCAGACAAGATATAGGAAATTGTTTAATTTTAAAAAAAATTGTTGAGACTTGTTTTGCACCCTAAAATCTGTCCTATTCCAAAGCATGTCCATGTGCTGCAGAATAATGTGTATTCTGCAGCTTTTGGAAATGTTCTGTAATGTTGGTCATTGTCATTTGGTCCATCTCTGACCTTTGTTGATTGTTTGAATGATCTGTCCATTAATGAAGGTGAGGTATTGAAGTCCCCATCTATTAATAGTGTTATTATAGCCTCTCTCTTTGAATCTAATAATGTTTGGTTTACAAAATTAGGTACTCTGGTATTAGGTGCATATACATTGACAATTTATACCTCTTGTTGAGTTGATCCCTTAATCATAATGTAGTGACTCTTTTTGTCACTATGACAGTTTTTTTCTTTTTATTTAGAATCTGTTTTAGCTGATATAAGTATAGCTACTTATGTTTGCTTTTATTTTCTGTTTGTGTGGAAAATCTTTTTCCATTTCTTCATTTTTAGTCACTGCGTCCTTATTGGTGAAATAAGTTTCTTGTAGCAGCATATTGTTGGTATATTCTTTTTAATCCATTCATCCAATCTATGTCCTTTAATTAGGGACTGTAATTCACTTACATTCAAGGTTGTTATTGGTATGTAAAGGTTTGTGTCATTTCGTTAATTTTCTTCTTTCTTTTTTTTTAATATCCTTCATCCTATTCTTCCTCTCTTATTTATCTCTATGGTTTAGTGGTTTTCTGTATTGATAAGATTTGCTCCTTTTCTCTTTCTCTTTTTTTAATGTAATTTTTTATTTATATGCAATAGCAGAATGCATTACAATTTTTATTACACACATAGAGCACAAATTTTTCATATCTCTGGTTTTATATAAAGTATATTCATACCAATTTGTGTCTTCATACATGTACTTTGGATAATGATGTCCATCACATTCTACCATCAGTGCTAATCCCATGCTCCCTCTTTTCCCCTCCTACCCCTCAGCTCTATCTAGAGTTCATCTAGTCCTCCCATGCTCCCCACCTACCCCACTATGAATTAGCCTGCTTATATCAGAGAAAACATTTGGCATTTGTTTTTTTGGGGGGGGGGATTGGTTAACTTCACTTAGCATTATCTTCTCTAACTCCATCTATTTACCTGCAAATGCCATGATTTCATTCTCTTTTATTGCTGAGTAACATTCCATTGTGTATATATGCCACATTTTTTAAATCCATTCATCTAT
Organism: Marmota flaviventris; assembly: GCF_047511675.1. Lineage (NCBI taxonomy): Eukaryota > Metazoa > Chordata > Mammalia > Rodentia > Sciuridae > Marmota > Marmota flaviventris. The sequence continues at coordinate 69,936,357 of NC_092499.1, forward strand.
TGAAGGGCATCTAGATTGGTTCCACAGTTTAGCTATTGTGAATTGTGCTGCTATAAACATTGATGTGGCTGTGTCCCTGTAGTATGTTGTTTTTTAAGTCCTTTGGGTATAGACTGAGGAGATGGATAGCTGGGTCAAAGATGGTTCCATTCCCAGTTTTCCAAGAAATCTTCACACTGCTTTCTATATTGGCTGCACCAATTTGCAGTCCCACCAGCAGTGTATGAGTATACCCTTTTCCCCATATCCTCACCAACACTTATTTTTGTTTGTCTTCATAATAGCTGCCATTCCAACTGGAGTAAGATGAAATCTTAGAGTGGTTTTGATTTGCATTTCTCTAATTGCTAGTGATAATGAACATTTTTTTTCATGTATTTGTTGTTTGTACATCATCTTTTGAGAAGTGTCTCTTCAGGTTCTTATCTTATATTGGACAAAGGTGCTAAGAACATGCTTTGGAGAAAAGATGGCCTCTTCAAGAAATGGTGCTGGGAAAACTGGAAATCCATATGCAACAAAATGAAATTAAACCCCTATCTCACCATGCACAAAACTCAACTCAAAATGGATCAAGGACTTAGGAATACAACCAGAGACCCTGTGTCTAATAGAAGAAAACGTAGGTCCTAATCTACATCATGTGGGATTAGGTCTCAACTTCCTTAATAAGACTCCTGTGGCACAAGAATTAAAATCAAGATTCAATAAATGGGTTGGGCTCAAACTAAAAAGCTTCTTCTCAACAAAATAAACAGTCTGTGAGGTGAATAGAGAGCCAACATTTTGGGGACAAATTTTTACTCCTCACACATCAGATAGATCACTAATCACTAGGGTATATAAATAACTCAAAAAGCTAAACACCAAAACAAAAACAAAAACAAAAAAACAACCAAATAACCCGATCAATACATGGCCCAAGGACCTGAACAGACACTTCTCTTTTGTGTAATTGCTCTTCTAGTGGATTTTATACTTTCATATATTTTCATGAGTCTTTCACTTCTACATGTAGATTCCGTTCATCCAATCTATGTCCTTTAATTAGGGAATATAATTCACATATATTATATATGATATATATAATAATTAAGCATAATTTGTAAGGCTATTGTGGTGGTGAGGAATTCTCAACTTTTGTTTGTCTTAGAAGGTCTTTAATTCTTTTTCATTTTTTCAGAGCTTTATTGAATATAATATTATTTTTTTTCCTCTTTCTGAACTTTAAATTTGGCATCACATTCCCTTCTAGTCTGTAAGGTTTCTTCTGAAAGATCTAGAAATAGTCTAATAAAGATAACCTTTAAATGTGACATGATTATTAATGATGAGTTTATCTTGTTCTTTTTTAGAATGTTGTCTTGAACTTTGACAGTTTGTAATATGCCATGGCAAAGACATTTTTTGGTCAAATCTGTTTGTGGTCCTTTGGGATTTCTGGACCTAGATGTCTATGTCTTTCACAAGATTAGGGAAGTTTTTTGCTATTTCATTGACTAGGTTTTCTATACCCTTTCCTTTATCTCTATTTTCTGAAATCCCCAGGTGTCTCATAAGTCCCCTTATGTTCCATAAGTCTAAGAGCCTCTTTTTATTTTTTATTTATTTATTTTTTTTCTTCCTCTCTCTTAGTGTTCTTTCTATCAAAATATCTTTTTGTATCCTATTGGAATTTTTGTTTTAACTTGGCACTTAAAGGAAACACTTTATGCTTTTTTTCTGGCCTATCTGAATTGCCAGAGTCACTACTCTTGCACTTTGGGACCCTTGGTAGATAAAATAAGGGTACTAGAAAATAAACTCTGCAAAACTGCAACAATTGATTTGATAACTGAGATGAGTAGAGAGTAACTAGCTGGTGAGTAGCATATAGAGTATGGATACCCTGGAAAAAGGGAATGATTCACATCCTGGATAGGAGAGAGAAAGAAGGTTAGAGATTTTATATTGTTGCTCAGAATAGCACACAATTTTAAACTTATAAATTGTTTATTTTGGAACTTGTCATTTAATATTTTTGTATCAATGTTGACCATAGGTAACTGAAACCACAAAAAGCCAAATAATGGAGAAGGGGGAATGACTGTACTCATGTTTTGTAACTAGCAGTGAAGTTTGTACTTATCCAGTTACTCAGTTAATATAGTGTGGTAACTGAAATTTGAATGTTGTTGTTATGAAATTGGTGTTATTTAACTAACGTGTGGTAATGAAAATCCATGCACAGAGGAATTGTGTAAAGCAGGGACTCCCTGTCCCCAGTATTTATTTATTTATTTATTTGTTTGTTTATTTATTTATTTATCTCTCTCTCTTTCTTTCTATCTATAACTTCTTAAGTTAACTGTTAGCAAATAGTTTAGAAATCATAATTAAAACATGGGTTAACATTTTACTGTGTATATGTGTCCTATAGCATTATGTTGTAAGCCTCAATTTCGATAAAATTTATCTAAGTAATGTTTTATATATTTTAGCTCATTGTATGGGAGCAACATTTCTGTTTTGTAGGCATATTTGAATGCCTAATCAAAGATGACTATATGATTTTATGTAGCATTTTAAAAGCAACACAAAACTGAAGCTTTTTTCTTCTTTTTTCTTTTCCAGTTTTATGTATGGGGAATTGACTGACAAGAAGACCATTGAGAAAGTCAGGCAAACTTTTGACAACTACGAGTCAAACTGCTTTGAAGTTCTTTTGTACAAAAAAAACAGTAGGTATTTCTTTTATTAGTAAGATAAGCCAACTCTTTATATTTTGGTAAATACTAGTTAAGCTACAATGTAGACAGAATGTGAACTTTTATCACTTCTTATTTTGGTGGAGGGAGGGCAATTTACTGGTGAAATTTGATAACAAAATTTCTAAAATGATTCTACCAATGGAAAGCAACCTTTTAAAGAATGGAAGAAAATAGGGTGCAGTTTATTTTTAAAATTTTTGTTATAAATTGTCATATTTGTACATATTTATGGAGTACAAAGTGATGTCATGATTTATAATTCCAATGTAGAATATTTAAATCTATCTAATTAGCGTATCAATCATCTCAAATACTCAATTTTTTTTTTTTTTTGTGGTGAGAATATTTGGAGTTTACCCTCTTGGTGATTTTGAAGTGCACAGTACACTTTTATTAACTGTATTCACCGTGTTGAGTAATAGATCTCACACACAGATGCTTCTCTTGTTAACTGAGGCTTAGTAACTGTTGGCCATCCTTTCTTCAGCCCCTCAAACCCCAGCCTCTCACTTCATTCCATACAGGAAGTAAATCATCCCTTTGTCCAGGGTATCCATACTCTATTCATTACTCACCAACTAGCTATTCACTCTTCTCTGATTTTTTGGAAGTTTGATTTTTTAAATTAAATTCCACTTAAAAATGAGAATGTGTGGTACCGTCTTTCTGTGCCTGGTTTATTTCACTTAGCATAATATTTTCCTGGTATATCCCATGTTGTTGCAAATAGCAAACTTTCTTTTAAAGGCAGACAAATATTCCATTTTGTATGTGTACGCCAGTTTCTTTATCAGTTCCTCTGTTGATGGACATTTAGGTTGGTTCTGTAAGGGGTTGTTATGAATTGTGTTTCCATGCACATGAGAAGGCAGACTTCTCTTTGATACAGTGATTTCAAATCCTTTTGGTTAATACTCAGAAATGGGACTTCTACATCATATATGGTAGTTCTATTTTTATTTTTATTTGTTTAGGAACCTCCACATAGTTTTCCATAGTGGCTGTGTTAATTTACATTCATAACAACAGTGTATAAGTGTTCCCCTTTCTCCTTATCCTTGCTAAAACTTACCTTTTGTCTTTTTGATAGTAATAATTCTGATAGGTGGGATGGATATCTATTGTGGTCTTAATTTGCATTTTCCTAATGATTAGTAATGTTGAATATATTTTTTCCACAGACCTATTGGCCATTTGTGTATCTTATTTTGAGAAAGTTCTACTTGGGTCCTTTCTTCATTTTTTAATGGAAGTTATTTGTTTTCTTTCTATACAATTGTTGAAGTTTCTTATGTTTTGAATATTAACCCTTATCAAATGTTCTGGCTTATAAATATTTGTTTCCCAC